>NC_063059.1:41408171-41748541 GCF_018812025.1 Megalobrama amblycephala | reverse complement strand
TGGCTGTTGCCCCAAAATATTGTAAGGAATCATCTGATGCTTTCACACTCACTTTAGGTGATGTGTGACCAAAAACTCAATATTAATATTAATATTTATGACCATAAATGACTACATTTGTGGTGCCCAGTTTAAATCATTGGTTTTCAACTCCAGTCCTCAGAACCCAGTGCTCTGCACATTTTGTATGTCTCTCTTATCTGACAGTTTAGTTCATGAGCTTTTTCGTAAAGAGATTATCTGAATCAGGTGTTAACCCCTGGAGTCGGGGGTATCGCCGGCGATACCACCTTGCTTTTTTCTTATCAGTATGAAAGAGACTCAAAATACTCTGCCAATTTTGCAAATACAATTAAAATTTATACTCCATTTTAATCTGTGAAATATCTTCTTCTTCAGAGTAAAAACAAAATGTTGTGCTTTTAGTAAAATAAAGAAAACTAACATGATGCGTGATCTTTCGTCTCCCTCTGAACGAAGTTCATTCTGAAAATTAACTGTAACTTAGTAAATACTAATCACAAAAAAATGAGACTTATGTCTAAAGAAATGTTGAAATGTCAGGATCAGACACTTTGTATCACACATATACATTATATTTTAAAGTATATTTTTTAATACTTTTAACACTGAAAAAAACAAGAATTTGATCATATAAATGTGAATTAAATGAGATTACTCTTCAGTTATCAGAAATTTATATACTTCATTTTGCTTATCTTTCTGTACCTATTTTTTTTCCATCAACATGTTAGTTTGTGTGTACTTTTTATTTCAGTAATTTAGTTATTAGTATGACTATAAACTGATTGTCACAAATCATGTGACTATCAGAGAAATTATCTTACCTAAAAGTCTCCAATTTACAGTGAGGATTCTCCAGTACAACAGAGAGAGACTTCACTCCTGAGTCCCCTACTTTATTCTCAGACAGATCCAGTTGCCTCAGGTGTGAGGGGTTTGATTTCAGAGCTGAAGCCAGAGCATCACAACCTTTGTGTGTGATACCACACTTACTCAACCTGTAGAGAACAATGACACACTTTACTCTTTTAGATCAAAACACACAGGGCCACATTTCCCCAAAGCATCATAAACCTAAGTAGACTCTGGAAACAATTTTATGAATCATCCTAAAATGAATGAAAAGGACATGAAAACTTGTGCTTCTTGAAGATGGACAGCAAACAAGCCTCTTGACAACTGTGCAACACCACAGTTAACACTCCCCTTTGAAAAAAAATAAATAAATTAAAAGCTCTGCATGCATTCTTAATTCAACTCGCCTTCAGTGGACATTGTTACACCAAAATGACGTGTTTTTCATGAGTCTCAGTCTTCAAGTCCAAGACAAGTCTCGAGCCACTCGTTCATGAGTCCAAGTCAAGTCGTAAGGTAGATGAAGAATCGCAGGTGTTTCATAAATTATATGAGGATGTGACTGTAGCCGAAACCAGAATGTCCAGTGCAAGTAGGCATTTTGAAGACTTATATTGAAGACATTTTTCGAAGGATACTTTTTGGCATAAAAGAAAAATCTATAATTTGACCCATACAATGTATTGTTGGTCTTGTGGTCCAGGGTCACATATAGATGTAAAATTTTCTTCATTCTATTTATTTTTATTTATTTATTTTCATTTAACTTTTTGATTCACAATGCCCTGTTGCAACTTAAAGGGCTGCACTTTGTTCTGCACTGTGTTCCGCCACTTTAAAACAAAAAGGATTTTTTGTGTTTTCATATTCAAGAGATTATAAGCTAGATGCAGCTTTTTTGGGTTTGTATTGAATGTTCTTCGACTTCTATACATAATAAATGTGTTTATGAATACAGATTGATCTGTTGAAAGCAGTTATTTTGAGTTAGATGCCAAATGTTCTCCTCCTATTCAAATTTGACAATGAAAGGATGCTTACAACATATTTGCCCACCGGCAACTAAATACAATTTTTGAGAAAAAAAAGAAAAAAAAACCTGGGGAAAACACAAGCAGAACATGTTCACATGGGACACTATAAACACAACTATATGCATGAAACCATTTAGAAAAATTTGGGCACAAATGGGTTAAGCCGCAAAAACACTGTTTAAATATGAATCCTGCATGTTCTGTCTCTGTGTGAATGATTATTGGCTTTTCCTAAATTTTTTTGAAATAAACTGAAATATGTAATAAATACTGAAATAAAATGTGTTAGCAACATATTGAACTACACATTAACAATTATAGGCTATATAATATAAAAAATAAGTTACATAAAATGTCATAGCAATATGAATGTTTAGACAATATTTCTGTTGGCCTGTTTTGAACAGATTATGAAGAGTTTACTGTAAAATAGCCTATAGTGCCACATCAAAGAAGCTTTCGTTCGCAAGGAATGATGAAAGCTTTGTATCACAGAAATAAATTATATTTTAACCCTCTGGAGTCTGAGGCTGATTTGGGGCCTGGAGAAGTTTTGACATGCCCTGACATTTGTGCTTTTTTCAGTTGTTCATAAACATATAAATGACAAAAGTGTCATTACACTGTATTCAGCACAAACTAGGCTACAATAATATGTGAGGAACATGTATGTACATGTTTGTGTTTTTGAAGGAATAATGTTTATGCGTGGTTACTGAAAAAACAAAAAACTTAAGTCACTGATAATAAGGCCAATAAAAGTATAGTTAAATCTGTGTTCACAAGACTTTTGGGTATTGGAAGGTTGTAGACTAGAGTTTTTGCTTCAAAATTATGTAAAAATTATGCTGCCTACTCCTTTCATATTATAAACAATATACTTGATTTAGTTTTTGTAAGACACTTTTTGCCAAGAAACACAGGTATGCGTGGAGGCGTGAATCACCACTGAAAAATGGCTCATTCTCACCTGAGAAGACAAAAGAATTGGAATAGTAATGAGCCTGAAATGACTTGCATATTAATGAGGCATTTCAGTCAGGTAGGCTGTGAAAAAAACCTTCTGTGATGTCTCAAGCTCATCATGATATATGAAACATACAGAAAAATATTTATTACAATATAAAGTAATGGTTTTATATTATACTTTAAAATATAATGTATTTCTGTGATGCAAAGAGTCTGAATATAGGCTTTTAGTTTAAAAGCATGCACATTTGGAGAAATATTGGATTCTCATATGCTTATGTCAATTTTCTATACAGACGGAGTTATATTTTTATTTAATATTCATTGTCTATTACTATGAGCGCTGGTGTTTTCAATTCATCCTTGAAGTCAGAGGGCGCTCTCTGTGCATTTTTAGTCCACAAATTCATCTAAAAGAAGAAGAGGATATTCCATGAATGGAGTTTACCAATTCATACTGCAGCCGGAGGGCGCTAAAGAAACAAAAACTCATCTAAAACTTCATCTAATAGAAGAAAAGAAAACAGGAACTTTACTGCAATGTCTTCTAGAGCTCCCTAACCATCACTTTTACATCCAGATAAACACTTTTCAAGACAATAAATACACGATTGAGACGATGAATGCATGTATTGCCTCTGAATTTGCGTCTGAATAGCGCTGGCTCCGTGGGCGTGGCCGCATTAGCAGGGTAATGAGCTGAATCACGGACTTCTGACATGGCTCTCTTTTCATACAGATTACATAAACACAGAAGGTTTGTTTTCGATTTGACTTACATGATTTAAAACCTGACATCTTCAACGTTTTGTTAGACATAAGTTTAATTTTTCTTGTCATTAGTATTCACTAAGTTACAGTTCATTTTCTGAGAACTATCAGATTGGACTTCGTTCAGAGGGGGAGGAGAAATCACGCATCATGTTAGTTTTCTTTATTTTACAAAAAGCACAACATTGTTGTTTTTACTCTGAGTGTATACAAATAAAAGAAGATATTCTATAGTTTCAATTGATATAATATAGCTGCAAGCAGCAATTCGGGGCCAAGCCCCAGTAGGGGCAGTAGCGCAATACGGAGCAGGAAGAGCAAAAACAGCAGAAATTGAATGTACATGCAAAACATCTGGTTCAGAAGGACAGGTGGAAATGAAATGAAAATCAATAGAAGTTCAGAGAACGAACACGGAATGAACTAAAATACTTGTATCTCATTGAAGAGGAATAAAGATTAGCACAATCCTTATTTGGATAAAAAAGGTATCAAAATGACTCATTACACACAATTGTATAAAGGAACCCCACACGAGATTCGAATCCACGACCTCCGGGTCCAAGGTCCATTTCTCATCTCATTGCACCACTGTGCAAGTGAATGTTTCCACACCTGCCGAAGTTTATTAGTTCATGTGAAAATGAACTCAAAATGAAGAATTCTTATAAAGCTGCACTTTAGATCATTCTGCAGCTCATCATGCTGTAGTGCAATACAGAGCAGGAAGAGGAAAACAGCAGAAAATGAACAAACATGAAACAGCTGGTTCAGAATTACGGGCAAGAATGAACTCAGAATGTACATAAGCTTAGATGAAAATGAACACAGCATGAAACAAAAAGCATTTATTTCTAATCCAAGAGGCAGTAAAGGAATCAAAACACACTATTTTATAAAACTGCTCCACCTGGGATTCGAACCCACTAACTTCGGATACAGGGCTCTTCAGATAACTGGCTTTACACATTGAGCTACTTGAGGATGCACATTCAACAGACTGTGGAAGAAACCTTTTAGTCTAACAAAGAATTCACAAAAAAGCATTACTTAGCATGCTAACCATATTAGCATGCTAAGCTAACTTAATGCTAATGAAGCTCATGGTTAACTTGATAACTGAAGAGCCACATTAAAGAGAATGACAACTGGTTAGCATGCTAAGCAATTAGCATGCTAAGCTAACTAGCATAAGAACAAACACAAGCAAGGTCACATTCAGAGATGAATATCTTGGGAATGGTAGCGAATATCAAAAATCCATTCAGTCATTTCTGTGCGGCTCGGTCCAAAGATCACCTGAGCTGATTTTGGACAAAATTGGACAAAAATTGTAGGAGGAGTAGCGAAAAAACTGTTTTCCATTTATTTCAATATGGCGGACAGGTACATTTAAGGAAAATGACAAATGACACATCGTCGGAATCGGCATAAGCCAGGGAATAAAATGACATAAAGCATACACATTTTGGAAAGTGTTTTCAAAAGTTATAAGTGGTTTTGCAATAATCATTACATCTGTGGAACAGTAGGTGGCGCTGTGTTGAAACTTCTCAGGTACCTTCAGGACCTTCTAAAGTCATACATACCAATTTGTGTGAAGATATGTCAATTGTTTAAAAGTTATTGCAATTTATGACAAAATTCAAAATGGCGGACACGTGGTTCATCCGATGTTGACGAATTCGATATCCTCGGATTCGGCATGGCACAGGGAATCCATAGACACCAAGATCTTGATTTTCTAATAAAGTGTTCAAAAGTTATTGGCCAAAATAGCCATTTTTCAGATCTCATGACCTGTAGGTGGCGCTGTTCCCAAATTTGGCATGGAACCTCAGATCATGGTCTTGATCAAGTGTACCAATTTTAGTTTTGATTGCTCAAAGTTTGGCCGAGATACAGCCTCTATAGCAATTTTGGGTCAACCTCGTTAACTTCGTGACATCATAACTTTTGAACAAAGATGAATAAAAAAAAATCTGTTCAGTCATTTCTGTGCGGCTCAGACCAAAGATCACCTGATCAAAGTTTGGACAAAATTGGACAAATTTTGAAGGAGGAGTAGCGAAAAAACGGAATACTGTACTTTTCAAAATGGCCGCTACTGTAATGGGCGGAGACTTAATGTAAGAATTTGAATAGAATCAGCATGAAGAGACGAATCAGATGTACTAAATTGTAATTTTCTAGAGCAAATGGTTCAAAAGTTATAAACTTTAGAATGTTGAATTTTTGAACTGGTGGTGGCGCTATAGAGTTGGTCCTAGAGACTCCAAAATTGGTCAGATTTCTAGACATGACCATCACTACAAGTGTGCCAAATTTCATCATTTTCTCATGTTCCGTTGATAGGGCTGCCATAGACTCCCATTCGGGAGGAAGAATAATAATAATAAAAGGGAAAACGTACAATTACAATAGGGGCTACAGCCCCTTCGGGGCTTGGCCCCTAATTACTTATGTCTCTATGACAAAAAATGATGGAGTATTTTAAGTCTGTTTTGCTGCAACGTGAAAAAAACCCTGCAAAACGCGCCGGCGCGTTTTCAGACCTCAGAGTGTTAAAGTATAAAAATAGAAAACCATTATTAGGGGCCAAGCCCCTATTGTAATTGTACGTTTTCTCTTTTATTATTATTCTTCCTCCCGAATGGGAGTCTATGGCAGCCCTATCAAGGGAACATGAGAAAATTATGAAATTTTGCACAGTTGTAGAGATGCTCATGAATAGTTATTGGACCAAATTTGGAGTCTCTAGAACCAACTCTATAGCGCCACCACCAGTTCAAAAATTCAACATTCTAAAGGTTATAACATTTGAACCATTTGCTCTAGAAAATTGTAATTTAGTACATCTGATTCATCTCGTTATGCTGATGCTATTCAACATCATACATTAAGTCTCCGCCCATTACAGTAGCAGCCATTTTGAAAAGTACAGTATTCCGTTTTTTCGCTACTCCTCCTTCAAATTGTGTCCAATTTTGTCCAAACTTTGATCAGATGATCTTTGGACTGAGCTGCACAGAAATGACTGAACAGATTTTTTTTATTCATCTTTGTTCAAAAGTTATGATGTCATGAAGTTAACAAGGTCGACCCGAAATTAGTATAGAGGCTGTATCTCGGCCAAACTTTGAGCAATCGAAACAAAAATTGGTATGCTTCCTCAGGACCATGGTCTGAGGGTCTATGCCAAACTTGGGAACAGCGCCACCTACAGGTCATGAGATATGAAAAATGGCTATTTTGGCCAATAACTTTTGAACAGTTTGCCAGAAAATCAAGATCTTGGTGTCGATTCCTTGGATCATGCCGAATCCGTCGATACCGAATATGTCAATATTGGATGAATCACGTGTCCGCCATTTTGAATTTTGTCATAAATTGCAAAATCTTTTAAACAATTTGACATATCTTCACAAAAACTGGTACATATGACCTTTATAAGGTCCTGAAGGTACCTGAGAAGTTTCAGCACAGCGCCACCTACTGTTCCACAGATGTAAGGATTATTGCAAAAATGCTTATAACTTTTGAAAACACTTTCCAAAATGTGTATGCTTTATGTCATTTTATTCCCTGGCTTATGCCGATTCCGACAATGTATCATTTGCCATTTTCCTTAAATGTACCTGTCTGCCATATTGAAGTAAATGAAAAACAGTTTTTTCACTACTCCTCCTACAAATTTTGGTAAATTTTGTCCAAAATCAGCTCAGATGAACTTTGGACCGAGCCGCACAGAAATGACTGAACGGATTATTGATATTCGCTACCATTCCCGAGATATTTGTCTCTGAATGTGACCTTGCTTGTGTTTGTTGTCTTATGCTAGTTAGCTTAGCATGCTAATTGCTTAGCATGCTAACCAGTTGTCATTCTCTTTAATGTGGCTCTTCAGTTATCAAGTTAACCATGAGCTTCATTAGCATGAAGTTAGCTTAGCATGCTAATATGGTTAGCATGCTAAGAAATGCTTTTTTTGTGAATACTTTGTTACACTAAAAGTTCTCTTCCACAGCCTGTTGAATGTGCATCCTCAAGTAGCTCAATGTGTAAAGCCAGTTACCTAAAGAGCCCTGTACCCAAAGATAGTGGGTTCGAATCCCAGGTGGAGCGGTTTTATGAAATAGTGTGTTTTGATTCCTTTACTGCCTCTTGGATTAGAAATAAATGCTTTTTGTTTCATGCTGTGTTCATTTTCATCTAAGCTTATGTACATTCTGAGTTCATTCTCGTCGTAATTCTGAACCAGCTGTTTCATGTTTGTTCATTTTCTGCTGTTTTTCCTCTTCCTGCTCTGTATTGCGTTTTTATATTGCAGTTTTATAAAAAATTCTTTATTTTGAGTTCATTTTCACATGAACTAATGAACTTTGGCAGTTGTGTCAGCATTCACCTGCACAGTGGTGCAATGAGATGAGAAATGAACATTGGACCCGGAGGTCGTGGGTTTGAATCCCGTGTGGGGTGCCTTTATACAATTGTGTGTAATGAGTCATTTTAATTCCTTTTTTATCCAAATAAGCATTGTACTAATCTTTATTCCTCTTGAATGAGATACAAGTGTTTTTAGTTCATTTCGTGTTCATTCTCATCTGAACTTCTATTGATATTAATTTCATTTCCACCTGTCCTTCTGAACCAGCTGTTTTACATGTACATTCAATTTCTGCTGTTTTTGCTCTTCCTGCTCCGTATTGCGCTACTGCCCCTTCTGGGGCTTGGCCCCGAATTGCTGCTTGCAGCTATATTTTAAAATTGTAATCATATTGCCATTTTTTCTGTATTTTTGATCAAATAAATACAGGCTTGATGAGCATGAGACTTTTTTGAAAAACATTATAAATAGTAATATGTCAAATCTTTTGACTGGTACTGTAATTTAAAATATAGGCCTATACAAAATGTATTAACAATATACATATGTGCATGCATGAGATCACAAAAATCATGTTTTCTGTTAAGAGAGAACATTACATTAACGTTAATACAATGGCTGATATGATCCTGTATCAGCATGCTCACAGAGGGTTTTTATATTACTTTTTTATTTTATTTTTTTTCCTTTTATCTCCTTTTATTTGAGAACCATAGTCACCAGATATTGGCACACATTGGACTGCATGAATATGATACTGGGATCACTGACTGGAAAGTTTTTTTCTTTCTTTTAGTTTTTTCAAAAAACACATATATACGTAATTCTCTCAAACATACAAACATGTACATACTTCTTGCTCAAACAATATTGTAGCCTAGTTTCTGCTGAATACAGTTCAATTAGAATTTTGTAATTAATATCTTTATAAGCAACTGAAAAACCCTAAATCAGCCTCAGACTCCAGAGGGTTAACAGTGATGATTGTTCTCAGTGTTACTTACTCAGCTGATCTAGTTGCTGTAACCACAGGCAGCAGCTTTTGAAGAACATCATCTGCTGTATTTTCTGCTTTCCGGGTGACATATCCATCACTATTTGGAAATATAAAATAAACAAGTTAATTATTAATACTAATAATCATTATTTATTATTTAATTATAATTATATAATTAAAGCTGCAAGCAGTGAACAGTGGGCAATAGGGCTGTCAAAATCTTTTTAGAATTTTGAATATTCATCGAATTAAAAAAAAAAAAAAAAGCACATTCGAATGTAAAGCCCATGCATGCAAATTTTTGCTGTGTCAAGATGAGCGCAAGCCATGATGACGTAACTGATGCAACTTGTTTATTGTTAGGTTATCCAGTACATTGCGGTGCGGGGTGCATTACTGTGATAAATATAATTGGAGGAGTCAAAAAGTGAGTGTGCTGCCAAGGGCAACCAGTTTGACGGCGTATGCAGTCAGACCCTAAGCAGAGCTGAAGAAGGCATCAGGCCTTTAGAGGATGAGATGGATATATGAACAAGAAGCTACGCTACCTGCTGACGAAAACCCTCTCAGTTGGTGGCAAAAACCATGCGGTATGTTTCCACATATTGCACAGCTGGCAAAGACATACTTGACCATAACTGGCACATCGGTATGGGGTGCGTTTCCCAAAGCGAACTATGGTCGCAAGTTCCATCATTACCAATAGAGTTCAATGGGACTTATGACCATAGCTGACTATCGATCCTTTCGGGAAATACGCCCCAGAGTTGAGCGCATGTTTTCATCAGCTGGAAACATTGTGAAAAAAAAACAAAAAAAACAAAAAACAAAACACACACCATCTAGTGTTTTGCTGAGCAATATGTAGATGTGTAGTGAGCGGATTGTTTCTGAATGGCAGGTTGCTATTTTGTGTTCATGTAGTACAAACATTACACTGTCTGTTAAAGTGTGTTTTCTCAGGTTACTGATGTACTTACACAGTTTTTATGCACTTTTTTGTTACCTTGCATGTACATTGACATTTTATTTAAAAGCAGTTGTTTGAAAAAAAAGTGAATGTCATTTAATTACAATAAAAGATGCAATGCTTGATTTGGTGTATATTTGCTTATTGCGCTCACTTGCGCTCTCTTGTGGGCATATCAGTACTTTTTTTTCCTCTGATATTAAGTATTGCCTTTAGATTTTGAATATAATTCGAATTTTGCAAATATTTCAGAAAGAATTTTGAATTTAGCTTTTCAGGCATTTTGACAGCTCTAGTGGCCAATATTCATTTCAGCAGATAAATAGAGAAGAAATCGTCTCAGGTTACGTATGTAACCATAGTTCCCTGAGAACAGGGAACGAGACTCTGCGTTGACAGAACGCATTGGGGAAACCGTCACGTGACCCAGGTGTCGAAAGCACTATCCAACAACTCCAATTGCTATTGGCCGGCGACAGCCTATGACGTCATACGGCGCGACCTGGATGTATAAAGGGAGCACCTGGAGAGACAGTCACTATCTTATCGTCTTGAGGGACTGTTCTGAAGGCAGGCAACCTGAAGCATGGCAAAGGAACGCAGAGTCTCGTTCCCTGTTCTCAGGGAACTATGGTTACATACGTAACCTGAGACGTTCCCTTTCGAAGGGAACTCCACTCTGCGTTGACAGAACGCATTGGGGAACGATATACCCACGCTGCCATGCTGGAGGGGAGTGCCTGCCAAAAAATATGGCTGAGGCAAAGACCTCAAGGCAGTTCTCAAACTGCCCAGCAACTCCCCCTCGGGTCACACCAGGCTGTCAGTGACAGCATTCCCTTTGGCCAACAGCCCAAGCTGACCTTCCCACAGGCTTCTACCTTTCTCTTTTAACAAATAGAGCCTAGAGAAACGCTAAGGCGTCTAGAACCCAATTTTCTTGTGAGAAAAGTGGTTCCTTTAAGGGAATGTGGCCAAGGAACCAAAGGGAACCTCGGCCAGTCACTCATGAGGGGAGCAAGGTCACCCTCATTGCCACCAGGGAGGCCGACCTGGTCTTCTCAGGGAACAGACTCAGTTCAGGCCAACCCTGTCTGAATACAGAGCCTCTAAAACGCATTCTTCAGGAAGATAGTAGGTAAGAGTGACTGCAGAAAGGCAGAAACCAGCTCAGACCCACGCGTAGAGACGGGCATCCTGGAGAGCAGAACTCAGCTGAGTGCTATGAACCCTCATATCGAGGGGAGATAATCCGCTCACCTAGGATCTACCCAGTGCTTAATTAACGCACTGAGGAGGCTGTGCGCTGAAAACCCTGAAAGGGGAGCACAAACCAGCCTAGGGCTGATTCTTAAGATGGGGCCTGATGAAGGCCTAACCATCATAACCAGCTTAGGGAGCTAAGCACTATTACCAAACCCAACCCCAAGGGGGAAGCGCAGAGCTCACCTAACAGGTAGACTATGCCAAGAGCACATAATCATGGAGGCCCGGGAGGGACTTACAACATGACAACAGAAGTACACTCCAGAAACGACCCGTTTTAGTAAAACGCCTTTCTGAACACCTGTCTAACATACAGAGACAGATAACTTCCATGGCAGCCGTGGGAAAGCTGCACAGTGCTCCTTAATAATCCACCCAACACAATCCGACAAGCAGTGTACTCAGTAAAAAACACTTTTTACTCTTTAAACAAGAGGAGTACAGCGTACGCCAACACGTATTAAGGAAGGCCTGGAAGGCCTATAACCTCAACAAACACGTGGCATCAGCTCGTGGTAGTGTTTAGGTCCCAAGCCAGGTAAACAACCCGCAAAAGAGGGGGTTGAATCTACCACTTGGGCCCCTGGCCAGCGAAAGTGTATATGACTAGTTCTCAGGGAGAAATACACCCAAAACAAACACCAGTATGTCCAATAAAGGCGGCCCGCAGGCTTAGCATCCTTCAGGACACACGGCGTAAGTCTCGTGGCCGTTTCCAGGAGCACAAAGATCCAACTTAAGCGCTAGGTGGCTCTTAGCTCAACTAGAATCATCGACTCAGAGGCAACAATAGGTTAAACCAAACCTCAGTAAGGTTTCACTACTGACATCTCATCCAGAGCCGCACAGAAAAACACAATCTGTGCCAACACGTAAACTAAAAAGGAGGCCTGAAGGGGCCTGCCGATTCAATGACACGTGGCTTCAGTTCGTGAATTTCCAGGGGACCAAGCTACAGGGAACCAGCTCTAACCCAATAAACTATGGGAAGCTAACTGCTACCTGTGCTAGGCTACACTTTCCAAACAGGCAAAGTACCCTAAGTTTTGTAACTAAAGGGAACCATACACAACCAACATGGCTTAAGGGAGGCTAGTTGAGCCTGCTACCTCAAACAAACATGCTGCAGGGCCTGAAGCAGTGTAAAGACCAAAAACAGTATGTGAGCAGACTGAAATCTATTACACAGCAGTATAAAACTATTGCTAACTAGAAGGAGGCTGAACAGTCTAGCCTACAATCACCGTTATATGCAATATAGCTGATAAACAGATAACTGAAAGGGAGCTGACAGATACTAACTTTTCTCAAAAAGTGATCTAGCTACCCTGAGTATGCAATCCAACAGGTGATGCACTCAGTAACACTGGGGAAAGGATTCACCAGCACTTACATAGAGGCCGCTTTTAAGAAGGCCTACTATCATAAGCGGGTGCCAACCTGTGGCAGCATATCAAGCTCACATACCAAATGTAGGGCAAACGTCTAGAACTCAAAGGAAACTTTGAAATACATGCCATTTGACAGAGAGAAAAATAAAATCATTGCTACAGATTCTCAAATCTGTTCCAAGCCTTAGAGGACAGAGCTAAAATGCTGGCATAGTCAACTCAAACTTGAAAAAAAAAATCAAGTGGCTCGGAAGAAAATATTTTTTCCTCTCAGCATGAATGTTCTAGAGAGTGGGGCCTAGCAATATTAATAGCATAAACTTATCTACGCAAAGATAAGGGCCTACCACCTGAGAAACAGCATTAGGTCTCTAACCAAGCAGTCTAAAAACCTAGCTGTTACACTCATCGTTGCACCTACATAAGCAATGGGATAATCTGGGCAAAAAATTCAGCCACTCCCTCAGGAGAAGGCCAAAAACTAAAATACATATGGGAATTATTTATACATACACCATACATACACTTAGTTCTAGCCTGGCCAAAAACATACAGGCCTATTCAAAATAACAGGCGCTATAATAAGCCTGATCTCTACCTCGAAATTTCAAATAAGAAATACAGCAAAGATCACAGCTATCACGCTGGGCGGCCGGAAAGGACCGCCACAAACGCATAAACTGAAGTGATGAGTGCCAGTTCGAACTACACTGAAAATAGTCGAACGGCAAAATATACAGAGAGAAAACTGAACAGCAGCCATTCTGTGGCTCGCTCAGTCAGTCTCAACACTCCAGTTTTTTTTTGTTTTTTTTTTTGCCCAAAAAAACCCATTATCATTATTACTGTTACACACCCAGGAAATAACACAGGAATAAAAACAAGGTCGAACATTTAAGCGATTAAATCAGACCTTGTCTTACCTTCCCGCGGCTCGAAGACCAGAGATTCCTTCCTCGTTCTTTCAAAGGAGAAGAATGATATCCCCGGTTCCAAAAGCCTCACGAACCTTTTCACTATCAAGCCAGAAGGCGGGCCTACAGAAAAAGCTTCATCATGGGCCGGCCACCGGCCTGACTGTTCAAAGGTGTTATCCTGAACGTGCACAGATTTTAGATAGGGGATAATGGGCATATGGCCTAACAACTCCCTCGGGAGGAGGCCAGAACTAGGAACTATACAACCTAATAAGGGATAGTATATTTAAGGTTATGTAAATAACACACCTAACCTAGCTCTAGCCTAGCCGCTAAGCTACGGGCCTTCTTACAGGGCCACAAGCCTAGTGAAGCCCGGGCTTCACCTCCAAAATCTCATGGATAAGAGAAAGAAAGTGAAGCTCACAAGCAAACAATGTCAGGCGGCCGATTAAGACCGACCTAAACATTTACATATTAACTGAAGTGACAAGTTTTGCTATCAACTTCAGTCTGCCCATCCCCTAATTTTCTTGACTACATGCTCAGAAACCTATACAGGAAAATAAGGTCTTATTTTAAATGAATAAAATATAGACCCTCCTGCGGCTCAAAAACCAAAAACTCCTAATGCTCCTTTTTTTTACATGAAAGGATGGAATCTAAGGTTCTTTTAAGCCTAAAAGATCCTCTTACTATCAAACAGAAACAGCGGGCTGATAGAAATAATGACTATGGGCCAGCCATCAGTCTGACCATAAGAAGCATCTGAGCATGATATATGTCCATACATATATAAACATATACACATCTATATACAAACATGTATATAAGCATATATATATATATATATATATATATATATATATATATATATATATATATATATATATATATATATATATATATATATATATACACATATATATATACACACACACAGGAGGTGGAAGAAGAAGAGAGGGTAGATATAAATCACCCTATAGCTGGGGGATCGATTACAAACGCAACAGTGTTTACAATCGATCACCCGTCTCACTCTCTCTTCCTCCCCCTCCCGTCTGTCTGGGTTCAGATACAAAACTGAATGGCTAGGGGTTTTTCCATGCCTTCCCGATCTCAAACACGGAGATCAAACGAAGGAATGGAAAGTATGGAAGCTGCCGTATTAATAGACAGAAAGGAACCGCTCGTCGAGCCGTCCGCGCGCGGCCCCTTTCCTAACGCGCTCTCCCGGCAGCTGCAGCCCGCCGAGAAGCGCGTCCCAAACACACAGCAGCTCGCATACACCCGCCAGAGGAGCGCTCGCCGCCGGACGCGATGACGTCAAACACGAACGTCATCGTCATCCACTCGTTCTCGCCCGCCCCGGGGAAGTTAGAGAGAATAAAACTTTCTCAAACTTCCCAACGAGCTCATCTGCGAGCCATATGATTGCAGCCACCGTTAAGCCTCAGCACAAACAGGGGCCAGAACCAACAGGCAATGATGCAGACAGCTCTTCCCTCGGGAAGAGTGACAAACGAGAACAGCGTAAACAACAGACAAACATACAGCAGTGCCCTCAAGCATTGTGTATGCGTGCTCCTCTCCAGACAGAAAACGCCCAGAAAAATATGTATATCAAGTGTCAAATTTTTCCCTGGGACACAGATAAACACATTTCATGAACGTTTGTAAGGCATATATTAAAAACCCTACCGGAGTTGGTTATAGATGCAATCAGACAGAACAGGACCGAAAGACGAAAAAGATAGTGACTGTCTCTCCAGGTGCTCCCTTTATACATCCGGGTCGCGCCGTATGACGTCATAGGCTGTCGCCGGCCAATAGCAATTGGAGTTGTTGGATAGTGCTTTCGACACCTGGGTCACGTGACGGTTTCCCCAATGCGTTCTGTCAACGCAGAGTGGAGTTCCCTTCGAAAGGGAAATGGCAAAGTCATTTTGATGCACCACGCTTCCTGCTGCCAGTAGGTGGCACTTTGACTATAACTGAAGACTGTCATGTAGATGTCTTCAGGACAGGACTATTATCAAATGTGAAGTTTGGAGCAGATCGGATACTTTATGCCTGAGTTACAACAGCTTTTTCTTTCATGGTGAACCATCAGATTTTGTCAGGCTGCCACGGACATGCCCTTCAGCAAAAGCTCATGATCTTTACAATTTAACATCGCTATGGCCTTAAGATTACACAAACCAAATATGATGTTGATCTGGTTAAATCTCTATGAGGAGTTAATCACAGTGTAAAACATGTCATTTCTTTTTGCCTGCAGGTGGCACTATGACTGTGACTGAATATTGGCATTTAAATGTCTTCAGGCCAGCACTCTAATAAAACATGTGAAGTTTGGGGCAGATTGGGCATTGTATGCCTGAGTTACAACAACTTCTTGTTTCATGGCGAAACATCAAACTTTGTCAGGCTGCCATCTCAAACAGAAGGCTGCATCCTAGTGAAGTTGTCTTTCCTAAAAATGATTTGATTTAAGGATGCAAAACGAAACTGAGATGGCTTTCAGAAGCGATTGATGACATGGCAGTAGAGATATGCAGCCTTACTAGGACACAGCCTCAGTTTGAGAAGCACCCACAAATTACGTAAAATATCCCAAAAATCAATTTTTGCCCCGTGATTTAAAAACCTCTGATCTCTTTGTTTCTCTTTTTTCATGATGTTTTACACTAACAACTGTACTCAGTGTTACTTACTCATCATGTTCTGCTCCGATTAAGCTCCTCAGGTTAAACTCATCCATTGCCTCATCTGAGGTCATCAACACAAAAACTAAAGCTGACCATTGAGATGAGGAGAGTTTTAGATTACGTAATCCTCCCTGTCTCATGCGAGGTTGAGCTTCGTTCACTAGTGAAAGATCACCCAGTTCATTTAGACAGTGAAACAGATTGATGTATTTATCTGGAGAGGGATTCTCACTGATCTTTTCTTTAATATAGTCAACTGTTTTCTCATTGTTGTAAGAACTGTTTCCTCTTTGTTTCATTAGTTCTTGTAAGAGACTCTGATTAGACTCCACTGACAGACCAAGAAGGAAACGAAGGAAAAGGTCCAGATGCCCATTTTTACTGTAAAAAGCTTCATTCACAGCTCTCTGATGGAGATCAGATAGTGAAACTTTGTCTCCATTAGTTGGTTGGGTAATCTGGTCAAACACATTGATGTTCTTGTTTATGAAGGAGAGATGCACATATAGAGCTGCTAGATGTTCCTGAATGCTCAGATGAACAAAGCAGAAGACTTTCCCCTGATACAAGCCCAACTCCTCTCTGAAGATCTGAGTGCACAATCCTGAGTACACTGATGCTTCTGCCACATCAATGCCACACTCTGTCAGGTCTTCCTCATAGAAGATCAGGTTTCCTTTCACAAGCTGCTGATAAGCCAGTTTTCCCAGTTTGACTATCATTTCTTCATCTTTCACTTTCTTCTCATAGTCCTTCTCATGTTTGATGTTGGTCTGAATGAGCAGGAAGTGTGTGTACATTTGAGTGAGAGTCTTGGGAATCTCTCCACTCTCTGCTTCACTCAACATCTTCTCTAGAACAGTGGCTGAGATCCAGCAGAACACTGGGATTTGACACATAATAAAGAGGCTCCTTGATGACTTCAGGTGTGAGATGATCCTGTCGGCCAGACTCTGATCACTGATTCTCTTCCTGAAGTATTCCTCCTTCTGTGGCTCACTGAAGCCTCGTACCTCTGTCACTCGATGGACACACTTAGAGGGGATGAGATCAGCTGCTGCTGGTCTGGAGGTGATCCAAATGAGAGCCGAAGGAAGCAGATTCCCCGCAATGAGGTTCGTCAGCAGCACATCCACTGAGGCTGATTCAGTCACATCACACAACCTCACATCGCTCTGAAAATCCAGAGACAGACGACACTCATCCAGACCATCAAAGATGAACAACACTTTATATTTGTCACTGGATATTTCCATTTCTTTTGTTTCAGGGAAAAAGACATGAAGAAAATCTGAAAGACTGAGTGTTTTGCCCTTCAACAAGTTGAGCTCTCTGAAAGGAAGTGGAAATATGAGATGAACATCCTGATTCTCTTTCCCTTCAGCCCAGTCCAGGATGAACTTCTGCACAGAGACTGTTTTTCCAATGCCAGCGACTCCCTTTGTCAGCACAGTTCTGATGGGTTTGTCTTGTCCAGGTAAAGGTCTAAAGATATCATTGCATTTGATCGGTGTGTCCTCTTTTTCTGCTCTCCTGGACTGTGTCTCAATCTGTCTCACCTCATGCTCATTACTGATCTCTCCACTTTCACTCTCTGTGATGTAGAGCTCTGTGTAGATCTCATTCAGGAGTGTTGGGTTTCCCTGCTTTGATATTCCCTCATACAAACACTCAAACTTCTTTCTCAGATTTGATCTCAATGTGTTGAGGACTTCAGCAGGTTTATAGGCATGGCTGCAAGATTAACATACCAGATTATTAAACATGTTAGTGAAGTAAATAGCCAAAAATTACAAAACGAATTATTTGTTTGCTGTATTAATGGGACACAGAACAAAATAAGGTTTTTGAAATGTTTCAATTATTAATCATGTGTTTGAGCAATGTGTGATGTGCATGGCAACACCTAAAATTAAACAACAACACAAAAAGTGTGTTGAAATGCGTGTGCAGAATGGAAGGAGACTACTGGAGGAATAAAATGTGCTACTTCCTACACCAGTCTTGACTGTGATTAAGATAAGAACATTATAAATACCAACAGCTTTTACAGCGTATGAATTTATTAACAATATAATACATATAGCACTGCACAAGGGCACAATGGTAATGATTAATAGACAAACTAGCAGGATCTGAACTTCAAATATTTTGGTTCAAATCATTACACAGCTATGCTGTATATTAATAACAATTTCATAAAAATAACAAATACCATAAGCATAACTTACATAAAATAATATACCTGAGATCAGGCTGTGTGTCTTCACTCTGTGGTGGCTCAGAGCTGGACTCTGGTTTTGATCTCTTCTGCTGTACTGAACTGGTTTGAAAACTAAAAATAAAAAAAAACATACAAAATTATATATGTTGTGCACTTTTACTGGACACCTCTTAGGAAAGACAAAGGAGCGTTGTAACACTTTTGCTTTAATATGCTATTTTAAAGATTCCTCATTTTATTTGGAGGTCTCCTACAAAAGATTTACATACATCAAACATTTTTATTTTTATTTTCTCATAATATAGATTGAACATCACCACTAAACTCACTGAAGGGTATGTTTTTGTACTCAAGAAATTTAATCTTAAATCTCTAAGCAGTCTGTGTCTATACGCCATTTATTCTTCAAGCTGGTAAACGTGCTAAATCCCCACTTTTCATTTCGAGAATGATTTGCTGGCTTGTGTGGGTGCAGTCAGTTTTGACTGTGAAAGATTAGGTAATTTGACTGAATGTTGTGTATTTAGGGCATTTTACTGCTGGAAATACTTGATCAATTTTAATATAATTTTGAGGTGAAGTAGAATGAAATGAAAAGCAAATAATTTTGTTCACGCACTTCATTTTGAGAGCCACTGCAGGATATCAGCCTACACTTTGGTCGCAGATTTAGTCAGCAAATGAGCTGTGCAATATAGACTGACTGAATGACACTTTAAGTAGAAAATCTCAAATGAAGATTGCTGAACTCCAGCATCAACGAACATTTTGAAATAGTTTTCGTTAACAAAATTTACTGCTATTTTTTGAAACCTGGTTCCAGAGTTGAAAACGACACCCTTGTGTTTTCATGTGTACAGCCAATCTGTATATTTTGTGAAAAGATGATGTTATCACCCCATATCTCGACCCTAGTCAGACACCGCTACATCATATAACAGCAACAACAATCGCAGATTATATGCTTGTGTTCGTGCTGCAGGAGATACTGAGCCTATTAGCTTTACGAAAGTAAAGCTTTATTATTACGCTTCACTAAAGTTTGTATACAGCGTGCAAGGTTTATGTGCATACTCCAAGTCTTCTCCATTTTTATGGAATCCCAAGTCTGCCAAAATTAAAAATAAATAAATACACAAAGAAATGTAAAAAAGCAAAAATAAATGAATATATAAATAAATATACATAAAAAGCAAAAAAATAAAAATAATTTATACATTAATTTCCTTATATATATATTTATTTATTTTGTGTCCACATTTATTTATTTTTTCTTTTCTTTATTTATTCATTTCGATTTGTATTTATTTCCACATTTATTTATTTATGTATTTATTTCCACATTTGTTCATTTTCACATTTATTCATTTGTGGTCTCGATTCAAATGCATTGATTAATATGCTTGCGTTGAGTTCGCTGTAGCCTATATGTGTGCTGGTTTGATTCCTTCCATGTTCTGACCGGTGCCGGAATCTCAATCAAATACAATCAAATAATTAATAATGGAAATAACAAGCGATTCCACTTCAGAGTCCCTGTTATCAGATCTGTTGAAGATGTTGCTGTTCATGTTTGCCAGTGCAGGACATTTTACAAATCCAGACCAGATGATGTTCTACGGCCATGTCCGGAATAAAGAGTAGCCTATCCATGTACAGTCAGGGTGATATTACTTAACCCGTGATAAAAGATTTTGGCCATATGGAAATAAATACATAAATAAATAAATGTGGAAATAAAATAATAAATGTATACAAAAGGAAATACATTTTGTTTTTGCTTTTCTATGTATATTTATATATTTATTTATTTACTTTTGCTTTTTTACATTTCTTTGTATATTTCTTTATGTATTTATTTATTTTTTTAATTTTGGCAGACTTCCATACGTTTTTAGTGTACCTCTGTGGCAGAATTAGAGCATCACATACTGGTCTGGCATGTTTACTACATCGTTTTGAGCCGGTTTCAGTGGTTTCATGTGAACGCAGATATTGAGGCCATGTTTATGGAATTTTTTTCTTAGAACGAGGGATAAAAAGACTGGATGGGGGAAGCTCTTGTTTCGTGTGGATGTGGGCTGAATCTGTTCGAAAAATCCATACAATTTCACACCTACTCCATTATATACAACTCTCAGCTTACATTTACATGATGTAATTGCTAGTATTAGACTGACTGACTGATAGATAAATTGATTTTTTTCCAAAATTATATACTGAAATTCAAAAATGATATACCTGGGATTAGGCCGTTTGTCTCCACTCTTAAACGATTGTGGCTCGGGTTTTGAGCTCCCCTCAAACCTAAAGAACAATGAAAAACAAAATGACCTAAAATTAGGCTTGTTTTAACAATGTTTTTTGGTCTCACATCATCTCATTAATAGTATCCTGCTGAGCAAACTCTAAGTCACCATGTAATGCAGGGGTGTCAAACCCAGTTCCTGGAGGGCCACTGTCCTGCAGAGTTTAGCTCCAACCAGCTCAAAAACACCAGCCCAGATGTTTATAACATTCAATGTAGAGTTTGACACCCCTGGAAGTTATGGCCGACTTGACTTCTGTATTGTGACATATTTCTGAGTGAAACAACTTTTCTAATGTGAAAAACCATAAAGCATCAATATAAATTGAACCAGTAACCAGATTGTAACGAGGTTCATAGATGTGGGAAGAAGGAGGCGGGAACCGGCGAACATTCAACAAAACTTTAATTCAAAATAAACAAAGAACAAAACGAAAGTAATGCCGGCAGACCCTCGTGGACGTCTGCCGGCCACACAAACATAATAAAACGTAAAATAAAGTCCAGGCCTGGTCCTCTCTCGTCCTTCACTGATGTCGCTCCTCCTTTTATGCCTTCGGAGCTCCTCCGTGAGAGACTCGAGGCCGGCGCGCCTCGCAGGTGATGCTCATTATCACTCGCGTCACCGGCCTCGCGCCGTTCCCTCACGGCTCTCGCCCGCCCTGCTCGTCACACAGATGTAATCATCTGAAAAAACAGATCTGTTCTCTCTACATTTTCATCTGTGTATTTTGTTTGGGTTTTATATGACAGGTGGTTGGCTACGGGCATTGGTCAGGGTAGATGCCATATTGAATGTTATGCAGCTGTGAACAAGGTGGTGAGGGACAGACCTAGAGTACATACAGTGGCATGCAGTGTGTATTAGATTCATAGATCAAAATAACTTTTAACTGTTTTATGGAGTTTTTGGAAAGATGTTTTGTCAGCTGAGCCATTTTATATGCATTTATTGTTAACACGCTAAATTATTGGCAGTTTATTGTATGGATCTATGTTTTCAAACAGATTAATATTTTGTTAAGACTCTTCCCAACCTGCCTGTATATACAATCCACACCTGCATAAACCATATTTCAATGCATATATGTAAATTTATAATAGTATAAAGCTGTACCAATAATCAGTATTTAAATAAAAGAAAAAGAAATGTTGTTTTTCACAGTGTGGACATGGACTTCAGGCTCAACATTAAGTTTTTCCAGGTAGGTCTATACTAATGAATACAGAAATTTAATAAAGTAATCAAATATAAAAATAAAACACTGCACATTCTACACTGTGAACATTAAATATGAATTGATTTTTATTAAAGCTACCAAGTTATTTGTCTTTGCTCTTTGTCTTTTGTTGTTTGATTAAAAATAATGACAGACAGCAGCAGGTTGGCTATATTAAGCAACATTTTATAGAAATGTTATTCTGAATACCCAAGTTTACGCCGTGCGTGTCCTCTGTCACTCTTCACTGGGTTTGGGCTCTTCTGCTGGAATGAACTGCAACAGAGAACATATTCAGTTTAATCCTTTAGATTTTTTCATTCTTTATGATAGGAACCTTTGTAGCACATCAATGTAATAAAGCATCAGCGTGTCTTATTGCTCTTTAACAATTTAAAATCACTAGAACGTTTAAACTGACAAAAATTAAAAACATTCATATGATAGATTTTCATGAAGATGCAGTACTGACACATTCAGGCCAGTGACAGATTTGTCCCGAGTGAATTTCACAGAGAGCGCTGGACTCGGTTGTACTCTGAAATATTTTTTGAGTCTCAAAGTCTCGAGTACAAGTCAAGTCTGAGTAAAAATGTATCTGAATCCATGACAAGTTCAAGTCCATTAAAAATTGTCCGAGCTTGAGTACCCCAACTCTAAAACCTTCTCTATGTTCTAATACAAAAATCTAATACTATAAGCACATCTTTTATATAAGTGTTATTCTGAGTACCCGAGATCAGGCTGTTTGTCTTCACTCCTAAACTTTTCTGGCGTATCCATAGACCAGTCACTCCTCATAGACACACAGCTGGACTCTGGGTTTGGGCTCTTCTGTTGGACTGAACTGTAAAAGATAACACATTTAGTTTAATCCTTTAGATTAATGTGTTCATTCTTTATGATAGGAACCACTGTAGCACCTCATAATGTAATAAAGCATCAGCGTGCAAGTACCAAATTCAGTTCTCTTTCGCGTCTTATTGCGCTTTAACAATTTAACCTTTGTGCATCCTTATGGATATTTTTGTCTTTATCAGTTGTGTTTTTTTATCTTGTTGCTTGTGTTAATGCCAACTGCATACCTTTTGGCACAGGTGTGTATTTTTTGGGGGGGAATTTTACGATTTCACCCCACTTGCTTAATTTTTTTTTTTTTTTTTTTTTTTTTTTTTTTTGCACTAGGTACATAAAATAGTTCCTCTCAGCACCTTTTGGACAAAAATGTCCTCATTGAAACCCATTAAAACTGAATTTTTTTAATCCCAGCGCCATTTAAGTGCAGGGCCACTCACATTTCCATCATCTGTCCCGAGCGAATTTCCCAGACAGTGCTGGACTCATTTGTACAGTATTTTTCGAGTCCCAAAGGCTCGAGTCCGAGTAAAAATGCATCCAAGTCCGTGACAAGTGCAAGTCCATTAAAAATTGGACTCGAGTCTGAGCTTGAGTACCCCAACTCTAAAACCTTCCCTATATTCTAATACAAAAATCTAATACTATAAGAACATCATTTATATAAGTGTTATTCTGAGTACCTGAGATCAGGCTGTTTGTCTTCACTCCTAAACTTTTCTGGCGTATCCATAGACCAGTTACTCCTCATAGACACACAGCTGGACTCTGGGTTTGGGCTCTTCTGTTGGACTGAACTGTAAAAGATAACACATTTAGTTTAATCCTTTAGATTAATGTGTTCATTCTTTATGATAGGAACCACTGTAGCACCTCATAATGTAATAAAGCATCAGCGTGCAAGTACCAAATTCAGTTCTCTTTCGCGTCTTATTGCGCTTTAACAATTTAACCTTTGTGCATCCTTATGGATATTTTTGTCTTTATCAGTTGTGTTTTTTTATCTTGTTGCTTGTGTTAATGCCAACTGCATACCTTTTGGCACAGGTGTGTATTTTTTGGGGGGGAATTTTACGATTTCACCCCACTTCCTTAATTTTTTTTTTTTTTTTTTTTTTTTTTTTTTTTGCACTAGGTACATAAAATAGTTCCTCTCAGCACCTTTTGGACAAAAATGTCCTCATTGAAACCCATTAAAACTGAATTTTTTTAATCCCAGCGCCATTTAAGTGCAGGGCCACTCACATTTCCATCATCTGTCCCGAGCGAATTTCCCAGACAGTGCTGGACTCATTTGCACAGTATTTTTCGAGTCCCAAAGGCTCGAGTCCGAGTAAAAATGCATCCAAGTCCGTGACAAGTGCAAGTCCATTAAAAATTGGACTCGAGTCTGAGCTTGAGTACCCCAACTCTAAAACCTTCCCTATATTCTAATACAAAAATCTAATACTATAAGAACATCATTTATATAAGTGTTATTCTGAGTACCTGAGATCAGGCTGTTTGTCTTCACTCCTAAACTTTTCTGGCGTATCCATAGACCAGTTACTCCTCATAGACACACAGCTGGACTCTGGTTTGGGCTCTTCTGTTGGACTGAACTGTAAAAGATAACACATTTAGTTTAATCCTTTAGATTAATGTGTTCATTCTTTATGATAGGAACCACTGTAGCACCTCATAATGTAATAAAGCATCAGCGTGCAAGTACCAAATTCAGTTCTCTTTCGCGTCTTATTGCGCTTTAACAATTTAACCTTTGTGCATCCTTATGGATATTTTTGTCTTTATCAGTTGTGTTTTTTTATCTTGTTGCTTGTGTTAATGCCAACTGCATATCTTTTGGCACAGGTGTGTATTTTTTATTTTTTTTTGGAATTTTACGATTTCACCCCACTTCCTTATTTGTTTTTATTTTTTTATTTTTTTTGTACTAGGTGCATAAAATAGTTCCTATCTTTGTTAATAGGTTTTCATTCTGTTGGCAAGGCTTCAAAATTTTAATTTTTACTATTTTTTACCAGATGGTGTCATTTGCTCAGGTATGGACTATAAAGCAAATACTCGCTTTATTCCTGTTTTCTGCTTATGTATATTATAGAGCCAATTGGATATATTGGTGTGTTGGTGTGGATGTCAGAGTGTGGTTTGTATGCATGTAATAAAAAAAATTGTGTGTGTGCTTGTAAAATTTGAGAGAGAAAAACTCTACTGCAAATCACAAATTCAACCGGTGTGTTCACCAGTGCAGTTTTGTTGGCATCTAATGGGGAAAGTTTGGCAATGCGCCCAAACAAAATTTTACTGAAAGCACATTTATTTGAGATATTAACCTAAAATTTATAACACAACTTGTTTAGATTTATGGCTTTGTTTTTCTAGCAGTTTTAGAGCTCAAAATGTTTGAATAAAAAAATATATTTTTTATATAAAATAATGTCCATAAATCACTTTTTTTATAAACTTAAACATCTCTAACTTTTTTTTTATTTCACTTTTTTACTTCAACAATAATCTGCCAAGGGTCTTCTTAAAATTGAGACCAAACTTAAGTCAGTGCTCCCAAGATTCAAATTATGACTTTTTTGACATGGACATTTTTGTCCACTATCCACCTATGTGTAATTTTTTTTTTTTACGGATGCACAAGGGTTAAAATTACTTAAACTTTTATACTGACAACAATTAAAAACACATTCATATAATAGATTTTCATGACGATGTGGTACTGAAACAATCGGGCCAGTACACGTGGTGCCCAGTACATGCTGTACCCAAAAAGACCAGTATCTTATGCTCGATTCACACCACCCCTTGGAACAAAAACTGGGTGTGATTTGCACCTTACAACATTGAGCGGAGAGTATACCCATATTTCTTGAGGCCAGAGAACAAGAGAGTAACTACATTAAGCATGCACTGAAGAACTGCGGTTATCCAGATTGGGCATTTATTAAAAACCTATACAAGACGGAAAAGGAAGATCAAAAAACAATCAAGGGAAAAGGTTTGGTCCAAAAAAACCATGTGGTTATTCTGTATGTGGCTGGAGTATCTGAGAAGTTCAGAAAGATTTTCTCCAGACAACATTCCTGTGTATTTTAAACCAAGGACTACACTGAGACATTGTTTGGTTCATCCAAAGGACCGGATTCCTAAACATCAGAGGAGTAATATTGTGTATGAAGTTAAGTGCAGTGACGAATGTGAGGATCTGTATATTGGGGAAACAAAACAGCCACTTCATCGACACATGGCTGAGCATAGACGAGCTAGATCTTCGGGGCAGGACTCAGCAGTTTACATGTACCTACAACAAAAGAAACAGCTTACATGACCATGAGGTGAGGATTCTGGACAGAGAAGTCAGGTGGTTTGAACAAGGCATAAAGGAGGTGATTCATGTGAAGGTGGAGAGTACCTCATTGAATAGAGGAGGGGGTTTGAGACATCATCTGTCCCACGTATATAATGCTATCTTAGAAATGATGCCACGGAACTGCATGGAAAGGCCAGAGTGCTCCACCTCGGGAGGAGGAGCGGTACCACCCTAAGTGGTGAGAAATACCATCTACACTGGCAAGCATACTATGTGGTTAACTTAAGTCATGTGACTTGTACTTGCGTACTGATCACGTGATTGTAGTAGTTGTATATTTGCCAGAGTTACTTCCTGTGTTTTTACAACTGATCACAGTGTTTGGATGAATACTGCAAAGTCTTGTCAACTTGTTTTTATGTAGTCCAGTGACTTTTAATAGTTTGTTTGAAACCGGGCCAGTGACATTTCCATCATCTGTCCCGAGCGAATTTCACAGACAGTGCTGGACTCATTTGTACAATATTTTTCAAGTCCCAAAGGTTCGAGTCCGAGTAAAAATGCATCCAAATCCGTGACAAGTGCAAGTCCATTAAAAATTGGACTCGAGTCTGAGCTTGAGTACCCAACACTAAAACCTTCCCTATATTCTAATACAAAAATCTAATACTATAAGAACATCATTTATATAAGTGTTATTCTGAGTACCTGAGATCAGGCTGTTTGTCTTCACTCCTAAACTTTTCTGGCGTATCCATAGACCAGTTACTCCTCATAGACGCACAGCTGGACTCTGGGTTTGGGCTCTTCTGTTGGACTGAACTGTAACAGAGAACACATTTATTTAATCCTTTACATTAATGTGTTCATTCTTTATGATAGGAACCACTGTAGCACCTCATAATGTAATAAAGCATCAGCGTGCAAGAACCGAATTCAGTTCTGTTTCGCATCTTATTGCGCTTTAACAATTTAACCTTTGTGCATCCTTATGGATATTTTTGTCTTTTTCAGTTGTGTTTTTTTATCTTGTTGCTTGTGTTAATGCCAACTGCATACCTTTTGGCACAGGTGTGTATTTTTTATTTTTTTGGAATTTTACGATTTCACCCCACTTCCTTATTTTTATTTTTATTTTGTTTGCACTAGGTGCAATAGTTCCTCTCAGCAACTTTTGGACAAAAATGTCCTCATTGAAACCCATTAAAACAGAAATTTTTAATCCCAGCGTCATTTAACTAAATGATGCAATCTTTCATTCTGTTGGCAAGGCTTCAAAATTTTAATTTTTACTATTACCAGATGGTGTCATTTGCTCAGGTATGGCCTATAAAGCAAATACTCGTTTTATTCCTGTTTTCTGCTTATGCATATTATTAACAATTAAAACACACGCATATAATAGATTTTCATGACGATGTGGTACTGAAACAATCGGGCCAGTACACGTGGTGCCCAGTATATGCTGTACCCAAAAAGACCAGTATCTTATGCTCGATTCACACCACCCCTTGGAACAAAAACTGGGTGTGATTTGCACCTTACAACATCGAGCGGAGAGTATACCCATATTTCTTGAGGCCAGAGAACAAGAGAGTAACTACATTAAGCATGCACTGAAGGACTGCGGTTATCCAGATACAAGACGGAAAAGGAAGATGAAACAATCAAGGGAAAAGGTTTGGTTCAAAAAAACCATGTGGTTATTCTGTATGTGGCTGGAGTATCTGAGAAGTTCAGAAAGATTTTCTCCAGACAACATTCCTGTGTATTTTAAATTAAAGCTGCTGTCCGCAACTTTTGTCCCTCTAGCGGTTAATAAACAGAACTGCACGCGTCTTGCTGAGGAACATTGTAGCCGGAGCTACTTTTCTCCGTGTATGTCTATGGCGAGTCACAGTTCATGTTATTTTAAAATGTTTGCTGCATGGTTAAGGTACACTAAGGCCCAATCCCATTTCTACCCCTTACCCCTTTCCCTTTCCCCTACCCCTTCGCTTTGCGTGTTTACGTGAAGGGGTAGGGGTGTCTCGATTCTCGATTGTCCGTTTATTAAGCATCCCTCGAAAAGGCACAAGATCTATATTTGCTAACTATTAGTTGTGTTTTGAGTAATGTTGATGATGAGAGAGAGAGAGAGAGAGTGAGAGAGATTAATATGCACTTCTTGTTCCCTGTATTGTTTAACTTTTGTGGTGATTTGTTTACAGTAAAAACGGACGCAATAAACTTTATAAAACATTAGTAAAGGTTCGGTCATCATTCGGATGAGATCCACTACACTTATGAAAGTTACAAAAGTTTTTTAGTCATGAATAGTGAGTGATCTTTTGTTATTTGATTAACTTTAACCCTCAGGGGTCTGAGGATTTTTGGGGCCCTGGAGAAGTTGACATGCCCTGACATTTGTGCTTTTTTCAGTTGTTCAGAAACATATTAATGACAAAAGTGTCATTACACTGTATTCAGCACAAACCAGGCTACAATAATATGTGAGGAACATGTATGTACATGTTTGTGTTTTTGAAGGAATAACGTTTATGCGTGGTTATTGAAAAAACAAAAAACTTAAGTCACTGAAATAAGGCCAAAAAAAATATATTAAAACTGTGTTCACAAGGATTCTGGGTATTGGAGGTTGTAGACTAGAGTTTTTGCTACAGAATGAAGTAAAAATTATCCTTCCTACTCCTTCATATAAAACAATAGAGAGATTTAAATTTTCTAAGACACTTTTGGTCAAGAAACACAGTATGCATGGAGGCGTGAATCCTCATGTATAATGGGTGATTCTCACCTGAGAAGACAAAAGAATTGAATAATAATGACCTGAAATGACTTGCATATTAATAAGGCCTTTCAGTCAGGTAGGCTGTGAAAAAACCCTCTGTGATCATGCTGATAACAGGATTAAAGTCCACTCAGGACAAAAAAAAAAAACATGATTTTTTGTGATCTCATGGATGCACGTATTATTGCACATGATATGAAGAAAATTTTGTATAGGCCTATGTTAAATTACAGTACCAGTCAAAAGATTGAACACATTGCCATTATAATGTTTTTAAAAGAAGTCTCAAGTCTCTAACCAAATAATGGTTTTCTATTTTAATATACTTTAAAATATAATGTATCTCTGTGATGCAAAGCGTCTGAACATTCCTACCTCTAGGGCATTTCATACAGGCTACTATATTTGTTATATTATAGAGCGTAAATGTTGATGTGCAGTTGACAAACTATACATCATTAAAAAGATCTAAGACTCAAGCTTCACATTTTGACTCTTAAAATCTTATATTGACCATAATTTCTTAATATGCTTAAAAGCATACACATTTGGAGAAATATTGATGGATTCTCATATGTTTATATCAATTTTCTATACAGAGGAGTAATATTTATTATTCTATATTTATTATCATCATTATGAGCGCTGGATGCTGTGTTTTTAATTCATACTTGAGCCGGAGGGCGCTCTGCCCCTTTTGTCCACAAATGCCTCAGTAAAAGAAGAGGAATATCATGTGACAATCAAGGAACTAACAGAGGCAAGAGATCGCTAAATATGGCTATTCAAAACACTTTTGAAGACAATAAATACACGATTGAGATGATGAATGCATGTATTGACTGAATTTGCGTCTGAATAGCGCTGGCTCCGTGGGCGTGGCCTCATTAGCGGATAATGAGCTGAATCACAGACTTCTGACATGGCTCTCTTTTCATACAGATTACATAAACACAGAAGGTTTGTTTTCGATTTGACTTATATGTTTTAAAACCTGACATCTTAACGTTTTTTTAGACATAAGTGTAATTTTTTTGTCATTAGTATTCACTAAGTTACAGTTCATTTTCTAAGAACTATCAGATTGGACTTCGTTCAGAGGGAGACGAGAGATCATGCATCATGTTAGTTTTCTTTATTTTACAAAAAGCACAACATTTTGTTTTTACTCTGAGTGGAGTAAAACCATAATGTGTTTTTGTACAGTAAATTATTAGCAACAGACAGTGTTAAACCATCAAAATTACATGTTTATTGCTTATGAATTTCACAGATTTTCTATACCAGGAGTTTTCAAGATTTTTTGTGGAAAGGAGCCCTAAACAATCCCCTTGTGAGATCATTTTTTTATTAGGCTTACATTATAATATAATATAATAAAATAAAATATATTATTAGGGATGTCCAGATCCGATCACGTGATCGGAAATCGGGCCCGATCATGTGGTTTCAGACTCGATCGGAATCGGACGTTACCTCCCGATCAGGACTCGGATATATATGTATTAGGGGTGCAACGGTTCTCAGTAAAAAACGATAATCAGAAAGCGTGGACAAAACAGTCACTCTTTGTAAACTGTTAACTGCGAGTGCCGTATGCTCTAATGGCAGTCATTTACGCCGTCATCACCCGGGTGTTGATAGCGCGCGAGCGCAGGTGAGACCTGAACAGCACACGTTGCTGTCTGTGTTTAAACTAACTCATTTAAGCCTTGCTGATTTAAACCTTCAAGAACAAGACGAGAAAGAGAACTCGCACGTGCTGTGAGAAGATTTGTGTGCGCTCATCCGAAGCGCGCACACGCTTATTTCAGTCAGCGCGCAAATACTGAGTTCTCTTTCAAGTCTTGCGCTTCAGCGGACAAATTCATACAAAAATTATGTCAACATGCCCGTCTTAGCGAGTATCCTAGCAAACATAGTCGGTTATGTCTTAAGTGAACGTATATTAGACGAGAAAGACAGCGCATGTGTAACAGTGTATGTACTGGATCGTGCATGTCTTCTAGGGAAAAAAAAACTATTCCTGCTGCCTGTTTTTAATGTTAAATCAAACAACAAATAACAAAGAAATCACTCACTGCTCTTGACTGAATAGTTTTTGTAACTTCAATAATGATTAATCTTTATTTATTTTATACAGTAAAGATAATATGCAGTGATATTTTATATTTGATTACTTTATCCATTTTCTGTACGTGAAAACGATTGTTAGATTCCTGAAAAACCTGAAAAGCACTGTTCCTGGATCTGTTTTTTTTCGCTCTTCTTTATTCTTTTTCATGTATTATAGAAGTATCGGATCGGGACTCGGTATCGGTAGATACTCAAAATCAAATGACTCGGACTCGGACTCGAGGGCAAAAAAACGTGATCGGGACATCCCTATATATTATACTCTTGAAGGATTTAAACTGATACGCAGTATTATATCAGTTTATATGCTTCAATTTGTTTTAATATATTATAATATGAAAACTGAAGCATTTAAACAGATCTGATAGCTAAATCAGATGGCACTGCTAGGAAGACTCCAGGAGTTAGCACATGAGCTCAACAATTACATGTGGCACATTGTGGGACTTTGTGAAGTCAGATGGAAGGGCATAGGAGAACATCAAACCAAGGATGGGCATGTACTATATTATAGTGGAGAGTTTAACAAATCCATATATGGAGTAGGCTTTTTGATAAACAAAGCCATCAAGGGATCTGTGCTTGAGTGCCGCCCTATTTCTAGTAGACTCATTTCCATCAGACTAAAAGCATCCCCTTTTAATATCACAATTATTCAAGTTTATGCACCAACAAGTGATCATGATGATGAAGAAATAGAGAAGTTCTATACGCAGCTCCAGAATATCATATACACCGTCAGCAAGACAGATATCCTCATCATCCAAGGAGACTGGAATGCAAAGGTAGGCAAAGAGGCAAGGAAAGTCTGGAAAAATTATTGTGGTCCTTCTTGCAACGAAATTACTAATGAAAGAGGGAGACGACTGCTGGAGTTTGTCAGCTATAACAACCTGGTATTAGCTAATACCCTAGGTGAACATAAAGCTTCTCGACGCTGGACATGGCGCGCACCTGATGGAGTCCATCACAACCAGATTGACTATATACTGGTCCAAAATCGTTTCCGTTCTGGCATTAACAGAGCAAAAACAAGGACATTCCCAGGGGCTGATGTGGGGAGCGACCACAACCTAGTGATAATGAACTTCCGAGTGAGGTTGAAGAAAATCTCTAAACCAAAGAACGGCAGGATTAAGTTCAACCTTGAACGACTTACCGACCCAAAAATCTGTGAGGCCTTTAGAGCCACAATTGAAGGAAGACTTGCACCTCTCCTAATGATTGATGAGGATGCTGAAGTTATGACAACGACATTCAACACAGTCATGAAAGAAACAGCCAAAGACATCATGGGCATCCATAGCTCAAAAAACAAACCTTGGATTACAGAAGAGATTCTCGAAATGTGTGACACTCGGAGAAATCTCAAAAACTGCAGGCATGAAAATCAATAAAATACCATGAAATCAATAAAAAGATCAGAAAAAGCATGAAGAAGACTAAAGAAGACTGGATAGGACAACAGTGCACAGAAATAGAGAATAGTTTGAAAAAGAACAACAGCAGAAAAGCATTTCAGATTGTGAAAGACCTTACCAAACAAAAACAATCAAAAGTCAGCACCATACTAGGTAAAGACGGGAAATGCCTCACAGAAGCAAGTGACATTACAAGCAGATGGACTGAGTACTGTCAAGAACTCTATAACCATCAGATAAAAGGAGACCCAGAAGTGATTGAGATACCAGAGTCCTTAAATTATGACAATTTTCCCATTCTCAAAGAAGAGGTTGAGGCAGCAATAAGATCACTGAAGAGTGGGAAGGCAGCTGGAGCTGACAACATTCCAGTTGAACTCATCAAGAAGGGAGGGGATTCAGTGATAGAGATACTAACAAAATCTGCAACAAGATCTGGCAGACAGGTGAATGGCCAGAAACATGGACACATTCACTAATTATAACCATACCCAAGAAAGGTAATATTCAGTTGTGCCAGAACTACAGAAATATCAGCCTGATCAGCCATGCTAGTAAAGTGATGCTCAAGATTATCTTGAATAGGCTACAGCCTCAGGCAGAAGAAATTATTGCGGAAGAACAGGCTGGTTTCCGCAGATGGAGAAGTACCACAGAGCAAATATTTAATCTTAGAGTCCTGTGCGAAAAGTACTCGCAACACCAACAAGACCTTTATCATGTCTTTATAGGTTTTAAAAAGGCTTTTGACAGAGTCTGGCATGATGCTTTATGGGCAACCATGAAGAAGTACTACATGGGACAAAAGATAACTAATACCATCAGACAGCTGTATGAGAAGGCCAGCAGTGCAGTAATCACCCAGGGCACTATGGGACAGTGGTTCCGCACAACAGTAGGTGTACGGCAAGGTTGCCTTCTGTCACCCACACTCTTCAACATATACTTATCATGAGTGAGGCCTTAGAGAACCACTGTGGCACAGTCAGCATTGGAGGAAGAATCATCACCAATCTCCGATTTGCAGACGACATTGATGGACTAGCTGGTAGTGAAAAATAATATGTAATAGTGTTGTGTGTTCCGTGTTTGTCAGTGTTCTGGATGGATTGCTTGAGGGAAGAAACTGTTCCTGTGTCTGGTCGTTCTGGTGCTCAGGGCTCTTAGTGACCGGAGAACAGTTCTGGATGAAAGGGAGTGTGCATGTGAGGGGTCCAGAGTACTTCTTTGCCTTTTTTCTCACTCTGGTAAGTACAGTTCTTGGAGAGTGGGGAGGGTTGTGCATGATTCGCTCAGAGACCGGACTACCCTCTGTAGTCTTCTGAGGTCAGATGAGCTGAGCTGAAAACGGTAATTGAGTGCAGAGGATGATTCAATGATGGCAAAGAACTGTTTCAGCAGCTCCTGTGGTAGGTTGAACTTCCTCAGCTGGCGAGGAAGTACAACCTCTGCTGGGCCTTTTTCACAATGGACTCGATGTGGTTGTCCCACTAGGTCCTGGGAAGGTGGTGCCCAGGAACCTGAATGACTCCACTGAGTCAGTTGTTCAGAGGAGTGGGGGAGAGCAGGTGGGTTTTTCCTGAGTCCAACTCTCCACTGTCTTGAGCGTGTTGAGCTCCAGGTTGTTGAATCTCACCAATCTCCAATCTCCAATCTCCGTTTGAGACGACATTGATGGACAGCTGGTAGTGAAGCAGCTGGCCATCTTAGTGAAGAACCTGGATGAAACATTACTAGGTTTGCTGGAGATAAGTGCTAAAAAACAAAGCATCAAATAGTGAAGAGATCACTACCAAGATCGAAGTTAGAGGACAAAACTGGAAACTGTGAGTCATTTCAAATATTTGGGCTTTCATCAGTGAGGGGGTCAAAACAGAAGTTTTAGTGAGGACAGCGCAAACAACAGCAGCTATGTCAAAGCTGAAACCTGTATGGAGAGACAAAAATATCTCCCTAAAAACAAAAATTAGACTTCTGCATGCACTTGTCCTTTCAGTCTTCTTATATGCCTGTGAGTCCTGGACCTTTACAGCAGAGTTGCAACGAAGAATCCAGGCACTTGAAATGAGATGCTATAGAATCATCCTTGGCATCTCTTACAAGGACCATATCACAAATGAAATAGTGAGAAACATCATCAGGCGTGAAGCAGGCCAGTATGAGGACCTCCTTACTACAGTTAGAAAGAAAAAGCTGAAATGGTACGGACATGTTGTCAGAGCCACTAACCTGTCCACAACAGTCCTCCAAGGTAGTGTCCCAGGTGGCAGAAGATGAGGTAGACAGAGAAAGAAGTGGGCGGATAACATTACAGAATGGACCATGAAAAGCTTTGCAGAGACACAGGCACTAGCACATGACCGAGAAAAATGGAGGGACCTGATCAGATGTTCAACAGCGCAGTGACCCGACGACCATACCAGGTCATGGGACAGATGATGATGATGATGATAATGATAGCTAAATATTTTAAAGGTCCCTTAGAACATGTTTTTAAAAGATGTAATATAAGTATAAGGTGTCCCCTGAATGTGTCTGTGAAGTTTCAGCTCAAAATACCCCATAGATTTTTTTAAATTAATTTTTTTAACTGCCTATTTTGGGGCATCATTAACAATGCACTGATTTACACTCGACACCGCACCTTTAAATCGCGTCTTCCCTGCCACACGAGCTCTCGACTATATTACAGAGCATTTACAAAGTTCACACAGCTAATATAACCCTCAAATGGATCTTTGCAAGATGTTCGTCATGCATGCTGTATGCATGCTTCGAATTATGTGAGTAAAGTATTTATTTTGATGTTTATATTTGATTCTCTATGAGTTTGAGGCTATGCTCTGTGGCTAACGGCTAATGCTACACTGTTGGAGAGATTTATAAAGAATGAAGTTGTGTTTATGAATTAGACTGCAAGTGTTTAAAAATGAAAATAGCGACGACTCTTGTCTCTGTGAATACAGTAAGAAACGATGGTAACTTTAACCACATTTAACAGTACATTATCAACATGCTAACGAAACATTTAAATAGACAATTTACAAATATCACTAAAAATATCATGCTATCATGGATCATGTCAGTTATTATTGCTCCATCTGCCATTTTCGCTGTTGTTCTTGCTTACCTAGTCTGTTGATTCACCTGTGCAGATCCAGACGTTACTGGCTGCCCTTGTCTAATGCCTTTCATAATGTTGGGAACATGGGCTGGCATGCATATGCAAATATTGGGGCGTACACCCCGACTGTTACGTAACAGTCGGTGTTATGTTGAGATTCGCCTGTTTTTCGGAGGTCGTTTAAACAAATGAGATTTATATAAGGAGGAGGAAACAATGGTGTTTGAGACTCACTGTATGTCATTTCCATGTACTGAACTCTTGTTATTTAACTATGCCAAGATAAATTGAATTTTTCATTCGAGGGCACCTTTAAGAAAAGTGAACATGTTAAGTCTTTTATAGTTATCTAAACATCCCTGAAACCCACAGCACCACCACACACAATAATCTAATTAAACTGAGGTATATCACTGATGTATTTTGAGTTTGCACGCTTCACCTGTGGTGTGTGCGTAATTGTAAATGTCTCAGAGTTATGTTAGCATTCTGTGCCCATCATCCGTTATTTCCGCCACTTTTCATTAAAACACAACGTTTTATTTCACGTCTTTTTGTTTCGCGTTGTCTCTCATATTGAGGTATTTAGTCTGCAAGCATGACAGTATTCTTACCGCGACTGATTTGGCTCATGCCCGCTCACATGTGCTCAATCGTTCTCTTTCTATGAAACCTGTAAACCAGTTCTAATTCTATAGCGACAATAACTCTATAGCAGTTGACCAGAGCACTGCACTTATTTCTCATTTAAACCAGAACGGATTTTCCCTGATTTTCTGTCCTCTGCGCGGCAATTATTCTTTCTGCACGGCCGCGGCATGAGAAGTGCGCGGCCGCGCACACACGCAGCTTAGAGGGAACATTGTTGATTATCCATATCAGAAAATGCAAACAAGTTCTATAGAAACTATGCCTATAGAATCAATATTTATAGAAATCTATAGATGTACCATATGACTCATAGATTAACCATTAAATTCAGTTGGATTAAATACTAGACAAATGTATTAAACTGAACGGAAAGAGATGCAAATCAAAAGTTTGATAATAGCATTAAGAAAGGCAGTTACTGTGAAAGAAACATTTATATAGATGAAACACTTATTTTGTGTAGTAAAAAGGATAGTTTGTGATTTTGTGTTTTGTACTAAAACAATTGAAAATATGCTGAAAAGTTTGAAAAAAAAATGCACTTTTGATGATCTGTTGTGATATTAGTACTAAGAGTTTGAAAATGTACAAGTTGCTTGTAAAAATTGTACTAAAGCAATTAAAATAAATAAATAAATAAATAACTGCACATAATGTAATAGGCTATTGTATGAGAAATGTATTACATTATGAACACACTGTAGCGACTTATAATGTTCATAAGTTCATAAGGTAATACCAGCACATAATGCATTGGTGAAACAATTATACATTGGCATTGCAATTACAATTATGGCATTGCATAGGTTGTAATTTCGCATTAAAGGTGCAAAAGTTCTGATTTTATTAACAGGGGTGTGTTAACAGGGGTGTGTAGAATTTTTTATAAACACTGATTGTAAGTTGTACTGTATTTTTCAACATGCCCTCTGATGTACATTCAGATTTTGTTTTTCTGTAACTTGCATTAAAGTGGAGAAATGTTTGCTTAACCTTTGCTCCGTGCTGCCGTTGGTTGAAGCAGATAATCTTATCACACACACACACACACACACACACACACCCTTCATTGCTATATTGATACTGTGAGGTTTTTTTTGTTTTGTTTTTTTGTTACTGCATTTGTACACAGTGTTAGTATTTAACACTGTTTGTCATTTAACAGTACGTCTACCTTATGTATACAAGTAGTTGTTGTAATAATAATAGTAGTCAGTAATCTGGTGGATTTTGTTGGCCGGTTAAGACTGAATTTAGATTTTTAAAAGGTAGGCTACTATAAAAGGAATACCAACACTTTATGTTTAATAATAAAAAAAAAAACTTTAATAAAAATAACGACATAAAATGTAAATCTTTTGCATTTCGCTGGTAGTTTAAGAATGGATTTAGATTTTTAAAAATGTAATTTAAGGAAATACTAAAATTGTTTTATGTTTTTAAATAATAAAAAAAAATTGTAAACCGTTTCTGTGATCAGAAGGCGAGAAAAAATCTGTGATCTTTTTCTGTGATGTAATACAATATTTAACAATATAATGTAATATTGTTTGTTGAAAGTACCTGCATCCTGGAGAAAAATCTCCGGATTCTTGTGAATCAGCCATGATGAAGCTGCAGGTCAGTCTGATGAGTTTGATCTCTTCCACTGACTCTGAATGAACAAAACATTAAGACACAAAATTACATGATTAAATTAATTAAACAATTCATAATTTAGCTGAACATCTCGAGAGTGGAGAAAAAGGATCATGTGACTGCGTTAACTCAAGCTCGGTACATGTTTACACATATGCTGTTAAACTTCTGAAGAATCACAGACATCACCAAACACAAAAGAAACCTTGAAGTGAAAGAAACCCTTTATTAAAGATTTTATTTCAAATAAGCAATCACTTAAAATCATAAAGATATATGGAAATTCCTGCATAAACTCTGAGAGAAGAGCTCTCTGAGAGAGAACTCCGGTGAGAGATAAAACAGTCTGATCCAAACACAGACCCAGAAGCTCATCACCAATAACATAATAAATTTGCAAATAAATTAGCAAATAAATTTGAATATTATAAGTAGAGGTGGGCACAGATTAATTTTTTTAATCTAGATTAATCTAGATTAAAATGGCTCATTTGAATTCTGCCGAAGACATTCAGAATATATGAGATAGGCCTACCCAAATTGTCCCTGCGTCCCAATGTCCGTACTATCCATCCTAAATAGTATGTGAGATCAAAATAAGTGTGTCCCAAAGCATAGTATGTTGAAAATAGTATGCCAAAAGTCCCCTGATGGTCTACTATTTCCGGTAGATTTTCGAAGTGTGGATCCGTGCACACTATAAAGGCTAATATTGCCCACAACCCATTGCGCTTTGGACGAGGATTCAGTTCAGAACTACAAACACGAGCAAAAAGTATTAAAAACTACAAAACATGGCGAATATGCACGATCGACGCTGAGAGGTTGTTTGAGTGACTAATAATCAGTTCAAACTGATAGAAAATATTTATTTAATGTTATATGTGTTATTTTTCATCTGCAAATACCAATGTGGACTTTTATAAAGATCTGATTGGCCATTAACTTTTAAATGCATTAATATGAGGAGAGTTCTCCACATGAAAGACCCGCGACTGCAGATCAACGTGCTGCATTTCTCTCCGATACGGTAGGAAATTAGCTAAATGAAATGTGGAGGATGTAAGATGATTGACAGGGCAGTTTACGGTGACTGGATGCGGCAGAGAGCAAAGACGCATTTGTATGACGTGATAGTATATCCCAAAGCTTGTCTACTCTTTTGCTACACACTCAAAAGTAAGTACTTTTTGTTCACAGAAAGAGTACATACTTTTGACTAAAAGTAATCCGCCATTTTGTCCGACAAAGCAGATAGGAATTAGAGTTAAACTTGAAAAATTTTGTATATTGACATCTTTCCGCGTTTGAAACAACATTGATTCTCATGTTCATTCATGTTTATTTGATGCTATAAATGGACTCGTAGTAAGAGATGATCGGTTTACGAGCCTCTTGAGCTGAGGCGCTAAAGCAATCTGTCACGACCATGGTCACGGCACATTAAAGAAAACGGGTTTTATTGTTTGAATTTCTTAAAAAACTACACAGTTTTAAAGCTGTGACTTTGTTAAATATCATAAGTAACCTGCTCTGTCTTGTCTGTCGACGTGTTGTCAGTGTCCTCTTTGCTCCGTGATGCATTTATCATTGTGTGTGGCGTCACAGCGCCACGGCTTATCGACCAAAGCAACAGTAACTAAGGGGGGCGGGTCTTTGCGAAGGGTTAGTTCGGCTAGGAATACATCCGCGCTAAAATATCAAGGTGAAAGTCATCATAGCTTGCGTAGTATAGACCCAGCTCCCAACCCCACTTTCAGAATAGATTAACGGCGATATTTTTTTTATCGCCCGATAAGAGTCTCACGTTAACGCAGAACGTTAACGCCGTTAACGGCCCACCACTAATTATAAGACAGTATAACAGTACATAAGCATGTGTCACTGTAGTGTGTACGTCGCCCTCTGCTGACAGAAAACAAGCGAAGAACAATGATCATGTTTGTTCTGCAGAACTGGGCAGGGCTGCATGTGTCACTCCACATGATATGAAATATGTTCGTAATCGGTGTTGAATGGAGTAGATGATCAGGAAAATCTGTGCAGTTTCACAAAGGCTTCATTATAATACTCAGAAGAAAAAATAAACATTAGATTGTATTTCGCAATGTCCCTGAAATTATTGTTTTGCTAAATTAAGCTGGTCTTTAGGCTAATGCACAAACAACCCCACAGCATTTAAACTAAAATGTATTGGTTGATTGTCCACAGCAGGGAGGTCAGGTCTGAATTATGAATTAAATGATGAAATGTGATTAGGCCTACTTCATATCACCACAGTATGAGAAAGGAAATGAAAAGTAGGCCTTGTTTTAATTTAAATAACATGGCAAGACACTTATTTTACAGACGTTTTTACGGTACGGTTGTATGATAACTAAATAACACTGCAACAGACCAATAGACTGTCTGCTTTGTAAAGTTTTATGAACATGCTGTTCCACGTTATTTTAAAGTAACGAAATAGAAATGATTTCCGAAACCCGATAGTAATGTCCGTTTTATGAGGGAATCATTTTAGCTGAATCTATTTTATGAACTTTTCACAATAACATTAAATGGTTTATTTGTGAATCCGACTGATCCAAATCAAGTGTCCTAATAAGTCATAATAAAGTCAGACTGAGTACTAACCTATTTTAGGTTAATCTTGTGTTCACTATCTTTCTTGTGTTGCATTAGAAAAGTCTCTTTTACTGGAGAAATATTTTATTAGTGTTTCTCTTTAACTCACAGATTTTTGTTAACTTTAATGGACCAGCTCTGATCCATTAATGAATTGTACTACCACATTTTGCGCACAAAAAGTATTCTCAAAAAGTCTCAAAAGTTATCAGTGATGCAACAGCGTGTTTGTATTCGATGCAGAGAACAAAATGCGAATGGCTGTGCATTTATTTGTGTATTAAATTATAGCAAATCCCATGTGTATATTGTGTTGCATGTAATAGTAATTTGCAGCATGCATTTGTTGGAAGCTTTTTTTATGCTTTAATGAGAGCGAAATAAAACTGAATCAGAAGCTGTTTCTGTTGTCAGTCTCCTCTAAGTCATTGCTGTGTTGTCACTCTCCTCTCTTCCCCCTCCACTCCACAGCTTAACCACGCCCACTTCTGTAGCATTTTTCAAAACTGTGGTGAAAACTGACTGTTGCTGAAACAGGCGGTTTCCTTTAAAAGCGAGTCAAGAGAACAAACATTTTATCCGGTCTTGTCCCACTCAAATGAGTCAAGATCCTAGAGAAATAAGATATTCTCAGATCAAGTGTCCTACTAAGTCATAATAATGTCAGACTGAGTACTAACCTATTTTAGGTCTATCTTTCTTGTGTTGCATTAGAAAAGTCTGGAGTAATATTTTATTAGTGTTTCTCTACTTTAACTTAAAGATTTTTGTTAAATTTAAAGGATCAGTTCTGATCCATTAATGAATTATACTACCACATTTTGTGCACAAAAAGTATTCAGGTTGAACCACTGTAGTCATGTTAACTATTTTAACAATGTCTTAAGTACCTTTCTGGAACTTGACGGTGGTAATTAAATTGCGGTCTATGGACAAGTCACATACCTCTCGGATTTCATCAAAAATATCTTAATTTGTGTTCTGAAGATGAATGAAGGTCTTACGGGTGTGGAACAACATGAGGGTGAGTAATTAATGACAGAATTTTTGGATAAACTAACCCTTTAAGCAGACCTGCTTTCAAATAATTCACCTCTTCTTCTCTTTCCTCAATTTCAAGAGCTACTTTTTAAAAACTGAAAGTGGTCGAGAGCTACTCATACTATATAATACTTAAATCTCTTAAATAATGTATCATAATTCTCATATTCCCTGACAGCAACAGAGTGACGGCCCAGACCCGGCCAACATCCAGTCCGCATGTAATCCACATGTACCAGATGTGGGCCGGATCTGGGCCACACTATGTTGCTGTCTGGCAGGGGGTATTTCCTCTGAGGAGGCAAGGGAGGCAGTGTCTCCTCAAAAAAAAAAAAAAAAATAGGATGAGAAAATAATGCATATTACATATAAAACAACACAAATATTACAAATGATGACATTAAAAATCATGATTCGGATCGCGTGTCAAACCGCCAAACGGCTGAAATCATGTGACTTTGGCGCTCCGAACCGCTGATTCGACACAGTGATTCATAATGCTCCGAAGCTTCCTGAAGCAGTGTTTTGAAATCGGCCATCACTATATGTCATTATTTTGTTTTTTTGGCGCACCAAAAATATTCTCGTCGCTTTATAATATTAATATTGAACCACTGTACTCACATGAACTGATTTAAATATGTTTTTAGTGCATTAATGGATCTTGAGAGAGGAAATGTCATTGCTGGCTATGCAGGCCTCACTGAGCCATCGGATTTCATCAAAAATATCTTCATTTGTGTTCTGACGATGAACGAAGGTCTTACGGGTGTGAAACGACATGAGGGTGAGTAATTAATGACAGAATTTTCATTTTTGGGTGAACTAACCCTTTAAGAGTAATGCATGAATTTACATTGATTCATAAATATGCCTCCTCATTTCAGAACACCACTGCTGTCTGGGTAACAACTATTCAAACTGTTTTACACCTGAAAGAGTTTTTGTAGGCCTAAAGACATCACCCTTTAATGTCAGAGAAAAGAACAGAATCAGAGAATAGAGTTTATAGAAATTAGCACTTTATACTGTAAAATCGCATAACTATACTTGATTTTATAGTACATCATAACTAGAGATGAAATGGTTTGAAAATTTCATTTCGTGATTAGTGACCAAAATGATCACAATTATCATAGTATCATCAAAACGTGCTGCTATTACACAATGAATTCAATTCAACATTTTATCATTATATGTCGAAAACGAAAATGAAAATGAAAATGCAAACTCTGTCAACAGCTGGCGCTCACAGAACAGCAGACATTGAGCAATTTTCCATCGCGAAACAGGATGTTTTATAAGAAATCATCCTTTATGAAAGGTGGTACATTTCACAAAGACACGGCATTAAAAGCATCATTTATCACTAAACCACACTCCACCAATTCATTTGCCTTTTCTACAGTAACGTTACTCAAAAAACATATGGCATTGTTCATTAGAGATCACAGAATCAAAATCTGTCGCTAAACATCAGTAACCAAAGTCTACAGATATAGATACTGAAAGAGACTCTTCTATTCTCACCGCAGACGCCACTTTCACTTCATGACGCAGTATTAAAAAGCTCCGGATGTTTTCGGGAAAAATTGGAAAAGGGACTGCCGCTCAAAAGACAACAACACTTGACTTCAAGACTATATCTATTCTTAGTAAAGAAAAGTTTGCAAACACACCTGCACACTCTCTCTCACACAGCCAAACGAGGACGGAGGAATCGAAGGAATGTAGTGTTCTTGCGCTCGAGCCTCACTTCATCCTTCAAGCAGGGCCAAGTAAGGCTCGCTGCAGCCTGGGGTGAACGTCCAACTCCGCCCACGTCCAGCCGGATCATTTTACTGACTCGGTTCTTTGAATCATGTTCATCAAAACGAACGAATCTTTTTTCAAGACATTTAGTTCATTTCAGCAGAATATAATTAAAATGTTACGTGATAATAGCCAAATTCCCCAACACATCAACTTGCGCGACGTTTATCACATTTAGAATAAGAAAATAAACTGCAATGCAAGGCCAAATAATGAAAAACATAAACGATCGCTTGGTCTGTCAGTTCAGCACTGGCTCTGGCTGAACAGGAAATACGTCACCTCCACGTGAATACTTTACCTTTTTTTTATTATTCAAACAACAATAACATACAGTATGTCATGAAACAGTGAATAATTTTACCTCAGCATTGCAACACTGGCAGACGGCTTGTGTTAAAATAACGTAGCGAGGCAAAAATCTCACAATAAAATAACAATTAATAAAATAAAATTACTGCTAATCAGATTGTGTTTTACTAACATCTACACCTACCCCAACCCCTAACCTACCCTTACAATAATGCAAATACAGTAATTAAAGGGATAGTTCACGCAAAAATGAAAATTCTATCATCATTTACTCACCCTCAAGTTCAAAATTTGTATAATTTTCTTTGTTCTGTTGAACACAAAGGTAGATATTTTGAAGAATGTGTTAAACTGAACAGTTTTGAGCCACCATTGACTTCCATAGTAGTTTTTTTTCCTACTCTGGAAGTCAATGGTGCCCCAAAGTGGTGACAAACTTTCTTCAAAATATCTTTCTTTGTGATACCAGTTACCTAAAAAGATATGGAGAAATCAAACTAACAAATACTTTCTTTGAAAAACTAAAGTCTGAATGTTTATTGCACTGAAATCCTATTGATATGTCACTTGCATAATAATTGCAATATATTTTGATGATTCAAAATCAGCTCTCCATTCCACTCCTGCGAGGCACTTCATGATGTTTAACACTTTTTTCCATTTATCCTCCACATTTCTAATGTGTGTTCTCCATGTTAATCGTGAGTCAAACCACACCCCTAAAAAATGAAAACTTTCAACTTTTTCCTAAATTGTGTTTAGAGGAGCGAAGGCTCGTGGTACCATCACAGAGAGGCACAAAATCACTCTCCAGGACATTCTCGTTCATTATTCCAATCTTCCTGCCTTCATCCAGAATGCAGAATCCCTGGCAATATTCAAAAGTCAGCTGAAAACTCATCTCTTTCGTGAGCACTTAACCTCATCTTAAAAACAAAACAAAAAAAAACTTCTTATTCCTATCCTTTCACTTCCTCTAATCCTTCTCTATTGTAGCTTATACTCTGAGCACTGCCTAAAACTTGTATTGTGAGCACTTCTTGTGTCTATTTGCCTCGTCATGACGACTCGCTCGTTGTATTCCTCACTTGTAAGTCGCTTTGGATAAAAGCGTCTGCCAAATGAATAAATGTAAATGTAAATAGAGGATAAAGGAAGGAAAGCCTAAATACATAAAGAGTCTGTGGTGGCAGTATTTTTTGAAATGGAGAAGGCATACATGTTATGGAGATAACTAATAATTAAACTTTATGGCTTATGGGCTAATGATTGAACTTCACAAGATGGGAAAAGGAGGGAATGGGAATATATACTTTCTAAAAGGAAGATCTATTCCAATTAAAATAGGAACAGAAATTTCAAAAAGAAATTTCGAAAAGGGCGGAATGTGAAATATGTAGGTAAGAAAATGTGAGAAGGAATACAACAGGTTGAAAGGTGAGGGATGGAATGGGAGTTTAAGTTTTCTGTGAAATAATAAAAAATATGATTTTCTCATAAAAGAAAGGCAGAGATAGTTATATGGAAGTAACACTGCATCCACTCTTCTATTCTCACCACGGACGCCACTTTCACTCCATGAAGCAACATCAAAAACCTCTGAATGTTTCTGAAAACAGAAAATGGCGCGCTACACAAAATACAACAATACTTTAAACTAGACTATACTATCTAATTTTAGTAAATAAAAATGGTATAGAAAAGTTTGAAAACACACCTGCACACACTCTCTCTTCTCACAGCCACGATCCACTTGCCCCGCCACACTCGCGCATGCGCACAGACAGAGAGAGAGAACAGGTCCAAGTACACCTGCTGGCTTGTTTGTTTTGTTTTTCATATCTTTATACAACTGGTATCAGTCTCAGGCAGGTTTGTTAAATAGTTTGTCAGGTCTTCTTAGGTAAATGGAGAACCTACTTAAAAAATTATTTCTCATGCAATATGGGGAGGAAGAAAGATCTTTCTGAAGATTTAAAAAAAAAAAAATGAAATGATGCAATGTTATGCAATGAAAACAACTATTATTTTGCAAAAACTGAATGGAGATTATCAAACTATTATAAGATTTGTGAGTGAGTGAGAGCACAGAAGAACACGGTCAGATAAAGGCTTACAATGGAAAGTTTCTGTCAAAAAATGAATTGTATTAAAAGGGCAGCTATACAAAAGCCAGTGTTGAGCAGCAAACACTCAAAGTGAAAATGAAAGTTCCAACAAGACTGTGACATCAACAAGGAGCTATTAGGAGATAGGATCTCTGTGGTTGTCAAAATGACTTCTGCAGGGTATGTGGAGTTTATTACTGACTATTTTCTGCTATGGTATAAAAAGAAGGATACTAACTTCTGAAATAAAAGTTAACTAACTTCATGCACAACTGTCAGCCTGCATGAAGAAGTTCTTAAAACTCCAGAGACACCCGCAGCTTCAAATACCTCAAATACCTGCACAACACTGGCTTTTTTCATAGCTGTCCTTTTAATACAATTCATGTTTTGACAGAAACTTTCCTTAATAAGCCTTTATCTGACCAAGTCTCCTGTGCTGTAAATTACTCACAAATCAATAATCTCCATTTAGTTTTCACAATATTAGTTATGTTCATGCCTTTTGCATAATAAAATCTTCAGAAAGATCTTTCTTACTCCCCATTTTGCATGAGAACTGTGACTTGACCTGGCAAACTATTTAACAAACCTGTCTGAGACTGATACCAGTTATCTAAAAAGATATGGAGAAATAAAACACTTTTTTTTTTTTTTTGAAAAACTAAAATCTTATTTTTTTTTTTTACTGAAATTCTAATGTGTCACATGCTTAATAATTTGGAACAAAGTGCATATTTTAAGGATTCAAAATCAGCTCTCCATTCCACTCCTGCAAGGCACCTCATAATGTTTAACACTTTTTTCCATTTATCCTCCACATTTCTAATGCGTGTTCTCCATGTTAACCGCGAGTCAAACCACAACCCTAAAAAATGAAAACTTTCAACTTTTTCCAAATTATTTCCACATAACTGTCTGCCTTGAATAGATCTTCCTTACAGAAAGCCCATAATCCAGTTAAAAACTTTCCCTCCTATTCTCATCTTGGAAAGTTTAATCATTAGTCCATAGCCTATAAAGTTTAATCATTAGTTATCACCATAACATATCATATGCCTTCTACACTCAAAAAATCCTGCCACAACAGACTCTTTATGTACTTGGACTTTCCTTTCTTCATCCTCTGAACACAACACTGCATCCATTGTGTCCCTTCCTCTCCTAAATCCACTTTGAGATTGCGTTATCACGCCTCTTTTCTCCAAGAAATACATTAACCTCTCATTGACCATTCTTTCCACAAGTTTACACATATGCAAAGTCAATGCTATTGGCCTGTAGCTTGATGGCTTACTAGCATCCTTTCCTAGTTTATCTGAATAATTATTGCTCTTATCTTCCAGCTCTCACAGAGTTTTCTCGTGACTGATCGCAGAAGCACCAATGAAACCACGTCTGCCATCCATGGCAGGCCAATTGCTGCAGCAATCAGGGAGTCCTGCTTCCCTGTATATAAAACGCAGCTACGTGCTGTTTCGTCATTCTCACTCTCTTCCCCGTGGAAGGTTTTCGGAAGCTGTTCTCAGACTTTGGGAAGTATTCGCTAAACAGTTTTCAGATGGAGCCACAAGGTAATGTCCCAAATGCAGTACATTCTTGAAATTTGTTGAGTTACTTTGTCACTTAAGAGTGCAATAAGTAATGTGTCAAAGTGAGTTTTCTGCTCTTAAGTTTTCTGTTTATTTTCCAATTTTTGGGCACTCACCACACACCAAAAAGAAGGAAAAAGAGCTCTCTAATCACAGCACAGCTCCGTACTAGTTGTCAAGTGAAGAGTGCAGGCTCCATCATGGCCACTGCGAAAGAGCCGGAGAGCCCTGGAGTAAAAGGTCATCCTCCTTGTCATATCGTGAGTATTACTGAGAGGCCAAGAAAGGATGCATATAACTTAAGCAGTCTTTGAAGTCCAAGGTGTTTTATTTTTCACCAGCTGTTCTCCATAAGTGCGCCACTCAAAGTACAAAAAACAAAACAAAAACGAAATTACTCAAAATACTCAAAAATAAACTTTACACAACATATAAAAACAAAACATGCTGAGAGCAGCAAAACAGGGCATTAGATCTTGCCTTGAGGCATAAGCCTCTCAATATAGTCTCACATCAGACTTACACGACATGTCAGCATTTGGCTTCATCTGCCATCAGCAATCACAAACAATCCCTTGAATAGCAGATCTTCCCACCAAACTTTAGCGGATCATACCACTTAATGGGGGTAGTTTAACACACATGGCTACCATAAAGAATCACCATTCTATCAACTTCATATACAGTATCTCACAAAAGTGAGTACACCCCTCACGTTTCAGCAACCATTTTAGTATATCTTCTCAAGGGACAATACTATAGAAATTAAATTTGGATATATTTTAGAGTAGTCAATGTGCTGCTTGTATAGCAGTATAGATTTACTGTCCTCTGAAAATAACTCAACATACAGCCATTATTGTGGCAACAAAAGTGAGTACACCCTAAGTGATAACAGTTGTGTGTTGTTTAACCATGCAAAGCCGCATGTACTATTCATCATGTTCATGTTTTTGTCTGCTTGACAGGACCATACAAATGTGTGGATCTTGTATTAGAGCAGTAAAAATGTGGTGCTTTGAGTACAACATGGCCCCTCATGGCAAAGAACTCTCAGAGGATTTGAGAATTAGAATTGTTGCTCTCCACAAAGATGGCCTAGGCTATAAGAAGGTCAGGAACACCATGAAACTGGGTTACAGCACAGCGGCCAGGGTTATAGAGAGAGGTTTTCCAAGACAGGTTCCACTTGGAACAGGCCAAAGAAGTTGAATCAAAGAAGTTGAGTCCTTGTGCTATGTGTCAGGTGCAGAAGCTGGCTTCAAAAAACAGATGCATAAGTGCTGCCAGCATTGCTTTAGAGGTTGCAGTAGCGGAAGGTCAGCTTGTCAGTGCCCAGACCATATGCCGCACTCTGCAACAAGTCGGTTTGCATGGCTGTCGTCCCAAGAAAGAAGCCTGTTCTGAAGCTGGCTCACAAGAAAGCCTGCAAACAGTTTGCTGAAGACAACCTGTCCAAGAGCATGAATTACTGGAACCATGTCCTGTGGTCTGATGAGACTAAAACAAACTTGATTGGTGGTGTCCAGCATGTGTGGTGATGCCCTGGTGACGAGTGCCAAGAAACTTGTGTCTTGCCTACAGTCAAGCATGGTGGTGGTGGTAGTATCATGTTCTGGGGCTGCATGATTGCTGCTGGTACTGGGGAGCTGCGCTTCATTGAACATGGATTCCAACATGTACTGTGTGCAGCTCTGGTGAATTCCATGCCCAGGAGGATTAAGGCAGTGCTAAATAACAATGGTGCTCACAAAAAATATTGACACTTTGGACACAGTTTTGAAATGTTCACTTAGGGCAGTGGTTGGCAATAGTTGGCCCGTGGGCCAAAACTGGCCGGCCAGAAATAATATCTGGCCCACGCCCGCAGCCAGATTATTTGGATAGTGGATCTTTGTCTCATGGTGCCGTCTAATATTATCACCGTGTCTACACCAGGTACGCTGTGCCGCAACAGCTAAAAGCTATCTACACTGAACGCAACAACCCAGCCGTTGCAAAGCACTTGGACTACATCAGAAACAAAACGGGGAATCCGTTTACTGTCGGAAATGTAATCGTCGCATCCAGTGTAGACAATATCATTATAATGAGTTCTATTATCTTTTGTAGTGTCATACCACTTGCATCCGGTGTCGGTTATATTCTTTGAAAACAGCGACAACTTCATTGCAGATAAGACACATCAGCTTTGCATTCACAAAACAGGTAGGATGAACACATAGTTGTCTTTCTATTCTTCTTTGTATGCCCTATTTTCACTGTCAACTTTCCTCTTTGGACTCTTTGATAGTGTCATTTTCTCTCACCAGCTATCCTAAATGTTAACATCACTCTGCACACAACGTAATAGCAATAAGTTAGGCTCCATTGTGTAACAAGCAAATTAAAATGTGACACATTATTCACAATATGGAAAAAGGAAATAAAACATAGTTTGTTAAGAGCATGACTCAAACATGCCATTAATGGGCTTATTCAAGTTATTTTTATCCATTCCGCATCTCCCAAATATGTGTTTTAGCAAGGCGGTCTGTGTTGCAAGTTGGTGAATGAAGATACTTGCCGGGTTACATGTCACTACTCTGCTTTATTAATTTATCCAGTGTAAAACCCGGACACCGCCACACAAATGTGGCTTTTTGTCAATGCCTGTCCTACAGGATTTAACACAGAGTAACAGCATAATACCAGTTACAAAAGACACTGTAACAGTCTTTCACGTGCAATTCTAGTTGTATTTTTCAGTTTATTTCTTAAATTATCCTTTGACTATGTTCTGGCTGCCATCTAGGGGTGAAAATTTGTTTTGGCCCGATGCCAAACTTAATTGCCGACCCCTGACTTAGGGTGTACTCACTTTTGTTGCCAGTTATTTAGAAAATAATGGCTGTATGTTGAATTATTTTCAGAGGACATAATGTCACATTTATTTGTTTTTATAGACTGGATGTGACAGAACCCTCTCTGGCCCACTAAGTTCAAGGAGTGAGTAGTCAGGTGGTCTGGATGGAAATGACAAACAAACAATAATTCAGCTGAAACGGATCCTGAGAGTCAGAGTAACAGGATCATGAGACGCGGCGTTCACTCAAACACAGTCGTATATTATTAAAGAGAAAACAAAGATTAAAAAAAACCCACAGACAACACAAAACACCAATGACACCACATTAATTTGAAATAAAACAAAAAATATCTTTGAAAAAATATATTTTAAAAATTATTTATAATTATTAATACGGAAACAAAAGTCACCTGTAAAGTGTCTTGAGACCTGAACACTCACCTTGATCAACATAAAGAATAAAAAATCTCCTCCACCTTTTCTTTCAAATAGCTACAAGTTAAATCATGACTTAGTTTTTCTAAAGGTTACTATAAACATTTGATTCTCCATTTAGAATCGATTCTGGCTGTTTAAATGCTGAAACATGAACTCTGAACATTTACTTTTTATTTGTGAAGCACTCGATCTCAAGCCTTTTAATGATTACAGTCATTCGCTTCATATAATGTTAGGATATACAGTAGAGAAGGGCAAATTTGAAGTGAAGTAGTTATTTTAGCAATTGCTTATGGTGCATGAGGGACCGTCTGAAAACTCCACACACAGTGCAAAAACAGTAGCAATGTCCAATAAATCATTCAAATGACTTTTTAAGTTTTAACATACAGAATAGCTGCAAGAGGTCTTTACCGGGTTTCAAGCACCAAAGGCTCATGTAGTCGATACGGTAATATTGTTGTAATGTAATAATGGGTTATTAAGTGCTTCTTTATGATAATATACTTAGTAGGCTATTAAAAGAGACAATGTCATCTCTATTTGGACAGCAAAGCAATACATTCAGTCATCTTGTTCAATCCCATTATGGTGCAAGAAAATGAAGGTAGGCCAAACATTTAATAATCTTTAAGTATTTTGGAGATCACAGATTTCTGTGCAAACCAATTAAATTTTGTGAAACTATAGGCCTAATGAATTTCTATGCATTTATGTAGTTTTTTTTGTGACGTTTGGTCACAACTACATATATCTTGTGTGCACAAAGTCCAGATGTCAAAAAAATAAAAAATATATTAAAAATGCATAGAAATTGTTTGTCTTCTTGCCACACTGATCACAGCTAAATGGTTTTTCATGAGGATTTATCCTGTCTGAAAAAACTCTTTCCACACCTTGAATGATAAAAGGAAATATTTTGTTCATGGTTTTTTTCTCCACATGAGGGCATGTGTGAGGCTTCTTTCTGAGCGCTGTGGGGCTTAATGCAGCATTTCTGTGTGAAACATTTTCACAGGTGGCTTTTTATTTTTATCCTGTATAATTTTTAAGGCTCTGCACTTTTATTTTTTTTTTCCCAGACAGATCATAGACAGATCTTCTTACTTTCTCTCTTCCTTTAATGTATGCTTTTGAACTCCCCTTTACGAAACATGATGAAGATTTGTCTTTATTTAGCTCACCTTTGGTTTATTTGTTTTTAGTTTGGTAGTTTATAGTTTACATCAATTACTATTTATCAGACTAAAATAAAGTTTTAAAATTGGCAGTGCACAGATTTCTCACAGATTATTTATGCATTTATTCGTTCACATCTTAACAATGAGGCTTTTCGGTTAAAGAAATATGTAGAATAAACACAAGAATAAAAAAACATAAATCTATGAATGTAATGCAATACTTCTGTTCTGCTGCTCCCCAAAATTAAAGGAAAACATCTCTATAAATTCTGATATTTCATAGAAACTGTATTTGAACAATAACGTAAAAACTTTATCTGAACAATAAAGTAAAAACAACTTTATCTGAAAAACAGAGTGAAAACATCTTTTCCAAACATAAATTAAAAACAAGCATTTTCAGAATCTCAGATTATGTATTTGATCAATGAGAGTGACTTGATGTTTGCGGCTCCTCATCACTATGAATTATATGTATGTGTTTGTTTAAGTGGCTTTTTTGTGTGAAACTCTTTCCACACTGCGAGCAGCTGAACGGTTTTTCTCCAGTGTGAATTCTTTGGTGATTTGTCAATTGACTTGCTGCTGTAAAGCTCTTCCCACACTCGAAACACATGTGATCCCGTACAGCATCATGCAGTTTTTGGTGCTGTTTCAGATTGTCCGGTCGTGAAAAACTCTTTTCACACAAAGAGCACTTATGGAGCCTCTCATCCGTATGCACCATCAGGTGCCTTTTTAGAATTGACGACGATGTAAATTTCTTCTCACACTGATCACAATTATATGTTTTTTCTCCAGAGTGACGATGCATATGATAACGGAGACCCGACAACTGTATGAAGCTCTTCCCACACTGATGGCATGTGTGCGGCTTCTCTCCAGTGTGAATCCTCATGTGTTTGTTCAGGTGGACTTTCTCTTTGAATCCATATCCACACTGAGTGCATGTGAACGGTCTTTCTTCAGAGTGACTTTTCAGATGCTTTCTGAGATTTTCATGTGTAATGAAGGTCTTGCCACACTCCACACAAGCATGAGTTTTCACAGAAGAATGGATCTTCTGGTGCTTTTTGCAATTGGCCAGCCGTGAAAAACTCTTTCCACACACTGGACACAAGTACGGCCTCTCGACTGCGTGAATTGTCAGGTGTTTGTTGAGATATGATGAGGATCTAAACTCCTTGCCACACTGATCACAGCTGAATGGTTTTTCATGACAGCGCAGATGACGACTGAGATGAATCTTTTGTGAAAATCTCTTTCCACACTGTTGACATGCGTGAGGTTTCTCTCCAGTGTGTATTCTCACGTGTCTGTTAAGGTGGCTTTTGAGCATGAAACTCTTTCCACACTGAGGACACATGTGAAGCTTCTCGCCAGTATGAATTAGTTGGTGCTTTTTAAAGCTTCCTTTTAGTGTGAAACTCTTTCCACACTCGCGGCAAGTGAAAGACTTGTTGGTCTTTGTAGTTCTTCTGTTTTTTGATAAATTCTTTTTTGTGACATTATCATGGTTCTTCTCTTCATTCAGCTCTTGACTTTGCACTTGGACATCCATTTGGTCTAAAATAAACAGATTAAGAATTTTGAATCAGTTAAAAAGATCAAGAGAAAGCAACAGAGGTCAAGTATTTGTTTGAGCATCAAGTATCAGGTCTGCCATTACCTTGTTAATACAATCAAATCTGGATATCAGCTGCGATACAATGGGTAACCTGTGAACCAGAACCACAGACATGATAATAAAATCAACAACATTGTAAACATAAAATACCCAGCCTTTTCATTTAAGTGCATCACTAATCATTTAGATGTATTATCTGTAATGTGATATTTAATCATTCCAATATGCATTGAATGAAACATTTGCTCACTGGTCTGTTTTTAACCTTGCACTTGTTCAGTACGCTTGTAAAAAATATATATTTAAAAAATTAAATATATTTTTTATTACACCTCTAGTTGGGTCATTCAGTTGGTGTTGGACTGGACAGCATCTGCTGGGAATTTTGGGATCCCTAAAATTGATGTTGGAGTCTGGCTTCACTGCTGGTGTGAAATAATGTGGCTAAAAGCACCAGATCTGGCAAAATCTAAATAGAAACGCATAGTATTTATTAGGTCATTTGTGTGTTTACTTTGATAAATGCATGTGCTAAATAATAATACTTTTTATTTTCTATATTAATATTACTAATATTGTATGATCCACATTGTGTTTGCAAAACGCTTTAATATATGATACTATATAAACGGCATAGAGTTAGTTCACAATTGTAAAGCAGAACAGGATAAAATCATTAGATAATATATATATATATATATATATATATATATATATATATAGAGAGAGAGAGAGAGAGAGAGAGTAAAGAACAACAAAAGCACAATCTAAGTGTAAACAGGTCAGAATGTTCTGCAGGAACATGTTACTGTCATTTATTTTTCCGAACTCTTTAAAATTCCATAACCATTATCTACTGTTCTTATAAAAAATAAAATTTAATGTGCAAATCTGGTTGTTCAACAACGAATATTTATTAAAATGCGTATTTATTCTAGGTTATTGCGCTCAGTCAGTTGATTACTGTTATGATAAACGTTTGTGAAATGAAAATATTCGCATGACGTTAAATTAATTTACAATATATAGTGTAAAGATATCTCTCAAGCATAAAACGCTAGAATTGTCCGTTTTTTATCAGAACATGATGACACGATAACGGGACTAGCGGGCTTTGAACAGAGTGGCACGTGAAAACTGCGAAATTGATCAACCGAACAGAAAATTTACCTCCACGTGTGAATCTGCATCCGCCATTCGTCGACGACGCTCCACAATTCACACTCTTGACAGCCTCGTCAGCGTCACTATTAACGACCATTTTCAGCTTGAACCGGTCAGAATCTCAGCACTGACTCCTGTCGCCTCTTGCACCGCGTTCGGGGCGTGGCTACATGCATCGCTCCGCCCACAACTACTCTCATAAACTCGTCATCTTTCAGTCATGTGCTCGTAGTTTGTGTAGGTCAGAGCATTGAATGAGTTTTTTGATTGTAATGTTACCCAAAATTTTTGGAAGGAAATGGCAGAATTTATATTTAATTTAGTAAAGGATAAATACTGTTTTTCTTTAAAGGATATTATTGTATACTATGAAAACAATGTTAACAAAGGTCTTGAATACGTTGTTAACTTACTAATATTGCTGGCAAAATTTTATATACATAAACAAAAATGCTTAAATTCATCCCCATTATTTAAGGTATTTTTAGTTGAATTTGATTGCTTTATGTCTTCTCTGAAATTGTTAAAAAACAAAAAGTCATAAACATGCTTAAAATATTACGATTTAATTTTTGGATCCCCTGTTACTAATTAATATCACACTTTGTATTGCACTGTTTTATGCTATGCTCTGTTTGTAAATTGTTCTATTTTCATTCATATTAATAAAAAAAATAAAATAAATAAATAAAAAAAAGAGAGCATTGAATGATGATGAGCAAATTAATTATTTTATGTTGTCCAAAAAGCAATAACGCATGGAAAAACATTAGTTCAGCAATCGTAGCCTATTTTGCTATTGTCTCTGAGAAGATGTCAATATCTTCAGTTAAAAAATAACGATAGACTGTTTTTTCTATAATGTAGGCCCTGGAGGAAAAAGTCTGATATTATGCTGTGGATGCAGTGAAAATAACAAGATGCTTTAGATTTTTCTTTCCAGTGTCATTTGGTTCTCATGTAACTGTAGGCTACCATCTGTAACTAAATTCAGCAACACAACACTAACATAGCCATATACAACAATTCAATATATACCAGACAATATATGGAAATTTAACTATTTAGATTGTTTCTGGATAATCATTTGAACTTAACTCTAAATATGGACTGTATCTATAATAAATCTATGCAGAGACTATATATTTTGAGTAAATTAAGTAGTTTTGGTTTGAGCAAAGACGTGCTTACAGATCTTATTGAGAATATCCTGAGGTATTGTCATGAAAATGGACAATAAATACATTTCAGACAGGACCACTTTGGCAAGTTACTGAGTTTATTGAACACAATTATCTTTGGCGGTATGGTTCCTTACGGGGGTTCTTGCTCCAAAATTAATTGGACATACAAGAGCTTTAGCATTAACCCCCGGAACCATCAGCTTGAAAATACACAGACAATTAGACATTAGTAATGTCTTTAAGAGCGAATCGTGGTATCATGTAGATATGGCAGTAGGACGTCTATACTGTAGCTTGGTTATGAGGATGAGTGTCTCTCAGCAGTGAGGTCCATGCCGGCCGGGACTTGAAGCCTTATTGACTTTAAAGGTAGTGATCTGGAACAAAAGAAGACGACAACCAGAAGGTGCACTGTAATATGCTCATGCTTATAATGGGGAGGGAGGGAGGGTTGCGAGCAGTTTGAGCATACTTACCGAGCAGCGATGCCACGTATATATGTCCCGTGTCTAATAGGAGAATAGTAATGATTGGAGCGATTTGACAGCTGACCGCATCAGCTGTCGCGGCACTATGCCTACGTGGCCTGACTGAACTAACGCTGCGCTCGATTTCAGACAGGACCACTTTGGCAAGTTACTGAGTTTATTGAACACAATTATCTTTGGCGGTATGGTTCCTTACGGGGGTTCTTGCTCCAAAATTAATTGGACATACAAGAGCTATTAACATTAACCCCCCAACATGATGAGAAGGAATACTTGCCTGAGTAGAACCCCCCAAAACCATACTTGTTCCATCCCTGCAAAAGAGAAAAGACAAGTTATAAAGATACTTAAAGGAGCCTACTGACTATCAGAGGGGTATTCTCCCCTCTAAAAGGAGGAAGAGAATAGCAGGCCCCTCTTTATATTTAAGTAGCGAGGGGTGTTCATCCCCATGCAGAGGAATGAACAGCAGGCCCCTGCAGTATAGCAGCAAAGGGTGTTCTCTCCAGCGGGAGAAACAGCAGCCCTTTTTTTTTTTTTTTTTTTTTTTAAATATGTGAGGGGTGTTCTTCCCTCGCTGAGGGATGAACAGCAGCCCCTGCAATTATAGCAGCAAAGGGTGTTCTCTCCAGCGGGAGAACCACGAAGCAGCATGTCCCCTTATATGGCATGAGGGGTAGAAGAGCAGCACGTCCTGCACGTGCGAATACTACTACTAGTAGAATGTTTTGTTTTTTTTCGTTTTTTTTTTATATATTTTAAATATTTTTATAGCTGCTCAATGATTTTTGTGCTAACAACACGTCCTGAGTTGTAGGCCTAATGTATCGTTGATACGCTGATGATGACCAACGACCCATTGCTTTGAGCATGGGTATGGAGACTGTTGTTGAAGCTGCGGTGGTTGCCGCGCCTATACGGAATGAATGGCTGGTATAAAGCGCGGGGTCCATGCCGCAATGAAGGCATGCGGTTCGGAGACGCGAGCAAACCAATGCTTGGACATAGCTTCTCCCTTCTCTGTAATAAAAAGTGGATCTGTAGGGTTTGATTTACTGCGTGAGCTAACCAGCTGGTTCATGGCTGTGAGGGGACAATATCCGTCGTTGGTTCTGGATATGTTAATGGTACTTCCGTTATTATCTCTGTCTGTTTTGGAATGTTTAAGATAGATAGAAAAAATTTTCGGTGTGAAATGATATGTCTTTAACTGTGAGATCGTGAGAAGGGTCGAATTTTTTTGTGTTAATGGTGAATTCCCCTCCTCTGAGGAATCCATAATAGGCGGTGAGGAACGCTGCTTCTAGAAGCAAGTTTGTGTGCGGAGTGAAGAGACCTGATCTTAATTTATCCACCATCGTGTGCACCTGTGAGAGAGACAGCGGTAATCGTTTATCTGGAACAGCGGGACTTTCCTTTTTTAACCCGTTGAGGAGAAGGCATATGGAGGGATTTTGCAACAGGCTTTGGGAGGAAGGATCTATACATCTAAGGTGGAATTGAATGCCTGAGATCATGATCTTGATGGTAGAAGGCTTGAGCTTCCTGGATTCGAAGCAATGCGTAATGAAAGCGCATGTGATAGAAATATTAGCTGGGAGTATAGGCACCGAGAAAGCGTTGCAGAAATCTGAAAAAGACGACCACGCCGAGTCGTAAGTTTTAAGTGTCGTTTTTGCTAGCCCTGATCTCATGTAGTGTGCGGCTGATTTAAGGTAATTTTGCAAGGTTGCATTCAGTCTAGGACTGTTTGACTGAAGTCCGGGCAGCCCAGTCGTGATGAAACCGCTTCCGGACACAGGCGTCTGAATTCCTGGAAATTAAACCGAGAAAGAGAGTCAGCTATTTTATTATCCAGCCCAGGAATGTGAGTAGCTTTAATGGTAAAATTGTTCATAACTGAGATCCAGGTTAGGCGCCTAATGAAACGGTTAATGAAAGGCACGGAAGAGCGACCCTTGTTGATAATGTTCACGGTGGCTTCGTTGTCACAGAACACTAGGATGTTTTTCCTAGTCCATTGGTCTGCCCATAATAAGCAAGCAATCACAATAGGATATAATTCCATGAGTGCTGTCGATTGGATAGACGGAGCCAGTTCCTTAAGTTCTTTGGGCCATCTTTCTGCAAACCACTGTTTGTTAAATATACCCCCGAACCCGACGGAAGGAGCTGCATCGGTGAAGAATTGTAGTTTGACAGAGGTTTCTATATCTTCTTCGTAGAAAAAGGAAATTCCGTTCCAGTTATCGCATAATTTAGACCAGAAAGTTAAATCGGACCTGCAGCCTACATCTAACGTGATAGTGTCATGCATTTTCTCTACGGTTTTAGACAAATCTAAAAGTCTGGAAATGAAGGAACGACCTTGGGGGATAATCCTCATGGCAAAATTGAGATGGCCCAGCAGAGAAAGAAGATCCCTTTTTGTTAAGGTAGGTAATAGGGAATAAGTTCTGATGAACCCTCTAATCCTTTCTAGTTTGTCTAACGGAAGAGATGCTTGCATTTTCACTGAATCTAGCGTGATCCCTAGAAAATCGAGGACACGAGACGGGCCTTTTGTTTTTTCTTTTGCAAGAGGAATGCCGAATGTTTTGAACCCTTTAACCAGGGAATTGATGCTGCGCGATGGGTTGGCATCTGGAAAGTCGATGAGGAGGAAGTCATCCAACAGGTGAAGAACGAATGGTAGTTTAAAATTATTTAGTAATATCCAGCAGAGTGCTTCAGACAGTGTATCGAAAATCTTTGGGCTGCTTTTAAACCCGAAAGTGAGTCTGACTGAAAAATAAAATTTTTCTCGCCAACTGACCCCGAAAAGATGCCACTGAGAGGGGTGTAAGGGCATGATTTTGAAGGCGTCGGTAATATCCGCTTTACTTAGCCACGCTCCTCTGCCTGCTAATTTGATGAGTTTAATTGCGTTGTCCACTGTGGAATAAGCCAAGGAAAAAGGTTCTGAGGGAATTAAACTGTTAATGCTCGGAACCCCTACTATAGAGTGGGGAGCGGATAAATCGATGATTAGACGTTTTTCCCTGAGTATTTCCTAACTGCGACTCCTAAAGGGTTAATGCGAAATAGATTGAAAGGAGGTTGATCGAAAGGTCCGATCATGTAGCCCTTCTCAATTTCTTTCCCCATCAGATCATCGACGGCCTGTGGATCTTTGATAGCCGACTGGAGGTTTTGACAGGTGAAAGAGAAAGTGGGCAGATAGGAAAGACCAGCTAGGAACCCATGCATGAGCCCTAGAATGAGGTAAGACACAAAACAGCGATTTGGATGCTTTTCCAGGGCTTTAGATAGCTCCTTGGTATTCACCGGAGTGTTTATTTCTTTTTTAGAAATTTTGTGCGGCGTGGACAAGAAAACTTCGGGTGACTGTTCCCGCAATAGCTGCAAGCATGAAAAAATTTACAGTTATTACGAGTACAAACATTCTCATTGAAATTGTAGCAAAGAGGGGTTTGTCTTTCAGGTTTCACCTGTTCTTGCGCCGAAGCGCTAGTGTCCTGAGTTGAAGCGGTCTTAGGACAGAGAGATGCGGTGTGGGAAAACGAGCCGCAGAGTGAGCACGACAGTGCTTGGTGGCCTGTAAAGTGTCTGCTAATGAGAGCAAGATCAACCACGGACCAGTCCAGTCGCTGATTAAAATGTTGAATGTACATTGCTGCTTTAGATTAAAATGATTTGTGGTATTCGTAGAATAGAGTGCCTCCGTAAGACATGGCGAGATCCGAGATGATGGCTAGATAGGTGTCTAATTCCTTTCTCCTGTCTGGATACACTTCACAGATAATGTCTCTGAACACGCCGAAAGCAACATTAAATTCTGCCATAGTTAAACTTTTGGTGAGTCTTGGATCGTTATCTTTAAGAATGACCGATATATCCCCACAATCCACAATCCTTCTTTCATTAGTTTCTGCGCATAGCAATATTTTAACCAAGTTAATGTCATTACCTGACAGGATTTGAGCGCGCAGTTGGGGAGAAATAGCAGCTGCTGGGGGGAAAAAGGGCACCCCGGTGGAAGCGGCAGGTAAAGCTGATCCGAGAGATCTTCTGGGAAGAGCCAAGTCGGGAAAAAGTGCGCAGTTTGATGTCGAGCTTGAAGTCTGCCCGTCAAACATCGCCCGAGGTGCAGAAGCCGAGCGCTGCGATTCCAGCGCCTGGATCCTGTTGTCCATGTCGGAGAGGGATCCTTGGATTGACAACAGCGCTGTGAGAACCCTGTCGTCTCCCTGTTGTGCTGAAGCTTGAGGGGGATTAGATGTTTTACCCTTCTTTGAAGTTGGAGATGCTTGATCATTGGATATATTTTTTCTTTTCTCCGTGGCTTTGCGGCCGGTAGATCGGGGAAGAGAAGATACGTTGGTAGATGGGGGCTGCGGATCTTGATTGACTTCTTGTAAGAAGGTCAGGAGCTGATCGTGATTCAGATTCGGAGGCACTTGTACGTTAAGAGAGTACAAAGTGGCCAAGATCCTTTCTTTGGGCCATTCGCTGATGGAAAAAGGATTCCTTGCTGCTATCCTAGAGCTGCGTCTCACTAGCTGGGTTGGATCGCTGTCTTCGGTATAATGATCCAGGATCTCGTCCGGAGACTCTTCAGATAGGATTTGTCCTAAGATGTCCGAAGTATCCATAACCAGGAAGCCGCAGGTAAGATGTGCAAGAAATAACGTGAACGTAATTTTCATGCTGTTGTCACTGTAACGCAATGCTTGCGAGCAGTTTGAGCATACTTACCGAGCAGCGATGCCACGTATATATGTCCCGTGTCTAATAGGAGAATAGTAATGATTGGAGCGATTTGACAGCTGACCGCATCAGCTGTCGCGGCACTATGCCTACGTGGCCTGACTGAACTAACGCTGCGCTTGATTTCATTTCATAATTCCTGTTCAGTTTCTTTGACAGAAGGCAGTTCTTTTCCTTTTAATATAAAGTGAGGAGTTAAATAAGAGTCACTGTCGTATCACCGCTGTTTGATGTTGGCTTTTGAAATGCTTTCCATAAAGAGGAATAAGTTCATATAGCAGTAATTAACTGTTCAGAGGCAGAGGAAAAAAACAAGAAAAAAGTAAAAGAATGTGAAGATTTAGATGGAAACTTTAATAGATCGTCATATACAAAAATAAACAATACAAAATATTTTACAGAAATAAATGTTCAGTGAAATTATTTGCGTAACCTCCTGCTGGTAGACAAATTTACAGCATCTGTCTCTTCTGTAGTCAGACTAAATCTTGAAAAACTTTTCCCAACACGCTCTGTATTGCACAATAAATGTGTCTATGGCTTGTTTTTTCACTTTACTTTAATCATTTGCAGTGTATTTTGAGTTTTACACCATCCACATTACAATATCTAACAAATTTGAAACAATAAAAAAGTTGCTATTTTCAGCACTCATTTTCATGAGCATTACTATAAAATTCAAGCACACATGTCAGTGTGATCGCTGTGTGTCTCTGTGTCTTCAACTCTGTAGTGGCTCCTTATCTACCATCAGCTGAGGAAAGTGATCCGTAGCCTGAATACTTAAAGTCCTACAATAAAAATAAATAATAATACAAAAATTAAAAAAAACAGACAGTCACATGAGTATGAGACATTACTGCTGTCACATCACATCAGGAGATCATTTCAGAAAAAACACAGCCAGAGATATTATATATTCATATTACAGCCAGATATGTGAATGAAAAACTGCTGATAGATTAATAACAGTAAATGATAAACAACTTTCTCTTAATCACTTACACACAGAGACACTGTAAGAGATGAAAACACTCATATATTCATAGATCATAATCACATCACAGAATTAAACTCTTATTTTTAATTATTATCTTATATTCTCCAGTTACACGCACATGAGGCTTTACTGAACTTGAGTCAATTTAAAGGCTTTAAATGAAAATATACTCACAACATATAATGTCTCCAGTTTATAATAACGATCATCCTTCAGAACAGAGAGCAATTTCTTTCCTGATTCTCCTATTTTATTCTCAGACAGATCCAGTTCTCTCAGGTGTGAGGGGTTTGATCTCAGAGCTGAAGCCAGAGCAGCACAACGTTTATTTGTGACGCCACACTTCATCAACCTGTAGAGAACAATGACACAGTCTGAATTGTAGTTTAAGTGTCTGTAGTTTGTTATTCACTCTGGTCTCAGATCAGGAGAGGATATATAATGACAAGCATTGCCACATACTGAAACTGTCATGTGCTTCAGGACTGAACAGACACACAGAGTTGAATGTGAGATATTGTTTCATAGTGATATAAGGACGGTTCTGACTGTAGAAACAGTCTCTTGCACCTCTAATACACTCCTACAGGAGGACATTTGTTTCACAGGATCCACGTGTTTCCATTGCATATCATTTATTAACTCTTGTGATCAAACACATAATTGTGTCATGTTTGGTGTTACGTCCTGGTAGTTTGTGCCTCTGTGTTTTTTCCTTCCCTCCTCCTTTCTCCTAGGCATGCCTACACGGGACGGTCATTGGTTCGGGAGGCTGCCAACCGTCATCAGCTCACATGACGACATGCTACCCGCTGCCAATCCTGTACGGGCGCCAGGGTTTAAAAGAGCGGCTTGATGGACGCGAAGATAGTTTTTGCTTTCCTGTTTTTGTGCTTGTTAAATCTGCCTTTTTGGTTAAGTTATTTTGGTATAATGACACTCTTATGTTGTACAGTTTGGAGTTGTCATTTCTGTTTTTTTCTTTTATTTTCTTATTTGTTTTCGACTGTCATTCTCTTCGCCCTATGGGAAATGGACAGGTAGTATGTCACGTGACGTACATGTTGCAACACTCAGTGATTTCAATGTATAGACACATCAGTTAGAAGTGAGCGCCACTTATGTATGTTTTGTTTGGGTAGAAAGAGTAGGTAAGTTATGGCGTTTGATACGCTGAAGACTTGCTTTCTCATTTTTCTTTTCATAAGTTAGGTTAGTTTTGAACTTGAGTTAGCTTGGGTTTTGTTTTTGTTCTTTTCTTTTCTTTGGCGCCGCTTTTGTCCTTTTTCCCCGGTTTATTACTTTTGTTTCTTTTCTTTTGTTTGTAAATATTGTTTTTGTTTTTGTTTTTTTGTTGTTGTTTTGTTACTCTGTTAGTATTCCATCATTGTATTATTATCCTTATTTTCTCACGCCTATTTTCTCTTTCTTTGATTGTAAAATAAATTCCGTTTTGTTGGCAGTTCTCGTAGCGTTTCGTCTCTTGCTACAACCACCCGCACACGCAATGGTCACAATCTCAATGTTACACCTTCTAACCTTAGACCAACATTAGGAAGTTGTAACATCTGGCAGCTTATAAACTGAATAGAAATGTGCTGAACTCAATAGAGACATTCAGTGTCCTAATGTACAAAGTAAAAACTATTGCCTTCACATGCACTGAGATCATGTTCTTCCAGATCATCACCCATTTACCTCCAGGCTACAGCTCTACACTGTATTTCACAGTTAAATTCATGCTGTGCTTTATGACATCTATAGGTGCGTTTACATGGAGCATTGTAATTGGTTTAAAAGTCCAATCGGAATAAAAATGGCCAAACCGAATGAAATTGTAATCGGTTTGAGAGAGGTGGGATAAACCTTTCTATAAAACGAACAAAATAAAAAGCCTGCCATGTAAACACGTTAAACCGATTACTTTGCGTCAAGAGGCCAGGGGTCATCAGAATGCAAAATGTCAGCAGTAAAATTAAACTGGAGTAAAACTGAAACAACACATTTATTAAATAAACTGAAGGAACTCAGCGAATCAGTATAGCTACGGACCTTCATCCACACGCTTCTGCTTTACGGAGGAGGGAGGGGTAGTATTGAGATGCTCCTTAGAGATGCACAGCCACCAAACAGGTCAGCTTCCTGTTCCCGTCTTTTCCTCATACCATCCAGCAATAATATGCTACAAATTTCATGATGTTGCTTGATTAAGAGCAACACTTTACATAAAAATAGTATGCATAAGAAATAACGGAACTCCACGGCGGCAAACAGGACATAGGCTAATGTGCGCATGTCACAAAATCATTCAGATTGAAAGCACCGGTAGGCCTACATGTAAACACCATATCGGATTAGATAACGTTAATGTAAACAGTCCACCGAATCTTTCAATCGGAATGATTTTAATTGGAATGACAAGAGAAGTGTTGTGAATTCTCTCCTTTTAAGTTTAAAGTTTGCTATGTGTATGACGTTTTAAGTTATGACTTACATAAGTAATGTACTGTAGTACAGTGTTTCCTGCATGTATGAGCTCAGTGTAACTGCCTATTCACTATCACTCCAGCGGGGCAGTCAAATCGCATGCTCTCACTAAAGTGCAGCATTTATGTGCAAGAGAAAATGAATGACAAGTTTTTAATTCAATGTATATTGTTGTTAATGCAGATTGTTACACTGTATTGCAGCAGTATTAGTGAAAGCTTCGCAATCTTTCTGAGTGTAATTTGATCCTGTTTAATGAGCGGATTTGTCCCGCTAGCATCGCGGCTAGTATTGCGGCTAGTAGGGGAAAGTGGGGTGAGTTGTGCCAGTTTTTACTCAAAGTGACTTTAAAGTGAGGCCATGGCAGTAATGCCTTCAACTTAAGAATGTACATATATTTCAGGATGTTGTGCATCCCTGAGAACAATAACTTTGGATCTGAAATAAATTGTTTCAGAAATATAGCTTTTGGGAAAAAAGTGGTCTCGTGGCACAACTTGCCCCTGGTGTGGGGTAAGTTGTGCCTTTGGGGAGAATACGTTGGGGTAATTTGTGCCAGTCATTTCTGAAGTAAAACAAAACATTTTAATGTTATGAACTGTAATGCTATATGAAAGCAAGAAAAATGGTAATGTCTAATGTTTATTAAACTTATTTGCTCAAAGTGCAACATTTCTCAGTAAGATAATATTATTCTGTGGTCGCCATTATTAATGCCTGTATTAATTAATTTGCCTATATTATTCATATTTTGTGGGTTATGTACATCTTTATTACACTGCATTTTAATATTACTGACTCATGCTGATATATTACTCGGTCATATTTATATATCAGTTCATTATGTAAAGTTGTTTATCATTGAGTTTGTAATCCGTTAAGTTGTTGATTATATTTAGAAAATGAGTATTTATTTCTGCTATTTTATTTATTTCAGAAAACTACCTCAAGTACTCTATGTGTATATGGTCACTCTTGTGAAATAAACAACTAAACTCTATCTGATGACTCCAACTCCCTGACCAGAGTTCTGCAGCGGTCAATAACATATACACCAGCTTTCAGTGGGGCAAACCCCAACAAGAAGAGCAGGTGAAGGAGTATTAATCATCATTTGTGCTGAGATTTAGTGTGTTTAGTGAGAATTTATTTTACAAGTTAATTTTAGTTTTAGAATTTACATTAAAGGACACATTTTACTGAGGACAAAGAAGTGTGAATATCAGAGAGATGATCTTACCGCAGTATCTCCAGTTTACAGTGAGGATCCTGTAGTACAGCAGACAGCAGCTTCACTGATTTTCCTATTTTATTACAAGACAGATTCAGTTCTCTCAGGTGTGAGGGGTTTGATCTCAGAGCTGAAGCCAGAGCAGCACAACCTTTATCTGTAACACCACAATCACTCAACCTGTAGAGAACAATGATCAGATCAGTTTAACAGTAAATCCATTATTAAAGATGCTGTCCGTAACTTTTTTTGTGTTCGAAATTTATATAATGAGAATGTACAACATGAATCCATTTTCCAAACCGTGTTTTTGTCTTACCCTGAATCATTATGGTATAAGTGTAATAAGTGTTTATATCCGGACTATTTCAGGCTGGACTGGTAGGACCCGCCGCAGAGTATCACAGTGTGTGAGTAACTGAGTGACTCGCAATACACGGAGAAAAGTAGCTCTGGCTACAATGTTCTTCCGTAAGACACGTGCAGTTCTGTTTATTAACCACTAGAGGGCCAAAAATCACGGACTGCAGCCTTAAAGAGAAAGTACAAACTTAAAGGTACAATATGTAATAATTTTGGCCGCTAGAGGTCGCTAGAAGCCTATTCAAAACAAAGGCGTAGCTTGATGACGCCAAGTTTTAGAGCGGAATCTTGGGACATGTGGTCTCCATCTCAACGGACGGTGCAAAAGAATAGGGATAGGACTCGGGAACAAATCATGTTCATGGATGAGGTTATTTAGTATGAAGCATAGCAGGACCGAGTGTTGTGGGAGCTGAATGAGGCTGCTGGAGCAATTGCGCAACACACACCTCGCGATCAGCGGAACTTTTATTATGACACAGTCACCGGCACCGCTTCTGCTTTTCCGGTCATGAGTATGAGGTAACGCAGCTCTGTTTATCATATTAGATATTTAGAATATCATATTAAATGTTGGATGGCTTGTGTTGATAAATGGCATGCAATTAATTTTAAAACGTATTGTATGATGGAGAAAATTATGTATTACTGATAATAAAAATAAAGCTGCATCTTATTATGACATGTGTCACAGACATGCCAGGCTCCACCGTCACCCAGTCACAGCGCACTCATTCACCAGAATACTGATCAGCACAGCAACCACTAGCAGCATAAAAGACACACTCACTCACACAGTCGAGGGCTGCGTCCAAAAACTGGAAAATGCTGCCTTCTGAGGACACATTTCAAGATAGTAAGGCATCAAGGCACGTCCGAATCCAATGTTAGCTTCACTTCCTGTCTCATGAGATACCTTGCTCAGATTGATTTTTGAAGGAAGCATAGATGTATCCTTAGCTGCCTTTGATATCCCACAATCCTGTGCTTTCCATTCTGTGACAGCTGAGCTAGAAAAATAAACATGGCGTCCGAAAGTTGCGTTTGCTGCTCAGTTTGTGTATAAATGTACGATTTTGATCAACATATTTCAATTTTGATATCATTTCTATCGAGAAATTACTACTGTAATAATTAAATATTTGTTTAGTTCTCACCAAAGCTCGATCTATATTGCTGGAGATCATTAAACTGTTACGGTGCCTCAGAAGTCTGTCCGAAATCAGTTTCGTGCTCACCTCAAGGACTCCTTCAAGCTACTTACCTGTCTCCAGTGTACTCCCAAGTCTCCTTCGTTGTTCCTCGTCTTGTGTGAGTTCTCCTGTGTCTTCTCTGCTCCAGTCAGTCACCAGCCCGCAACCTCTGCAAAGGAAAAGGACAGTATCATTCAGTTATCCATATCACCTGCATATTCTCCGTTCACTCACCTGCACTGCTGTTTGTTCTTCTGGTTGTTCAATAAACACCTGTTACCTGCATTCCTGTGTCTCCAACCCTTCTGTATTGTAACAGAAAACCGGACCATAACCGCTGAACACCAGAATGAGCACCCCAGATCCATTTCAGGAGCTCGTTGACGCGTTGTGCCGAGCACTCACCACGAATCCACCAGCACCTCCACCAGCGATCACCTCCGTCAACACCGCCGTCACTCCTCCACCGCCTGTGTATGCCAGTCCTATGGCTAAACTGGCACCCTTCTCTGGTTCGGCGGAGGATTGCAACGGATTCATTGATGACCACTCAAAGGTAGCGTTTATTATTTCTCAGTTAAATGGCAAGGCGCTTCGCTGGGCTGAAACTCTTTGGTCTCAGAATAATTCTACTACCCGGTCACTCTCCAGTTTCATTGCCCACTTCAAAGAGGTTTTCGGGAAGCCTGCCTGGGATTCATCGATTGGTGAGCAATTATATCATTTAAAACAAGGATCTATGACTGTGAATGAATATGCTCTTCAGTTTAGAACACTCGCTGCCGCCAGTGGATGGAACGAGCAGTCCTTGCTAACCACTTATCGACAGGGATTGGATCCATGAGTGCGGTTACATCACACTGCATACGAGGACTCCATCGGGCTCGAACGCTTCATACAACCCTCCATCCGCTTCACCACTCGTATGCAGTAGTGTCTCGAAGAGCACCAGGGCCAGCCACTGTTCACAACATCCCTCTGCCGACCAGAATCCATCAGCCCTCCAGAACCAGCCCACGAGCCTATGCAACTGGAAAACATGCGTCTGACACTTACTGAACGGCAGAGGCGGCTTATATTTATGCTTATATTGTGGTTTACCTGGGCATTTCATCTCCAAATGCCCTGTTCGTACTCCTCGTCCCATGGTGAGTGCCATTCTTCCTTCTATAAATAAGATGAAACCACTCACGACTATTGTAAATCTTACTGTTGCCGGTGTTTCCATTCCAGTCAGTGCCCTCCTCGACTCTGGGTCAGCCCGCAACTTCATCTCTGGTGCCCTCTGCCGTCAGCTCAAGCTCAAGACGACAGCTACGCTGTCCACCTACCAGATCCACTCAATAACTGGAAGACCTCTCAGCTGAAGACAAGTGCGTTTTAGTGTCGGTCCAGTACAGCTTCAAGTGGGTATTCTTCATGTGGAACAACAACATCTGCTGGTTCTGGAGGAATCCACTGCTGACGTGATCTTAGGGCGCCCATGGTTGGAGCAGCATAACCCTGTCATCTCCTGGAGGACCGGCGAGATCCTGAAGTGGGGCGATAGCTGCTTCCCAAACTGTTTATCTGCCTTTCCTGTTCCATCCTCCCTACGTTCCAAACATCTATCTGTCTGTGCCACCTCCATCGAAAGTCCAGTAGAGAAACGTTCTGTGGATATCCCTCCATGTTACGCCCCCTTCAGTGACGTCTTCTGCCCAAAGAGAGCCTCCAAGCTGCCTCCACACTGGCCATGGGACTGTGCCATCGATCTGCTTCCGGGTGAGTCAGTGCCCTGTGGGAGGATCTACCCCCTGTCTCTACCGGAGGAGAAGGCCATGGAGGATTACATCAAGGAGGCCCATTTACTTCCCCTGCTGCTTCGAGTTTCTTCTTCGTAGCAAAAAAGGACGGAGGCTTGTGGCCTTGCATAGACTACCGAGTAACAAGATCACTGTAAAATTCCGCTATCCACTTCCTCTTGTCCCAGCAGCGCTCGAACATCTCCACTGTCTTCACCAAGTTGGACCTCCGCAGCCCGTATAACCTCATCTGCATACGCGAGGGGGACGAGTGGAAGACAGCCTTCGTGACCCCTACTGGACACTACGAGTACCTTGTAATGCCGTATGGACTTGTCAATGCCCCCTCCGTATTCCAGGATTTCATCCATGAGGTGCTCCGGGAATTTCTCCACAAGTTGCTGGTATATATCGATGACATCTTGATATACTCCTGGAGCATGGCCGACCATCGCCACCACGTTGTGGAGGTCCTGAAACACCTGAGAGAGTTCCACCTATTTCTCAAGGCAGAGAATTGTTCGTTTCATCAACCCTCAGTGCAGTTCCTTGGATATAACATCAACTGCAGTAGCATCCAGATGGACGAAGGGAAAGTGGATGCCATCAGGAACTGGCCCACACCTACAACCATCAAAGAACTCCTAGGATTTGCCAGTTTCTACTGTCGTTTCATCCAAGTCTACAGCATCATCTCCAGTCCATTAACCAACCTTCTGCGCAACAGGCCCAAGTCTCTGTCCTGCACACCAGCTGCCACCCACGCTTTCGACACCCTAAAAGAAGTCTTCACAACTGCTTCCCTCCTTGTTCATAAAGACCCTGAGAAACCCTTCGTCGTTGAGGTCGACACCTCGACCACAGGTGTGGGAGCGGTTTTGTCTCAGCAGCAGGGGAACACAAGTAGACTACATCCATGTGCCGCCTTCTGCCGCAAACTCAACCCGGCGGAGGTAAACTATGACATCGGCAACAGGGAGCTTCTCGTCATCAAGCTGGCTCTTGAAGAGTGGAGGCACTGGCTGGAGGGTGCACAGTAGTAGACTTCTTCACTGACCTCCCTACTTCTGATAACTGTACCTGTATTTTGGTGATTATTGACAGATTCTCTAAATCTTGTCATCTGATTCCTTTAAAGGGATTGCCCACAGCCATGGAGACTGCTGAACTCATGTTCAACCATATCTTCAGATATTATGGGATTCCTGAGGACATCGTGTCAGATAGAGGGCCGCAATTCATCTCCAGGGTATGGAAAGCCTTCTCACTCCTAGGTGTGACCGTAAGCCTCTCATCTGGATACAACCCGCAGTCGAACGGGCAGACAGAGTGGAAGATCCATGAGATTGGTCGCTTCCTCTGTACCTTCTATCATGGCCAACAGGACTCTTGGAAACAGTTCCTGGGTTGGGCCGAGTACGCACAGAACTCCCTGCGGCAACCCACCACCGGACTCACCCCCTTCCAGTGTTTACTTCAGTTACCAACCCTTACAACCATTGGATGTACCAGCTGTCGACCACTGGTTCCGAGAGAGCGAGAGGGTCTGGGACTCCGCACACCACCAGCTTCAACGGGCCTTGCGCAGACGCAGCATGACAGCCGACCTTCGTTGCTCCAACACCCCAGCCTATCAGCCAGGACAGAAGGTCTGGCTGTCAACCAGGGACATCAGGCTGCGTCTGCCTTGCCGAAAGCTAAGTCCCAGATTCATTGGCCCCTTTCCCATCGTTAAGCAGATCAACCCTGTCACCTATCAACTCCAGTTACCACCTCAATACAGAATTCATCCCACCTTCCATGTCTCACTTTTGAAACCTCACCACTCCTCTGTTTCTGTCTCCACAGAGCATGGCGCTGCTTATCAAGTACACCACATCTTGGACTCCCGGCACCGTGGTAGTCTCCTGGAATACCTCACGGACTGGGAGGGCTACAGTCCCGAGGAATGATCTTGGGTACTCAGAAATGATACACTCGACCCAAACCTGCTCGACACGTTCCACGCTACTCATCCGGACAGACCTGCGCCTCGTGATAGAGGCCGACCGCCATGACGTCAGGGTCCTCGGCCCTCAGGAGCCTGTTCTTCTGGTTGTTCAATAAACACTTGTTACCTGCATTCCAGTGTCTCCGACCCTTCTGTATTGTAACACTATGTTAGCTACTTCACAAACTAGTATTTTTCTCTGAGGCATGGTAAAGCATGGTACTGTTTTAAACAATAAGACTAAACATGTTGAGTTATATAACAACAATTAGTTTTCTGCCTATAAATATACCAAAACAGTTGTTCCCTTGTCTATTAAAACATGTAATGTATTAATATCTAAATATGTAATATATAAAAGTCTTTGGTGTTTCCATGGTTTCTACAAAATAAAACCGGAAACCGAGGGTAACGCGGGTATGACGCAATTGACAGGCGACTCCTCACACGTCCCGGAGCCTTGGTTAAAATTGCAATTTTCTCACAATTTACAAATAGTTGGAAACAATTGGGATATTGTAAGTACTCAAGTGAACAAAATACATAACACTGGCCTAGTGGTTTTTGGATATTTTACAGCAAAAATCTTACATATTGCGCCTTTAAAGCACAAATCAATATGTGAGAAATGACATAATGAGATCTAAAATGTCACAGAGCTGTTTGTGTGTGTGATTTTACAAAACTAAAAACAATACTTTAAAAAGTCAATGCAGAAAGATGAACGTGATGAACAGTGAGAATGAATCCAGCATGTTCTTCATTTCTCATTTGTGTTGAGCCCAAATCTGTTTAAAGTCAAGTGATTGAAATGTGTAAAAAGTGTGTATTTCAGTGTGACTCTCAGTCCTGTGGTATCATGTTACTGAGGAGCAGAGCCGATCCTCCCTATAAACAAACTACACAAGTTGTGTAGGGCACCCGAACCCCCTAAGCTATGCATTGAGGAGAAAGAAAAAGAGAGAACAAAAAACAAACAACAACAAAAAGCACCAAAACATTGCAGTGCAAAATAAAAACAATTACGCTCTGTGACCTAACACATTAATGAGGAGCAGATCATGTGTTCATTCATTTACAGCTCAATCGGCAGTAGAAAGAGGCTGAACACTTCAAATACACTTTACATTGTGATTCATATGTGAGAGTCAAATATGATCTTACTGCAGTTTCTCCAGTTTACAGTGAGGATCCTGTAGTACATCAGACAGCAGATTCACTGACTTTCCTATTTTATTCTTAGACAGATTCAGTACTCTCAGGTGTGAGGGGTTTGATCTCAGAGCTGAAGTCAGAGCAGCACAACCTTCATCTGTGACGCCACAATCATACAACCTGAAGAGAGATGAAAATCAAATAACATAATAAATTATGTTTTATTAACGTAGTTCAGGAGGAACAAGTCATATAAGCTACCAAATCATTACGTCATCTTAATGATTATGTCATCTCAACCACCTGTCAACAATCTGTAATCAACGTATCTACCCAATCGGCATGAGTTCAGGCCTGTATATAATCACAGTCAAAACTCACCCAAGGATCCTTGACAGTTTCCAGAATCCCTCCACCACCCCGTCTCCTCACACTCTCTGGGTTACTTCATATAATCTAAAGGGGGGGGGGGGTACTCTGTGTTCGGGCCGATTACCGAGCTCGGAGCCCTCTCCCCGGACAGCACGCCAAATACGTTTACCAATTTATTTACCTGACTTATTTGTAAGTGTGAACTCGTGAAATAGTTAAACACTATCAAATAGCTATCCAACAACTTTCAATTCTTAGCAACTTAATTTTTCATCTCACAGTAAAATTAAAATGAGAATTTTAATAAACTTGAAGCTAAGGTTCAGGTAAATGTTTAATCATCCATCTGACTAGTAATATTAAAATGTATGACTCTGCAATGTTAACCACACATCAAATGTTTTATGAGACTTGAGTTACATCATAAATGAGCTGTTTCCCCAATTCTGTTTGGTCTTCACATTTTTATGTCATTTATTTAAAAATAAATATTTAAATTCCTTCTTTATGTGCAAAAACATTCAACTGGTAAACCTAAATTATTTATTCATATGCAAATTATCTGACTTTTTTTGAACGTCTGAAGGAATTTTACATATCACGGTTTAGAAAACGCATCAAAATACTGACCATTAAACTCTGGACAACTGTAACACTTGTTATGTTTGCATTTAGTTCTGTCATGTCTTTTTCTGTTCATTTGCCCTCATTGTGTGTATCCTGATTAGTTAACCATCCACACCTGTTTCTATTCTCCCTGATTATGTTCTCTCTCATTAGCTCCCTTATAGACCTTATTTTCCAGAGAAACATGCGCGCCGCCATCTTTAGAATATTGTCTTTGAACTTCCGTTTTCGCGGTAGCCCTGTATATTTCAATGGCATCGCTGTTGAAGAATAATTAGCTGGTGAAGTGGATTTACGTGTTGTAGAGTTAGCAAAAGTTATCATGAGCATTGTAATGTTTAAAGCGGGTGTCTTAACAAATGTCAGTAGAACGGGAAGATTTTAAAATGAGCAGTTCATTCATAAATACATAAGATCGCTGTGGAAATACAAGCCGGAAGTCAAAAGACAACGAGCGCAGCACTGAAAAGGGGCGGGGCTACATAAGGTCTATAAAATCTCCTTGTTCTGTTCTGTGTTTGTTGGATCTTGTATATGTCTTTGTTAAGTTTTGAACTTTGCCAATCTGTGTTAGACATTATCTTGTGGATTAAACTAACCTGTTATCTGATCTTCTTCTTGGTTGTGTTCTCGTATTTATACACAACGTGACAGAAACATCTGCAGCACTGAAGATTTACGAACTTTTATTTTCTTAATGTTTTAACAGTGAAGTGATTGTTCTCAGTGATACTTACTGAACTGATCTGGCTTCTTTCATCACGGGCAGTAGCTTCAGAAAAACCGTTAGATTTTCCCTTTCAATGTTTCCTCCAACAAACTCCCTGAGATCAAACTCATCCAGCTTCTTTGATGTCAACAACACAAAAACTATAGCTGACCACTGAGATGAAGAGAGTTTAACTTTGTTTATTCTTCCAGATGTCAGATACTGTTGTATTTCCTCCTCTAGTGAATGATCACCCAGTTTATTCAGACAGTGGAACAGATTGATGGATTTCTCTAGAGAGTCAATGGTCCTGATCTTCATCTTGATGAACTCAACTGTTTTCTCACTGCTGTCAGATATGCTTCTTGTCTGTTTTATTAGTCCTTGTAGGAGAATCTGATGAGATTTTACTGACAGACCCAGAAGAAACTGCAGGAAAAGATCCAGATGTCCATTTTTACTCTGTAGAGCCTTATTGACAGCTCTCTGATGCAGCTCAGATAATGAAACCTGTTTAAACGTGTCCTTAACGTTCGATCGCAAGCTCTGTTTGATAATCTGGTCAAACACATTGATTTTCTTGTTTATAAAGGAGAGGTGCACATATAGAGCTGCTAGATGTTCCTGAATGCTCAGATGAACAAAGCAGAAGACTTTCCCCTGATACAAGCCCAACTCCTCTCTGAAGATCTGAGTGCACAATCCTGAGTACACTGATGCTTCTGTCACATCAATGCCACACTTTGTCAGGTCTTCCTCATAGAAGATCAGGTTTCCTTTCACAAGCTGCTGATAAGCCAGTTTCCCCAGTTTGAGGATCACGTCTTCATCTGTCACTTTCTTTTCATAGTCCTTCTCATGTTTGATGTTGGTCTGAAGGATCAGGAAGTGTGTGTACATTTCAGTGAGAGTCTCGGGAATCTCTCCACTCTCTGCTTCACTCAACATCTTCTCTAGAACAGTGGCTGAGATCCAGCAGAAAACTGGGATGTGACACATAATAAAGAGGCTCCTTGATGACATCAGGTGTGAGATGATCCTGTAGGCCAGACTCTGATCCCTGATTCTCTTCCTGAAGTATTCCTCCTTCTGTGGCTCACTGAAGCCTCGTACCTCTGTCACTCGATGGACACACTCAGAGGGGACGAGATCAGCTGCTGCTGGTCTGGAGGTGATCCAGATGAGAGCAGAGGGAAGCAGTTTCCCCACAATGAGGTTCATCAGCAGCACGTCCACTGAGGCTGATTCGGATATATTACACAGTTTCAATTTTCTCTTGAAGTTCAGAGACAGACGACACTCATCCAGACCATCAAAGATGAACAACACTTTATATTTGTCACTGGATATTTCCATTTCTTTTGTTTCAGGGAAATAGACATGAAGAAGATCTGAAAGACTGAGTGTTTTGTCCTTCATCAAGTTGAGTTCTCTGAAAGGAAGTGGAAGTATGATCTGGACATCCTGATTATTTTTCCCTTCAGCCCAGTCCAGGATGAACTTCTGCACAGAGACGGTTTTTCCAATGCCAGCGACTCCCTTTGTCAGCACAGTTCTGATGGGTTTGTCTTGTCCAGGTAAAGGTCTAAAGATGTCACTGCATTTGATCGGTGTGTCCTCTGTTTCTGCTCTCCTGTACTGTGCCTCAATCTGTCTCACCTCATGCTCATTATTGATCTCTCCACTTTCACTCTCTGTGATGTAGAGCTCTGTGTAGATCTCATTCAGGAGTGTTGGGTTTCCCTGCTTTGATATTCCCTCATACAAACACTCAAACTTCTTTCTCAGATTTGATCTCAATGTGTTGAGGACTTCATGTCTGTAAAATTAGAATACCACATTATTACATCAGTTAAAAAGGTAAATGTACAGAGCAGAATGTCTTGTTTTCTGTATTATGAAACATTAAGCATATGATTGGGTTTATGAAATGTGTCAGTTACTAATAATATATTTGAGGAACATGTGATGATGCTCTGCAACAAAATTGACAATAAAAACCCAACAATTTACCTGACACCAGGATACCTGCTTTCATCAAAGTCCTGTAGTTTATTCATAGGCTGGTCATTCTTCTTACAGACGGGTTTTGTTACGGCTGATCTGGACGGCAGGATTGACCTTAAACATCATTAGTATCAGAGAATCAGGAATCAGACACTTTGATATTACCATAATAATAATGGCAACAGTTGTTAATGAACTTTTTAACATTTGACTTTCTAAAGGTTAAAACTGTAATAAAAACAAAACAAACAAACAATATTTCACTTTGTTGTCAACATCTGCTTGGTGTTTACAACCAAATAATTTAAATTTAATATAAAGAAATGTTTTACCTGAACGTTAGTGGACGATCCATAGATGCGTCACTCCTCATAGACACATGGCTGGACTCTGGTTCTGATCTCTTCTGATGAACTGAACTATAACAGAGAGACATGATCTTAAAGCTTAAAGCTGCAGTCCATAACTTTTTTTGGTTAAAAATGATCCAAAATAAATTTTTGTAAAGTACATAACCAGCCAGTGTTCAAAACTCTCTCCTTATCTTAGCCCGATTCACAGCGGTAAGCTTGTAATAATGTTTTATAATAAGAGCGAACTGGTGGATTTCCGCGAGAAATTCGAGCATGCATCAGTTGCGTCATTATGTCACGTCCGTAAACAGAATAAAAGAGTCCAGGCAAGTCGGTTTTATCATGTGAGATGCTGCTTGTAGCGGATCATTTATAGTCTGTTCTCACAGCAGCTGAAATAATTAAACGTCAATCTGACACTGACAATCATCAGTGACAACTGGAGATTCACCTGTAGTCTAAAAGCAAAAGACTTTGGACTGTGGAGTGACTACAGAAATTGAAATCTACAGGTAACGCTAATATACACTAAATACACAGCATGCATCTCAATCAACTCCCTAGTTCAGTAGTCAGGGCACAGATCAGGGAATCGGCCTCATTCATTTACATGATATACTGATTCACGACCTAGGGAGCTAGGGAGCTGATTGAGACACTGGGATAGTCACACAATGCTGATGTTGTTAACATTAACAATTTGAGAACAAAGTATAACAGTAATAATAATTTGCATGGTTTGACGTGATCCGAGCTATGCGATCGTTAGATTTAATCATCTTTGGCAGCGCGATTTATTGTAGGCTTAATGCTTTTTTCCTCAGTTGGTCAGAACAAAAGTGGCAGACATGTTACTTACTTACTTTTACTTACATTTTTCAGTTAAAATTTTTATATTGGTCATACTTTCAAGACGTAGAATCTGTGATTCTGAAATACAGTATCCACACCGGTGTAGTGATTGACAGCAAACATTAGATTCATCCGCGCTGAGCCGTGCAGATGCACAACCCACGTAGCGATAACTATTCCGCATATGACTGCAATCGCATGTTTCAAACAGAGATGGTGACTGCAGCTTAATATCTAATATGAATACGTTAGCAAGAATGAACTGTATATAAAATGTTATAATATAAATATGACACACATCTGGGGCCTCATAAAGCATGCATCTGTGAAATGATCGTAAGATCAAATTTAGGACAGTTTCTGCACAACATTTTATAAATGAGGCCCATGAGCTCTGGTATAAAATGTTACAATATAATATAAATATGACACACATCTGAGCTCTGGTTCTGATCTTCTGCTGAAATAATGTAACTGTAACAGAACAGATTTAATCCTTTATGAAGTTAATTTTATTATAAGGTCCTAAAAATTGTTCATAAAAAACCCTTTATGAAGAGCCTTTATGATCTTACTGTTTTAATAAAATTCTCACTTTTAACTTAAAAACATACAAACAAACAAACACAAACACACACAAAACTGTTTCTCTGGAGATTTTCATCTCAAAGTACCTGCATCCTGGAGAAAAATCTTTATCTCTGGATGTTTGTTTGTCATCCATGATGAATCTGAACATCTCAAACAGAATTTGATCTTCACTGACTCTGGATGGAAATGACAAACAATAATTCAGCTTAATGGATCCTGAGAGTCAGAGTAACAGGATCATGAGACGCGGCGTTCACTCAAACACACTGTTAGTTGTATATATTACTAACACAAAGACAAACATTTAAAAAACACATACAACACGAAACACCAGTGAAACCATGTTAATTTGAATTGAAACGAAAAATATCAAATATATTTCAAAGAATTATTTATGTCCTTCAGAGAAAATATTAATACGGAACATGAAAGTCACCTGTAAAGTGTCTCGAGACCTGAACACTCAACATAAAGATTAAAAAACCTCCTCCACCGTTTCTTTCAAGTAGCTGCAGGTAAAATCATGGCTTAGCTTTTATAAAGGTTACTATAAACATTTGATTCTCTATAAAGAATCGATTCTGGCTGTTTAAATGGCGAAACATGAACTCTGAACATTTACTTTTATTTATGAAGCGCTCAATCTCAAGCCTGTTAATAATTACAGTCATTCGCTTCATACAATGTTAGGATATACAGTAGAGCAGGGCAAACTTCAAGTGCAGTAAAGTTATTTTAGGTTCAACATTCGCTTATGGTGCGTGAGGGACTGTCTGAAAACTCTTTGAAGCATTGAACGCATTGAATAAAACATTTGCTCACTGCTTTGTTTTTATCTCGGACCTTGCACTTGTTCAGTATGCTTGTAAAAAAAATAAATAGAAAAATAAATTAAATATATATTTTTATTAGACCTCTGGTCTGGTTATATCTGGTAATTTAGTCAGTGTTGGACTGGACAGCATCTTCTGGAGATTTAGGGATCCCTGAAATTGATGTTGGAGTCTGTGACTTCACTGCAGGTGTGAAATAATGTGGTTAAAAGCACCAGATCTGGCAAAATCTAAATCAGAAACACATATATAATTAGGTTATTAAGTTATACATAACGGTAGCATTTGTGTGTTTACTTTGTGTGTTTGCATGTGTTAAATAAAAATAATTATTTTTATTTTTTATATTAATATTACTAATAGTGTATGATCCACATTGTGTTTGCAAAAAGTTTTAATATATGATGCAATATAAACTGCATATAGTTAGTTCACAATTGTAAAGCAGAACAGGATAATATCATTGGATAATAAAGATATAGATAGTGAAGAAAAACAAAAGCACAATCTAAGTGTAAACAGGTCAGAGTGTTCTGCAGGAACATGTTACTGTCATTTTTTTCCCTGACTCTTTAAAATCCCAAATCTACTGTTCTTATAAAAAAAATTAATTTAATGTGCAAATCTGGTTTGCTCAACAACGAATATTTATTAAAATTCATATTTAGACTAAGTTATTGCACTCATTTGCTTACTGTTATAATAAACATTTGCTAAATGAAAATATTTGCATGACTTTAATTTAATTTGCAAAATATAGAGTAAAATATAAGTTCTCTCTCAAGGCATAAAACGCTAGATTTGTTCATTTTTATCAAAACATGACACGATAATGGGACTAGCGGGCTTTGAACAGAGCGGCAGGTGATAACGTCATTATCTTACATGATAAGAGTCGTTGTTGTATCACTGCTGTTTGATGTTGGCTTTAGAAATACTTTCCATCAAGAGTAATAAGTGTCAACATATAGCAGTAATTAACTGATATATGAAGGGGAAAAACAAAAAGGAAAAAAAAAACAAGAAACCAGTAAAATAATGTGAAGATTTTGATGGAAACTTTAATAGATCATCATATACACAAATAAATAATAAAAAATATTTTACAGAAAGAAATGTTCAGTGAAATTATTTGCGTAATTTTTGTCGCCCCCTGCTTGTAGACAAATTTACAACATCTGTCTCTTCTGTAGTCAGACTCTTTAATGAAACTTGTAAAAAACTTTTCCCAACATTGTCTGTATTGCACAATAAATCTGTCTATGGCTTGTTTTTTTCAGTTTGCTTTAATGACTTGCCGTGTATTTTGAGTTTTACACCATCCACATTATAATATCTAACAAATTTGCAACAAATAAAAGTTGCTATTTTCAGCCCTCATTTTCATGAGTCATTACTATAAAATTCAAGCACACATGTCAGTGTGATCGCTGTGTGTCTCTGTGTCTTCAACTCTGTAGTGGCTCCTTATTCACCGTCAGCTGATCCTGAGGAAACTGAACTGACGTCTAAATACTGAGAGTCCTACAATAAATCACACAGTCACATATGAGTATGATACATTACTGCTGTCACATCACATCAGGAGATCATTTAAGAGAAAACACAGCCAGAGATATTATATAATATAATATACATATTACAGCCATAGATATGATTGAAAAACTGCTAATAGATTAATAACATTAAATGTTTAACAACTCTTAAATCACTTACACACAGAGACACTGTAAGAGATGAAAATGCTCATATTCATAGATCATATTCACATCACATAATTAAACTCTTATTAAAACAGTTTACAGAAACTAAAGTGGAGCTGAATTATTATCTTATATTTTCCAGTTACACAGATATAAGGCTGTTACTGAACTTGAGTCAATTTAAAGGCTTTAAATAAAAATATACTCACAATAGTATAATGTCTCCAGATTATAATGTGGATCATCCTTCAAATCAGACAGCAACTTCACTCCTGATTTTCCTAGTTTATTTACAGACAGATCCAGTTCTCTCAGGTGTGAGGGGTTTGATCTCAGAGCTGAAGCCAGAGCAGCACAACCTTCATCTGTGACGCCACAATCCCTCAACCTGTAGAGAACAATGACACAGTTTGAATTGTAGTTCAAGTGTCTGTAGTTTGTTATTCACTCTGGTCTCAGATCAGGAGAGAAGATATAATGACAAGCATTGCCACATACTGAAACTGTCATGTGCTTCAGGACTGAACAGACACACAGAGTTGAATGTGAGATATTGTTTCATAGTGATATAAGAATGGTTCTGACTGGAGAAACCGTCTCTTGCACCTCTAATACACTCCTACAGGTGGACATTTGTTTCACAGGATCCATGTGTTTCCATTGCATATTGTTTATTAACTCTTGTGATCAAACACATAATTGTGTCATCTTTGGTTTCATCTGGCAGCTTATAAACTAAATAAAAATGTGGTGAACTCAACAGAGATATTCAATTTCCTAATGTACAAAGTAAAAACTATTGCCTTCACATGCACTGAGATCATGTTCCTCCAGATCATCACCCAGCTCTACACTGTATTTCACAGTTAAATTCATGTTGGGCTTTATAACATCTATGAGAACACAATGAGCTCAGATGATTTCAGAACAAGAAGAAAATAAGATGAAAATTAAAAAAGAGCAGGTGAAGAAGTATTAATCATCATTTCAGACAGGACCACTTTGGCAAGTTATTTTGAGTTTATTGAAACAAGTTATCATTGGCAGTATGGTTCCTTATGGGGGTTCTTGTTCCCGAAATTAATTGAACATACAAGAGCTTTAACATGAACCCCCTTGGAACCATCAGCTTGGAAAATTCAGACAATTAAGACACTTAGTAATGCCTTTGAAAAGCAAACAGTGGTAATCATGTAGATGTGGTAGTGGGAAGTCTATACTGTAGCTTGGTAATCTGAAATAAAACGATGACGATAACCAGAAGGTGCACAGTAATATTGCTCATGCTTATAATGGGGAGGGAGGGAGGGTTGCGAGCAGTTTGAGCATACTTACCAAGCAGTAATGCCATGTATATATGTCCCCGGACTAATAGGAGAATGATAGTGATTGGAGCGATTTGACAGCTGACCGTGTCAGCTGGTCACAGCACTATGCCTACGTGGCCTGACTGACTAATGCTGCGCTCGATTTGTGCTGAGATTTAATGTGTTTAGTGAACATTTATTTTAGTTTTAGAATTTACATTAAAGGACATGTTTTACTGAGGACAAATATGTGAGAGATGATCTTACCACAGTATCTCCAGTTTACAGTGAGGATCCTCCAGTACACCAGACAGCAGCGTGACTCCTGAATTTCCTAGTTTATTCACAGACAGACTCAGTAATCTCAGGTGTGAGGGGTTTAATCTCAGAGCTGAAGTCAGAGCAGCACATCCTTCATCTGTAACTCCACAATATCTCAACCTGTAGAGAACAATGACACACTCTTCACTCTCTCAGATCAGATCAGATTAGCAGTGAATCCATTATTAAAGAGAAAGTACAAACTTAAAGCACAAATCAATATGCGTGAAAAAAAAAGACAGACCTATAATGTCACAGAGGTGTGTGTGTGTGATTTTACAAAATTAAAAACAATACTTTAAAAAAAGTCAATGCAGGAAGATGAACGTTCTTCATTATTCATTTGTGTTGAGCTTGAATCCGTTTAAAGCAGGTCAAAACAGCCCCCAAAGGTGTCCAATCCGGCTCGCGGGATGATTTGAACTAGTCCACTGGTCATAAATCCAAACTTTTTTTTAGTTTTATTTTTGGTCAATTTTTATTCCGGGCTGGCAAACAAGGTGCTTTGTAATAATTTCCCAAAATGTAATTTGTGGTGAAATATTTACGATGTCTGTAAAAAGGACGTTAACACAGGCACACGCTGAATACGGGCAGAAAGAGGAGAACAGACGCGCCAGCAGAGAAAATAATCTACCATGCACAAGCTCACTGTTCACGAAATAGGAAGAATAATATAAATATTGAATTGGGGTTGATATGAATGTATCTCTGAAGGGAACAGCCGTCAAAAAAGTTTTGATGGCTTTTCCTCTTATCTCTGTATAAAGTAGTAGCCTATTTATCGACGCAGCGCTGCATTGTGTACAGCAGTAACCATGGAAACGCTATATCACTGCTGTTCCATAAGTGTCACCTGCAGTCAGAGAGTGGATTTGCATTTCATTCAGTCCGTCAGCTTGTTTTCTGTGAGTGTCTTATGTAGCATAATTTCACAAAGTTAAAGTCAGACCATGCTGTTTTTGCTGTCAATCTTGAAAGTATACAATCATTTAAATTAAAAACATAACATGTGCATGTGCATAACATCTTTGTTGCGATTGTGATAAAAATGCAGTGTTTGAGTTACATATTTTTTTTACTAATAAACAACAAATAAATTTGCTTTAAAAAAAAATCTGCAAACAGTATCTGAATCGGACAAGCTGCTTCTAGTTGGCCATGAAAAATCAAAAAAGATGCATCACTAATAAAAAAAATATTAAATAAAGCATATAAAAATGTAATAGTTTTTTAAGAGTTTTCATGAGCAGTGTAATAGTTTTCTTGCAAATTATTTTGTTGTTTATAATGGTTAATATTAATGCAACTATCTAAAAAAAAACTATGCAACTAAGTTTTTTTATTATTATTATTATTTTTTTTTTTATTAATTTGGCCCGCACATGTTTTTTTTTTGTTCCAAACCGGCCCTAAAGCTAAAATGAGTTTGACATCCCTGGTTTAGAGTCAAATTATTGAAACATTGATTGTGCGTAAAAAGTGTATATTTCAGTGTGACTCTCAGTCCTGTGGTATCATTTTACTGAGGAGCAGAACCGATCCTCTCTATACACAAACTACACAAGTTTCGCCCAAACCACCAGGGGCCCCCTTCTTCATCACTATATAAAATAAACATGATGGTAATTTACCATAATGTAAATATTTCTTCACAACATGCAAATATATGTGTGGTGTCTACCAAACATTTGCGGAGTCAACTGGGAAATATTTTTAATAATGATTTATATTTATTCAGTAACGGTTTCGGACTTGGACGTCATGCAGTGCGGCAGATAATAACATGCATCTTGACATGGCTACGGCTGCAAAACCAAACTACCCTTCTGGAACAGAAAAAAAGTGCCAAGAACAAAGACAAAGACAGTATGTATTTTTGTAACATTTTAATTTCTTATTTAGTCTTCACAAAACAATAAATTCATAAGCAAATCATATACACATTAATAATCAAACCATTTTTATGCATGGTTTAATGAGAAATAAACATTTCTGTTCAGTATTACAAGCTGTCGTGTGATTTGGGTACTTTAGAAACAATACCTATTAGTCTAAAATTTGCTCATTTGGAGAACTGATGTATTTTCGTATGTTTATCTAAGGCAGCCTTCTTCACTTTTAAAAAATGCTGCAGTTGTTTCAACCCAGATTTGGGTCAAAATGGACAAATCCAATCGTTGGGTTAAAAATTTTATTTAAAAAAAAAAAGTAACCAAACGGTTTGATTTGTCCATATTTTATACGAATTTGGGTTGAAACAACCATGCCTTTTTTTATTCATCATGCTGTAATTTAGGAAGCCAATTCGGCTGTGTGTTATAGTTTTTCTGACAGCTAGATGGTGCTAGAGCATGACTATTAAAAAAGCATTTATTTAGCTGTCAACAAAAATTTGTTCTTACTGACAATTTAATTTGTTTTTAACAGGTTTCCCTTTACATATTTATATAAGTTTTTCAGAACTTGCAGTTTTTTTCCTTGATGTTTTAATTCCATTAGTATAGAAAACTGACAGTGCAGCTTGCATACTGAAAACCATTGTAATTATTAAGTTTTTTTTTAAATTTGGGTTTTTTAAGAATTCACTGACAGGGCCCCTTCACAAAGTTTTGCTTAGTTCCCCCAGAAGTGTAGGATCGGCACTGCTGAGGAGCAGACCATGTGTTCATTCATTTGCAGTTCAATCAGCAGCAGAAAGAGGCTGAACACTTCAAATACAGGAGCTGGTCAAATAATTAGAATATCATCAAAAAGTTGATTTATTTCACTAATTCCATTCAAAAAGTGAAACTTGTATATTATATTCATTCATTAAACACAGACTGATATATTTCAAATGTTCATTTCTTTTCATTTTGATGATTATAACTGACAACTAAGGAAAGTCCCAAATTCAGTATCTCAGAAAATTAGAATATTGTGAAAAGGTTCAATATTGAAGACACCTGGTGCCACACTCTAATCAGCTAATTAACTCAAAACACCTGCAAAGGCCTTTAAATGGTCTCTCAGTCCATTTCTGTAGGCTACACAATCATGGGGAAGACTGCTGACTTGACAGTTGTCCAAAAGACGACCACTGACACCTTGCACAAGGAGGGCAAGACACAATAGGTCATTGCAAAAGAGGCTGGCTGTTCACAGAGCTCTGTGTCCAAGCACATTAATAGAGAGGCGAAGGGAAGGAAAAGATGCGGTAGAAAAAAAGTGTACAAGCAATAGGGATAACCGCACCCTGGAGAGGATTGTGAAACAAAACCCATTCAAAAATATGGGGGAGATTCACAAAGAGTGGACTGCAGCTGGGGTCAGTGCTTCAAGAACCACTACGCACAGACGTATGCAAGACATGGGTTTCACCTGTCGCATTCCTTGTGTCAAGCCACTCTTGAACAACAGACAGCGTCAGAAGCGTCTCGCCTGGGCTAAAGACAAAAAGGAATGGACTGCTGCTGAGTGTTCCAAAGTTATGTTCTCTGATGAAAGTAAATTTTGCATTTCCTTTGGAAATCAGGGTCCCAGAGTCTGGAGGAAGAGAGGAGAGGCACACAATCCACGTTGCTTGTGGTCCAGTGTAAAGTTTCCACAGTCAGTGATGGTTTGGGGTGCCATGTCATCTGCTGGTGTTGGTCCACTGTGTTTTCTGAGGTCCAAGGTCAACGCAGCCATATACCAGGAAGTTTTAGAGCACTTCATGCTTCCTGCTGCTGACCAACTTTATGCAGATGCAGATTTCATTTTCCAGCAGGACTTGGCACCTGCAGACAGTGCCAAAGCTACCAGTACCTGGTTTAAGGACCATGGTATCCCGGTTCTTAATTGGCCAGCAAACTCGCCTGACCTTAACCCCATAGAAAATCTATGGGGTACTGTGAAGAGGAAGATGCGATATGCCAGACCCAACAATGCAGAAGAGCTGAAGGCCACTATCAGAGCAACCTGGGCTCTCATAACACCTGAGCAGTGCCACAGACTGATCGACTCCATGCGGCATTGCTGCAGTAATTCAGGCAAAAGGAGCCCCAACTAAGTATTGAGTGCTGTACATGTTCATACTTTTCATGTTCATACTTTTCAGTTGGCCAAGATTTCTAAAAATCCTTTCTTTGTATTGGTCTTAAGTAATATTTTAATTGTCTCAGATACTGAATTTGGGATTTTCCTTATTTGTCAGTTATAATCATCAAAATTAAAAGAAATAAACATTTGAAATATATCAGTCTGCGTGTAATGAATGAATATAATATACAAGTTTCACTTTCTGAATGGAATTAGTGACATAAATCATCTTTTTGATGATATTCTAATTATATGACCAGCACCTGTATACTTTACATTGTGATTCATGTGTGAGAGTCAAATATGATCTTACCGCAGTATCTCCAGTTTACAGTGAGGATCCTGTAGTACATCAGACAGCAGATTCACTGATTTTCCTATTTTATTCCCAGTCAGATCCAGTTCTTTCAGGTGTGAGGGGTTTGATCTCAGAGCTGAAGTCAGAGCAGCACAACCTTCATCTGTGACGCCACAATCACTCAATCTGAAGAGAACAAAGACACACTCTTCAGTCTCTCAGATCAGTTCAGTTTAGCAGTGAATCCATTATTACAGAGAAAATACAAACTATACTAAATGTCTGTCTTATGCAAAATAATTTAAATAGTTTTAATAAATGACACTACTCACAACATATGTTAGTTTTACTATTTTACTTAACAGTAATATGTATGGAGTATTAGTATGGAGATAGAATTGTTCTAATATTCCAGATAAATAGATTATGATCCACAAATACATTTTAAGTGATTCATAAAAAAAAAAAAAAAAATAATCATATGCACAAATAAATAGAATGAGATCCACAAATACATGTCAGGAATTTCCCAAAAATACAAATCACAAATAAATAAAATGAGATTTGCTAATAAAAAACATCGACAAATGTTTTCATGTCACAAACATAATTCTGCCAGCCATTCATTTATGAATCACCACCTGTACATTTGTGAATCTCTTCCTGTGCACGTTCTCACTACAACCAATCACGTTTTGCTTTACAATGTTTTATTCACAATCTCTCCCACCCAGCAACCAATCAGAGAAACCCAGGAATTGATGGTAACTGTTAGCTGATGGTAAGTGTTAGCTGGTTTCCATTAAGCTTTGCATTAAGGTGAGAGAAAAAGAGAAAGAACAAAAAAAAACAAAAAAAAAAACACCAAAACACCAAAACACTGCAGAGGTTGAACACTTCAAATATACTTTTGTGATTCACGTGTGAGAGTCAAATATGATCTTACCCCAGTTTTTCCAGTTTACAGTTAGGATCCTGTAGTACATCAGACAGCAGATTCACTGATTTTCCTATTTTACTCCACGACAGATCCAGTTCTCTCAGGTGTAAGGGGTTTGATCTCAGAGCTGAAATCAGAGCTGCACAACCTTCCTCTGTGACGCCACAATCACTCAATCTGTAGAGAGATGAAAATCAAATAGCATAATAAATAGTTAAACACTATCAAATAGCTATCCAACAACTTTCAATTCTTAGCAACTTAATTGTTCATCTCATAGTAAAATTTAAATGTAAAGTTTTAGTCAACTTTAAGCTAAAGTTCAAGTAAACATTTAATTGTCCATTTTACAGTAAATTTATAATGTGAATTTTTAATAAACTTGAAGCTAAACTTGAAGCTTTTTTTTTTAACCAAGATGGCGGCACGGTCGGACGCAGCGGCTACTCTGGGTCCTAAAGACGGTGCTTTTAAGTCTGTTAGTCTCGTCTCCTTGTCTTTAAACATTCTCAATTTACTGCAAAATCATCAGATAAACACTCATTTATGATCGCCAGAGCCTTCTGGAAATTAGCAGTGTGTACAAACATCTACTGAGAAGCTACAAGGCCTCTGTTTTCTGCTGAGGTCAGACCCGGAGACCGCAGACTCGCCCACTGACGCTACCCACACAAAGCGGCAATGCAAGCGGTGTGAGAGGGGACAGAAATGCGGCAAGTGTGGAGGTATACGAGCTAGGCTAAGCGCTAAGCCCACAAGACCAGCTATACCAACACTCATGCTGTCAAACATACGCTTGCTGGAAAATAAACTTGACTTAATTCAACTCAGTCGGTCTACAATGCATGAGACAAGGGAATTGATGCGTGTTTGTTTTTACTGAAACATGGCTAAACGACAACATCCAAGACTCCGCCATTCAGCTGCACGGGCTAACCTTCTATCGAGCGGATAGAGATTCTGACTTGTGTGTGTACATCAACAAAGAATGGTGTAACAATTCTATGGTAGTGTCAAAACACTGTTCATCGCTGATGGAGTTTATGTTTGTGAAGTGTTGACCATTCTATCTGCCGCGGGAGTTAATAGCCATTGTTATTGTCGCAGTTTACATTCCCCTGTGTGCAAACGCTAAGGACGCGCTTTGCGAGCTGTACAGCACTATTAGCGAACAACAAACAAACAACCCTGAAGGCCTTTTCATCATAGCTGGTGATTTCAACCATGCAAATTTAAAGAGAGTTTTGCCAAAGTTCTACCAACATGTGAACTTTGCAACAAGGGGAAACAACACACTTGACTTTCTTTACACAACAGAGAAAACCCAATCTAGGATTAACCCACGCAAGGCTGTGGGCCCTGACAACATACCTGGCCATGTACTGATACCCCCTTTCCACCAGCATGAACCAGGTGCTAGTTCAGAGCTAGCGCTAGTGCCAGTTCGGAGTTGGTTCAACTGACGAGCCTTCTAAGAACCAGTTTGCCTTTCCACAGGCTAGAGAGCAACCACAGAGCCAGGTCTTGCGTCACTGTATAAATCTCATATTTCACAGCAAAGCTAGCGCTGCAGTGCCAAACACAAACACACTAGGCTCGTTTGAGATGCATCGGCTTCTCGCAAAGCGATCGGCGCATGACATCAAAGCTCGGCGAGAACGATCCAAAAGTACAAGGAGTCGTATGCTCTACAAATGCTCCCGTGAACCCGCGGCACCCGCCGAATCGGTCCGCGCTGCTCTGATGCATCTCGCACAAGCCTTCTGTCAACAATCGCGGATGTTTCACTGCTGTTGATGCTCATGGCTTTGCGAACCTACATCGGCATCCAAACACTGGCTCGCCGTAATTTGTATGTAGACGGAGATTACGATCGAGCTGCTATTAGCTCGATTAGCTGCTATTTCAAAAATGGCGGTCTTAAGTTTCTTGTTGGTCACGGTAACCCCGCCCCCAGCCCCTGACGCAAGCGGTTCTTACTTCTAGCCCAGCATTGTTTTGGTGCTTTTTACGAACCACTTTTTCTGGTTCGGAGCTGGTGCTTTGTGTGTCGAAAGACAAAGAACTGAAACTAGACTCTGGCTCCATACCAGCACTCAAACTGCCTTGGTGGAAAAGGGGTATGAGAGACTGTGCTGTGCTGCAGACAGATGTCCTAACAGATATCTTCAACACCTCACTGAACCAGGCACTCATTCCCACATCTCAAGTCCACAACTATCATACTGGTACCAAAGAAATCACTTGTGTCCTGTCTAACTGACTACCGTCCCATAGCACTGACTCCAATCATGATGAATTGCTTTGAGAGATTAGTCATGCACCACATAAAACCAGCCTCTTCAACACACTTGATCCACTCCAGTTTGCATGCCGTCCAGACCTCTCTACGGACGATGCAATTTCCTCCACCCACCACGTGGCTCTTACCCACAGAAGGACAGAAGGACACTTATGTAAGAATGAACTTGAAGAATGAACTGTGTGCTCAGCCCGTTGCTCTTCACGCTCCTGACCCATGACTGCACTGCCAAGTTCAGCTCCAACCACATCATTGAGTTCGCTGATGCTCATCAGCAACAATGATGAAATGCACTGCAGAGAGGAAGTGGCACAGCTGGCGGTATGGTGTGGCACTAACAACCTGTCCCTTAATTTGGTTAAGACAAAAGAGTTTGTGATGGACTTCAGGAGAAACTCAGTTGATCACCCCCCACTGACCATTGACAGCTCGACTGTGGAGAGGGTCAGCAGAACTAAATTCCTGGGGGTCACAGAGGATCTCACCTGTATCACCCACACCACATCACTCTGCAAGAAGGCACAACAGCGCCTACACTTTCTCCACCGGGCTGAAAAGAGCAAGTCTCCCTCCACCCAGCCTCACCACATTCTACAGGGGAACCATTGAGAGCCTGCTGACCAGCTGCATCACTGTCTGGTATGAGAACTGTAGTGCAGCAGAATGCAAGACCCTCAAGCGGATAGTGAACACAGCTTTAAAGATCATCGGTGGCCCTCTTCCCTCCATCCTGGACATTTTCCGCAACACGATGCTCCAGCAAAGCCACCAGCATCGTGAAGGACCCCACCCATCCCTCCCACAGTCTCTTCCAGCTCCTACCATCAGGAAGACGGTACCGGAGCATCAAAGCCCGCACCGCCAGACTACTCAACAGCTTTTTCCCCCAGGTTGTGAGAGCCGAGAACTCAAATCACCCTGCCCCCCTCTGAAAACCCCATACACAACCATATTTTGATTAGGGTGACCATATTTTGATTACCAAAAACCAGGACACTCAGCCCGGCAATACTCAAATGATACCTCGAAGTTTACTCAAAGATGCCTTATAATTTCAATACATTTAAAATATGCCTCCTATGTATGGATATAAAATTGTTATATTACAAAACACTAGCTATAACCAAATACACAAAGTCAGATAGGCTTCTCAGAGGTTATTCAACATGTTTATGACAAGTTAATATCTCTTCTGTATTAGAAAAATAAATAGATAATAAATAACTAAAAAATACCTCTGCTATATTAGCAATACAAATTTAACAAAAATAGCTCTCACAAACTTACAAAAACTAACAAAAAGTGTCTATATCTTTGGTTTTCTTCATCCTCGTTTTCCTCTTCATCTTGTTTTTCTTCCTCATTCTTCTTGTTTGCACTTCTATATTTTGCTGTAAAGCTGATCTTTCCCAGCAGTTTTTGTTTCTTATCAAATAAGCATGAAAGTTATAAAGAAGTTTATATAGGGCTATCAGCTGTACTTTGCAACAAAGGAAGAGCCCAACGAGCTGAACTCATAGTAGACGATAGCTGAAGGTTGCCCTGCTGTTACACTAAGTATCTGTTATTCAGTTACAGACAACTGCACAAATCGTGCATACTAATGAAAACATTATAAACTGTTACCTAGAAGTAAACAACTGTAGTTTAGGCATGAGTCAGCCGCGACGCTGAGAATAGTTACTTTTATGGAATAATCCTGTCTTGAGATACAATGTGAACTAATATTCTCAGTTGCACGTGCAATCGTGCATGTCTGCGAAACTCATTAATATTCATGTATGCTCCGCCTTCCGAAACCGAAAATCTCAGAAACCGAAAATCTCGTAGAAGGAATTAAAAATTGCCACAGTTTAGAAAACGCGTAAAAATACTGACCACTAAACTCTGGACAACATCTGCAGCACTGAATATTTATTAACTATTATTTTCTTAATGTTTTAACAGTGAAGTGATAGTTCTCAGTGATACTTACTGAACTGATCTGGATTCTTTCATCACGGGCAGCAGCTTCTGAATAACCTTTAGTTTTTCAGTTTTATTGTTTCTTTTAACAAAATTATTAAGATCAAACACATCCAGCATCTTATCTGATGTCAACAACACAAAAACTACAGCTGACCACTGAGATGAAGAGAGTTTGGCTTCCTTTATTGTTCTGGATTTCAGATACTGTTGTATTTCCTCCACTAGTGAATGATCACCCAGTTCATTCAGACAGTGGAACAGATTGATGGATTTCTCAGGAGAGTCAATGGTGCTGATCTTCATCTTGATGAACTCAGTGGTTTCCTCATTGCTGTCAGATCTGCTTCTTGTCTGTTTCATTAGTCCTTGTAGGAGAACCTGATGAGACTTTACTGACAGACCAAGAAGAAACCGCAGGAAAAGATCCAGATGTCCATTTTTACTCTGTAGAGCCTCATTCACAGCTCTCTGATGCAGCTCAGATAATGAAACATGTTTAAACATGTCCTTAACGTTCAATCGCAAACTCTGTTTGAAGATTTGGTCAAACACATTGATGTTCTTGTTTATAAAGGAGAGATGCACATATAGAGCTGCTAGATGTTCCTGAATGCTCAGATGAACAAAGCAGAAGACTTTCCCCTGATACAAGCCCAACTCCTCTCTGAAGATCTGAGAGCACAATCCTGAGTAAACTGATGCTTCTCTCACATCAATGCCACACTCTCTCAGGTCTTCCTCATAGAAGATCAGGTTTCCTTTCACAAGCTGCTGAAAAGCCACTTTCCCCAGTTTGAGGATCATATCTTCATCTTTCACGTTCTTCTCATAGTCCTTGTCATGTTTGATGTTGGTCTGAAGGATCAGGAAGTGTGTGTACATTTGAGTGAGAGTCTTGGGAATCTCTCCACTCTCTGCTTCACTCAACATCTTCTCTAGAACAGTGGCTGAGATCCAGCAGAAAACTGGGATTTGACACATAATAAAGAGGCTCCTTGATTTCTTCAGGTGTGAGATGATCCTGTCGGCCAGACGCTGATCACTGATTCTCTTCCTGAAGTATTCCTCCTTCTGTGGCTCACTGAAGCCTCGTACCTCTGTCACTCGATGGACACACTCAGAGGGGACGAGATCAGCTGCTGCTGGTCTGGAGGTGATCCAGATGAGAGCAGAGGGAAGCAGATTCCCCGCAATGAGGTTCATCAGCAGCTCGTCCACTGAGGCTGATTCAGTCACATCACACAACCTCACATCGCTCTGAAAATCCAGAGACAGACGACACTCATCCAGACCATCAAAGATGAACAACACTTTATATCTGTCACTGGATATTTCCATTTCTTTTGTTTCAGGGAAAAAGACATGAAGAAGATCTGAAAGACTGAGTGTTTTGTCCTTCATCAAGTTGAGCTCTCTGAAAGGAAGTGGAAATATGAGCTGGACGTCCTGATTCTCTTTCCCTTCAGCCCAGTCCAGGATGAACTTCTGCACAGAGACTGTTTTTCCAATGCCAGCGACTCCCTTTGTCAGCACAGTTCTGATGGGTTTGTCTTGTCCAGGTAAAGGTCTAAAGATGTCATTGCATTTGATCGGTGTGTCCTCTGTTTCTGCTCTCCTGGACAGTGTCTCAATCTGTCTCACCTCATGCTCATTATTGATCTCTCCACTTTCACTCTCTGTGATGTAGAGCTCTGTGTAGATCTCATTCAGGAGTGTTGGGTTTCCCTGCTTTGATATTCCCTCATACAAACACTCAAACTTCTTCCTCAGATTTGATCTAAACATGTTGAGGACTTCATGGCTGTAAAATTAACATACCAAATCATTACATCAGTGTTAATAAGCACAAAGTCTTTTATATATTCAGTATCATAATCAAATCATATCTTTTACAGAAATGCTATACCTCAGATCAGTCTGTGTATCTCCACTCAGAAAATGTATTTGATGATCCATAGACTCGTCAGTCCTCATAGACACACAGCTGGACTCTGGTTCCGATCTCTTCTGATGAACTGAACTATAACAGAGAGATTAAAGTGAATGCTCTAAATTACTCAAACAAACAAAAATTATTTTATCTATAGAGTATAGAAACAAATTAAAGTTTTTTTTATTTACACTATGTTGACATAAAAACTGTACATTTAACTAAGCACTCTTTGTTTGTTACAATTTAGCTGTGTAGGAACACATACTACGAGGAATATAAGTTCAAGAGTCCAATGGAACATACAGGAACAAAGGTTACACACACTAACAATGTAAGATAACCGACAACCCAAGTAAGTGAGGTGACCGTTTATAAAGGAAGTCCCGATGAGTGATAATAATCGTGAATGTCTTCAGGTGTGGGTGATGACAATGATGTGCAGGTGCAGAACAGAGAGGGTGCTGGGAAATATAGTGCAGGAACCGGTGACTGTAACATTGTTACGGTGAAATGCCATATATGGTTTGTATCCTGTTGTGACGTAAGCTCCGGCACACACGCAGTTGGCACTGGGCCCTGTTAGTAAAGATGCACATTGATCCAGCTCCTGCTTGTTTATTTGCATAGTACACAAACATGGTGTCTGAAGTTAACACTAGATCCTGAACATGGCCTCAAAGAGCATCCCTGCCCCATGATGGCATGCTGATGTCGGGACACATCAAAAAACAGGGATAATTTCAGAGCGGAATTCGAAGACTATGAACTAGCTACTGGGATGATAGAGAAGCCCAAAGAGGTGAGAGTGGCAGCACTGCGGCGAACAATGGGCAATGAATGTTGGCATATTTACAGTCATAATGTGTTGAGCGAAAAACAAATGAAGGATCGGAAAGCCATACTTTATGCCTTGGGAGACTACTTCAAGCATGTGAAAAATGTGAATTACAAAAGGTATATGTTTGTGTGTTGCAAGCAGGAAATGGACGAACTTATAGACAGCTTTCTCACGAGGTTGCGGGGGCAAGCATCAACCTGCGAACACAGGGAGCTCAAAGATGAAATGATTCATGATAGACTTGTCCTGGGAATTGCCAATGAGAATACCAGGCTGACGGAACAATGTTAAAGCAATCAACAACTCAAATTAGTGACTCTGTGAATATTGCACAAACACAGAGGCTGAAAAGCCATGAAGGTAAAGTGAATAATGAGCAAACGCCGAGAACTGTGTGGTGCAGATATTGTGGGGTGGTCTCAAGAAAGGCAGAGAGCAGTTCCCCGCATATGGAAAGACTTGTCGATCATGCGGTGTATCGAATCATTTCGCTAAGGTTTGTAAAGCCCGTCAGAGAGCCGTCAGGGCCAGCAGAGTGAATGTTATGATGGATGATGGTCAGGATAAGCAAGGTGCCCGACAGCGAGCGTTGACTTTTCGCTGCTGAGGAATGCATTGACACAGTAAAGTCCCCAGGTCCAAGAGGGTTTGTTAACCTGACGCTTAGTAAAAGAAAGCAGGCCTGTCAGCCAGACACGGAAGTGACTTGTAATGTTATGAGCCATACAATCAAAGAGAATCTGGATCCAGAAAGCCTCCTGCAGCCGAGCACAACAAGACTGAAATTGTATTCAGGTGTCACAATACTTTCCCTGAAGCGATTTCACACAGAATGCATCATAAAGGGCACCAAATACTAACTGGTTGGAATGTAGCCAAAGCGCAAAGAGGATGTGCCGCTCTCAGTGCGTGAGTATTGGCCATTCAGAGATGAACTGAACATTGAGAGTGGTGTGCTATACAGAGGCCAGTGTGTCATTATACTGAAGGCACTGAGAGCAGCAATGCTGAATCGCATTCATGCCGCTCATATTGGAGGAGAGGCCTGTTACAAACAAGCGAGAGAAATGCTGTTCTGGCACATTATACATACACAACAGTGTGGATTTGCGGAGGGCTGAGCGCACCGCCCAGTTTAATCACCAAGAGGCAGTGATGAAGGAGAGCAGCCAGGCCTCAGTGGCTAGCAACGGTGAAACAGCAACATCGGACATCACAGAATGTGTGCCAGAGCAAGTTCAATAACAAAACAGTTCAAGACCTGCCTAACAGGCATACACAGTCTGGAACTCTGATCATTACATGCAGCAGCCACGGCCACCACAGAGACTTGACTTGTGAGTTTTGCTTAGTGTCATAGACAGACTAACACACCAGGAATGCAGTTAAGTTTTGGTAATGCACAGCGTAAGTTTGGGCTAATAAACTTTGAATTCTTGTTCTGGGGTTGTTAATTAAAGAAAGGGAGATGTTATGGTGAAATGCCATATATGGTTTGTATCCTGTTGTAACGTTGGTTTCAGCATGTGTGCAGTTGGCGCTGGACAATGTTAATAAAGATGCACATTGATCCAGCTCCTGCTTGTTTATTTGCATAGTACACAAACACTCTTATAGATGTGTCTGTGTGTGAGCAACAATATATATGTTAAAATGTCAGATAAAGATAAAAATAATTATAAACAATTTACAAGAATAATTATTCATTATCAGAATATTATTCTGATAATACAAAATGCAATGCTATAATCATATTTTATAGAAATTTTATACCTCAGATCATTCTGTGTATTTCCACTCTTAAACTTTAACAGCGGATCCATAGACGCGTCACTCCTCATAGACACACAGCTGGACTCTGGTTCTGATCTCTATGGAGTCAAATTAATGCCTTAAAGTTTTGCACAAAAATAAAGTTTGCCCCCGTTTCTTGACTCCCCCACGTCAAACCAGTGCCATAAAGAGAACTGCACAGAAAAGTGCAGCGCAAAGGAAAACCGGTGTCGTGAGCGCACGCTTGACTGAAACGCAGAATAAAATGAGCGTTGCAAATGATTTAGTAGGTTTGAGCATGAAAAATATGTGGCAAAGATAAAATAGGATTACAGCTGTCATTGATTTTTGTAATTGATTATATTTTTATTTTTGCACTACGTAATTTTATTTTGCAATTTATTATTTTTGTTTGCAAAACTTATTTTTTTTTCTGCTCAATACTTTATTTTTCCTTTGCAATTCTTTATTTTTGTTTGCAAAACATTTTTTTATTGCTCAATTCTTTTTTCTTTTTTTTTTTTTTTTTGCAAAACTTTATTTTTGTGCAAAACTTTAAGACATTAATTTGACTCCATAGATCTCTTCTGATGAACTGAACTATAACAGAGACAGATTTAATCCTTTATGATTAAAGTTTAAAAATGCTATCATTTAATCAATTTAACATCAAACATCTTTTGGTATCCTAACAAAACATCTTCTTGCCATCTTCAGACCTTTAATCATCATATAAAAGTGATTTAATGTAGTGTTTAGTGAAAGTACCTGCATCCTGGAGAAAAATCTTCATCTCTGGATGTTTGTGTTTCATCCATGATGAATCTGAACAGCTGAAACAAAATCTGATCTCCGACACTGACTCTGGATAGAAATGACAATCAAACACAATAATTCATCTTTTTCTCCGCCTCTCAGGATCAAGAGACGCGTTGTTCACTCAAATATGTTAGCTGCATGTTAACACAAATGCTAAAATAAACCACAGACAACACGAAACAATGAAACCATGTTAATTTGCTTCAAAATGAAAAATATCAAACGCATTTCAAAGAATTATTTACGTCCTTCAGAGAAAATATTAATGCAGAAATCACGTAAGTCTCGAGATCTGAACTCACCTTGATCAACATTTAATTACATATCGATTAAAAAATCTTCTCCACCTTTTCTACCAAGTACCTAAACGTAAATTTATGACCTAGTTTTTACAAAGGTTCCTATAAAAACGGATATTCCAGTAGCTGTTGTTAAAATGGATAAACATCAACGTCACGTCACGAGCTCGATCTGCACGCTTTGTGCATTTGTCCCTAAATAAATTATTATATGCATTCGCTTCGTATAATGTTAGCATAGAGTATAGCATGGCATATTTCTTGAGCAGTAAATTAGTTTTAGGTCAATATTAGCTGGATATTCTTCTATGAAGTGTAAGGGTCTAAAAACTCCAATCACAGTGGATAAATGTTAGAAATGTCCATTTTTCATACTTTGTCTCCTATAAAGACAATATTAGTATTAGGACCTTCATCTCTCATTCCCGTTGATATAAATGCCTGCTCATTTATAAACTGCTATTAGTGAGAAAAAATAAATAAATGGCAAAACAGTACAAATACACTCAGTTTTCAGCACCATCAGTGTTTGGACCCCTAATTATTCAAATTTATTGACCATCTGAACTAGTGTGTGTCTTTACCTTGGCTTGTTTCTGCTGGTACTTGCTCCTTGTTCCTGTGGGCGTGTCTTTATTCCCATTGGCCAGAGATGTCATTTTGGTCTTCCCTCGCTAACTTCCCTAAGTTATGTTAACTCTGATGTATTTCCTTACTTACACTGCACAAGTGCACACTACTGGGGAACACTTGCAATAACTCTAATTAGAAAGTCTTGAGCCCTTGATCACTTGGAATCTGCTACGGTGCTGATTTACTATTTACATTTTTCCCCTAATGAATTTGTTTGATGCATCATGCTACATATGCCAATAGGTATGCTTGGGCTGTTGGAGAAAATATATAAAATTACACAAACAATTAAAATAGCAAAAGAACAAACTTTAACTGTGTAACAAAGTCATTCATCTTAAGGTAGCCAAAAAGGAATTAGGGGAAGTGCTTATGGAAGTTCACCAGTGTGTGAGGAACAAAGTGGAAATGTGAAGTGGAACACACACTGATACTGCTGCGGTACTGCGGCTTTCTTCTGATTCTATAGTCTTGGAGGAGACACTTCAGTTTACTTCCTCAAAACACGCTTTACACCAGCAAGGAAGCTATGAACATTTTTCCAGAATACAGAGCCAAACATTTTGGGTTTAATCATGCCTTAATTATTACTTTAAAATATAACTGTGGCGAGGGGGGCGTTTAGCGAGGTCTGCGGCGGAGAGAGCATCGGGAGATGGTGAGTGAGCTTAAATGTAAATCAGCCTGTTTCTATTTCAGGCTTTTGCCTGAGTTTTTCAAAGCTTCCAGGATTCCAGAATTTACTAGCGAGAAGCAGGAGTCTGAAAAGGGGAACTGCTGATAGGCTGGTGCAACTATAGACATTGTGGATTGTAGCCGTGACCAGGAGTGAAGCCCTTTGTGGATTGAATGCCGTGACTGAGTGAGCCCTTTGTGGATTATTTTATTTGCTGTTGTGCCTTGCACAGTTTTTGTTGGACGTTTCTAATTCTTGAAATAAAGCTCAGTCAGCAGTGAACGCCGACCCTCCCCTCCTTCCTAACTTAAGAACATATTGTATTACAATAACTTATATCTGTCAGCCTCTAGGCTTTTGCCTGAGTTTTTCAAAGCTTCCAGGATTCCAGAATTTACTTTCTGAAAAATATAGGAAATAGACAAAGAGTGAAAGAAGGACTCGGTTAAACTACAATGTCTCAAATATTCCTTATAGTCAAATGAAATGGCAAAGGAAATCAAGCAGATGTGAGTCTGCTGAGATGATGCACATTTCATCTGGTTTGTGTTCAAGTCCTGTTCATACTTTCACTTCTTCTGCCCTTATGCTGTCCAGAAGCTCCTGTCTGTCCTGCTGCTTTCTCATTATTATCAACATTCAAAACAGTTGTGCTGCTTAATATTTTGTGGAAACCATGAAACATTTTTTTAGAATTATTTGATTAATATAAAGTTCCAAAGAACAGCATTTATTTATAACAGAAATATTTGGAAACATAAATATATTTACTGTCACTTTTGATCAATTTAAAGCATCCTTATTGAATGAAAGTATTAATTTCTTATAAAAAAATGTCAATGACCCCAAATTTTGAACAGTAGGGTAGAAAATTATTTTTGTCATTTTGTTGATTATAAGTGAAGTGAGAGGCAGATGGGATTGGGAAATAATGCAATAAAAGCCTTTCAGGACATGCAGGTGTCAATAAATCAGCAAAACAGAGCTTTCCTTATATTATATCAGGCATCTACTCTGGGAATGTTTCTGTGCATCTACTTACTTTTTACACACTTGCGTGAAGAGTTCTTTAGGGCTCACAACACCTTTCTTGGTCTCCTGCATTTCATTCAGTAACTCACACAAAACCAGTGTGAGTGACCCGGGCCTTTCCAGCTGGATCTGAAGATGTTCCTGAAAACATAACGTGAAAACGTCCTGTTAGATGAAGATTTGTGCATAAAAAGAGCCAGAGAAGATCATAATGAGGCTCAGCATTAGTATCAGCTCAGATGACAGTGCAGGTGTGATGGTGAAGCAGCTCTTCTCATCTGAAATCTGCTTCAGCAGTTCTCGTGTCTGTGATCAATTCTGAGAGGGAGACGAGAACATCAGGGTTTGTAGAGCTTGTTTACATGCAGCAACAACAGCGTGTTTCTGTTTCTCATGTGTAGCGTCTCAAACTCTGACTCTGTAGTTGCACGACTGCATTGAAGAAACATGTTCAGATAACTGAGATGCACACGACACCAGATCTTCCTGCGCTGCTGCTTTCTGTCTTTTGAGACTGTCATCATGTTTGGAGCTGATCTTCTGCTTCTCATGATTCTCTGATTTCCAGCAGCCCTGATGAGGATCAGAACAATGTTTATGTGTGGCTGGCCAGTAGCAACGTGTCTTTAGTCACCTGATCACTTAATCTGTGGCCGCATTTCAGGCACATCCAAACAGCTGGACTTTCTCTGCCTCTGTCTAAGATCTGGTTTTCAACAGGTTTGTCAGTCTTGACACGAGCTCCAATGCTCATTCAAGTGACATCATTTTAAAGATAAAGTGAATAAGTGATGAATATTTCCCTTTTTAAATAATTGAAAATACAAATAAAGTGTGATAATTGCTATTTTCAGATTAATGTAGTCAATTCATGAAGCCACCAAAATAATTTAAAACTATGTAAACAGAATTACGTCCATCCAAGTAATCAATCTTTATCAATCTCTTTAAAAACATCTAAAACCCTTCAGCAACAGCAGTGCACACTTTTCTCAACTTTCCCTGTCTAAATGTATCAGGAAGAGCCCATCACCTCTGGATGATACATTTTTAAATAAAAATATATATAAATATACATACAAAGGACACATACTCCATGGTCAGCCATTATTATTTTATTATGATATTTCCATTCATAGTATTATAATTATAAAAAAATAATTAGGCTTTATTTTTAGTTTATTTGTTAGATGCTCTTATACTGTTTTACCTTCATACAAAACAATTCTTTTGAGTGATTAAAAATTACAAGATCTGAAGCTGGAATGGTTTGTTCCAAAAGTTGGTGTAGATAAAAAAAAGGAAAATGAAAGTGTTTTGTCAGGAGCCAAAAGTGTGTTCTATTAAAGCTGCAGTAGATAACTTTTGTAAAAATGTATTTTTTACATATTTGTTAAACCTGTCATTATGTCCTGACAGTAGAATATGAGACAGATAATCTGTGAAAAAGCTCCTCTGGCTCCTCCCAGTTGTCCTATTGCCATTTGCAGAAATACACCGCTCCCGGTAAGAAACAACCAATCAGAGCCAGGAGGAGTGTCTTAGCAGTGTCAATCAAGCTCATGTGCGCGCTGATCACACCCCTCTCATGCACAGTGCCAGCGCGTACAGGCGTTCAAATTCAAGATTACTGGTGTGCTGCAGCTTTGCTTATGGCGGAAAAACAATCCAAATTGCCAATTCCTCGAGTGGCTCCTGCTCATAAAATAAAGACGGGTAAACGGAAAAAGACAGATGACAATGATAAAAAAGCCAAAAAGAAAGAATTAGATAGAGCCCGAAAAAAAAACGAGTGTAAATATCAGATCGGCTTTTCCGAGGTGGAGGGAGCTACGTGTCCTGAAAGGATTAAAAACTGATGCAGAGTTAGCCACATTTCTGCTTGACAAGTAAGTATCCCTGCTTGATTTGTTTCATTTTTTTAGAACTACACAACTAAGATCATTTCAAAACAGGCCTGCCCGTCCCCTGCCTGATGCTTCCTCTTCTCCCCGCCCGTTGACTCCTCGAAGTCGCTGTGGGTGTGAATTCCTCGTCGGAGCCCATTGACTCAGTGTCAAAACTCTAGCCGCATAACATACAGATAAAATGTCACGCGCTGTGCAAAGCAACTATTGAAACCTACTAATTCACTGGCTTGTCATGTTGTTGAAATAATGTACTAGCAAAACTTATTTAGCATTACATATCGATAGAATAATTACTTGCATACTGTAACGTTAGTTACCGTTATATTATCTTACTAGCTATTTATTACTTATAGAAATAGTGCAACGTCATATAGTTACATTACATGTGTTGCAAAATACGTAATGTTTTGAGGACCAAGTTTGTAGTCAAAGTATGGGCAGGTCATAGTCAATGTAAATCATATTGTTGATGTTTCGTCTGTACCAGTGAATGTGCTATAACTGTTTATCCGCCGTCATCGGTGGCCCTGCTTGCTTACTAGCCTGCGCGTTCACGGCAGGCTCCATTGTGATGGGGGAGGGCTGTAGCGCAGCATAGAGCAAGGGGGAGTGACCTGTGAGTTGTGCTTGTTCAAATTTTCAGTCAACCTTTTCTAAAAACTCCCTACTGCAGCTTTAAATTAAGGATCTTCTATTAATTTAAACCGAACACAGATAACCGTGTTTTTCACTTCAGACACTTATTAATGAAAAATTTTACTAAAATAAAATAAATATCTTCCATCATCTTGTGTGTCATTTATCAAAAAAAAAAAAAAAAAAAAAAAAATTGCTTGAAAAGTATCATCTGCAAAATATTGTTTTTTTCTGTTGCTGGTAAATGAGGAACATCAGTGTGGCGAGGGGGGCGTGGTTCAGCGAGGTCTGCAACCGGAGAGAATAGCGGGAGACGCGTGGTAAGTGAGTGGGTTGAATACAAATCACGAACACCTGTTTCTCATTCCAGTGATTGGCGCGGAGACAGGACAAAACGCCGTGAGAAGCAGGAGTGTGTGAGAGAGAGGGGAACTGTTGACTGAGTCTTTATTGAATATCAAAACGGCTCAACAGAAAGACTGTGCAACGCACAACAACGAAAATAAACAATCCACAAGGGCTTCACTCCAGGTTCGGCATACGCTATCCACAAGGGCTTCACTCCACGTTGGGCTTACACTATCCACAAGGGCTTCACTCCACGAACCTCGACTCGACTCAGTCAACAGTTCCCCTCTCTCTCACACACTCCTGCTTCTCACGGCGTTTTGTCCTGTCTCCGCGCCAATCACTGGAATGAGAAACAGGTGTTCGTGATTTGTATTCAACCCACTCACTTACCACGCGTCTCCCGCTATTCTCTCCGGTTGCAGACCTCGCTGAACCACGCCCCCCTCGCCAAAATCAGTGTAACAAGTTCAAGTTCGTAGGGAAGGAAGAGAACAGGGTCGACTTTGACTGCTGACTGAGTTTTTATTTCAATAACAAGATGTCCAAACAAAAGTCTGTGCAACGCACAATAAACAATCCACATCCACAGACGGGCTTCACTCCAGTAGTGCTCTCCAGCTCAGTCCCAGTGTTTCTCAGTCAGCAGTCCCTCTCTCTCTCACACACACTCCTGCTTCTCCTGGTGTTTTATCCTGTCTCCGTGCCAATTACTGGAATTAGAAACAGGTGTTCGTGATTTACAATTAACCCACTCACTTACCAAGCGTCTCCCGACTCTCTCTCCTGCTGCAGACTTCACTGAACCACGCCCTCCCTGCCACAATCAGTCTTATATTAGGCCCTGACCTAAGAACAACATGCTTTGGAAAACATGTAAGAACACCTTCTGCTGAACTCTTATACTGCAAAAAAAATACAATAAACTAATTAATCTGCATCTAAAAGATGTTTTGCACTAAAGGGACATTAATTCATATTTCCCAGAAGCTTTAGAAAAACCCTGTAAAGCTCTTAATTGGTACCTGGTCACATATCTATTCTAATCAATTCCATTTTTTCCTCGACTTTTATAAAGCATTTGACAGTCCATCCTGTGATTTGAATCTTTATGGTTGTGGTGAGCAGTTTAAGAACATTATTAATACCCTTTATCAGAAATATTCTGGTTCAGTTTCTTTGACAGAAGGCAGTTTGTAGTAAGATCAAAGTTCGTCTGGAAGGAAGAGGACGGAGTTGGCGATTGTCTGCTGACTGAGCTTTATTCAACCTGTTAAAGATGTATGTGCGTGGATGCACTGGCTTGCCAACATCTAATCCTCAACCTCGATCAGAAGGTTTATAGGCAAAAGTTCAAGACAGCTTCTGTTCTCAAGCATTGATTTATTCCAATAATCCAGCAGTTTGGGTTGTGTGTACAGTTTGTGTTTAAGTGTGTGTGGTTTCTGAAATAAAACAACAATAATAAATTAAATAAATTTCTCAAATATCAAGTGCAATGCTTGCAAATATACATCACAATAAATAAAGCAACACTGAATCGGGAATACAGACTGAAATTAAACTAATGCCCACTAGGTGGAGCTCTTGCTCCAGTAATAGAACAACTGCTGCGTCATGATGTTGTGCTGAACACAATAAAATAGGCCTACTCGTTAAACATCACTTAAACAACACAATCAAACTGTAATACTAATATAATATCAGCACAAATATTCCAGCGATGCATTTCAGCATTATTAGTATAGGTATTTAAAGGAAACACAGAACTTTATCACGTATTTGTCCGTCTGTTAATCGAAACTATTCTAGCACGTGCATAAATATCACGGCAAAAACAATATAGCATTGAATATGCATACAAACGTCTATATACATACACATCCACATGGCAATGTATATTAATGTAAACTTATGTTGTCAAGAATGCACACACATCAAACAAACTATAATCTGTCTTGTTGCAACGGCAGAACAGTCTTTGAACTGAACTTGTTTGGGCATGTCCCTGACTCCGCCCACACGTGATGTCACTAATGAATTCAAAATAAGAGTTCAACAGGGATTTTATACAGCCGCCCCCTAATTTGTACAGCAAATTAGAAATTAAATAAAGATCCCTGTTTTCTGAAGTTAGGTACCATTGGTCTCTGTGGGCATCTCTGGTAGAACAATTAGTTTAGAAACAGGGCGACAGTAGACACGGTTCCCCATAGTTACATCCGCCATTCTAATTGTTCTGTCGCTGCTGGGAACGACTTTGCTTACTCTGCCTACTGGCCAGAGGGCTCGTGGCAGTTGAGAGTCCACAACCATGACTACTTGTCCCACTGATAGATTTGGTGTAGATTTTTGCCATTTAGCACGGGGTTGTAGACTTGGCAAGTAGTTCTGAATGAACTGTTTCCAGAACTGGTCAGCTATGACTTGGCTATGTCGCCATTTTCTCTTTCCGAGCAATTCTCTTGTGCCATAAACCACTTGGGGGAGAGAGGCATCCCGCCGCCTCATCAGCAAGAGATTTGGAGTAACTGGGTCTATGTCAGATATTTCTGATGATACATACCCAAGTGGTTTAGAATTTAGTATTCGCTCCACTTCTACCAGAACAGTAGACAGTACTTCCTCAGACACAACTTGATCCTTAAGTACTACTTGAAGACAGGATTTAATAGAGCGTATTTCACGCTCCCAGGCTCCACTGAAATGAGGTGCATGTGGAGGATTACACTGAAAGGAAATACTCTGTTCACTCAGTTTTTCTTTGATTTCTGGGTCAAGTGCAGAGAAGGTTTCTTGGAGTTCTCGATTCCCACCTCTGAAATTTGTACCCTGGTCGGATATTAACTCAAAGGATTTGCCTCGTCAGGCAACAAAGCGACGTAAAGCCATGAGAAAGGAGTCAGTATCCATATTATGCAGGAGGTCTAAGTGGATACACCTTGTGGTGAGACACTTGAAAACGATTCCCCATCGTTTTTCATGTCTCCTGCCCATTTTTACTGTAAATGGTCCAAAGCAATCGACTCCAGTTGACCAGAAGGGAGGTTGGTATAAGCGAAGACGAGCAGCAGGGAGATCAGCCATTTTAGGTTTGACTGGATTACTGCGCCATTTCCTGCATTCTTTGCACTGGTGTTGAAGTTTCTTTATGGCTTGTCTGCCTCGGATAATCCAGTAAGTTCTTCGCAACTCCACAAAGACACGCTTAGGACCAGGATGAAGAAGTCTGTTGTCGCAGTCTTGTATTATGAGTTTAGTGATAGGGTGATCAGGTGCTAATACAATAGGATGCAAGGTATCAACATCAAGTTTCTTAGCTTTGCGAAGGCGACCTCCGACCCGAATTACTCCCAAGGTTTGATCATATTCAGGTGACAAAGTACTTAACCTACTGCTAGCACGTATGACCTTGCCATTCTGAAGTGCATGGAATTCATCAGGGAAACTATCCTGCTGTGCTTGTCTGAGAAGAAGCAGTTCAGTATCAATGCATTGTGAGGCTGACACTGAGGGTGCTAAGGCCCCATGTACAGAATGGTAGGTAGCTTGAACCAAGTCTGACCATGTTGGGTGCTGCTCTGGATCTGGTAGGGAGGAGTGAAGAACAGCAACATGAGCACAGAAAAATGACTTTCTTAGCTCATTCTCATCAGTGGAGGATAAGGTAGGTGGTGTGGGCCAGTTTTCTGGTGACTGCTGGAGGAAGTAAGGGCCCTGGTTCCACTGACATACCTGAGAGAGTTCATAGAGAGATTTCCCTCTTGTAATATCATCAGCAGGGTTTAGATCTGATTCCACATATCTCCAGTTCTCTGCACTGGTCAATTCCTGTATTTCGGCAATCCGTGTGCCAACAAACACCTTGTAGTGACAGGATTCAGATTTGATCCAAGTGAGAACTGTAGTGGAGTCTGTCCAGAGAATAGTGTTATTGATGGGTAGAGTAATTTCAGTTAAGAGGAGTTTAGCCAGTTGTGCTCCGGTAAGGGCACCACACAGTTCCAGTCGGGGCATTGATAGTTGCTTTTTGGGTGCAACACGGGATCTAGCCATAACAAATGAGGTATGAATCCTTCCCTCCTTGTCTTGGAGACGCAGATATGCCACTGAACCGTAAGCCCTCTCAGAAGCATCACAGAACACGTGCAACTCGATCTTGTCATTGTCAGGTTCTGGACAGACTGGGAAATAGCACCTTGGCATGCCTATCATGGGAAGATACTGCAGTTCATTGGTCCACTCTTGCCATTTGCCAAGCATCTCCTTTTCAATGCAGTCATCCCAACCTCTTTTGTTTATCCACAGAGCTTGAACAAAGATTTTAGCTCGAGTGGTATAAGGCAAAATATAACCAAGAGGGTCATATTGAGAGGCTAGCACTCTATACTCTTGTGGGTCTGTCTTGTTTACAGTCAGCCATAGCTCACAGCTTTCCGACCTTGCTTCAGTTGGTAGATGAGCAATTACCTCTGGGTAGTTACTGGCCCATTGTCTTATTTCAAATCCCCCAGCAGATAGTAAAGCTCTCATCTTGTCTATGAGCTGTTTGGCCTCATCAGTTGTGGAAAGGGACTGCAAACAGTTATCCACATAGAAGGATTTCAATACTGAGTCTACTATATCTTCATTGCCTTCGCGATGGTCCATGACATGACGCTGGAGGGCGTAGACGGCACAGCATGGACTGCATGTGGTCCCAAATGGAAGAACACGCCACTCATAGATGTCAGGATTTCTCTCCTTTTCCAGATCTCTCCACAAGAAACGTAACAAAGGCTGATCTTCTGGAAGGAGGCGCACTTGGTGAAACATTGAACGAATGTCCCCACTGATGGCTACAGGATATTGTCTGAATCTGAGAAGAACTCCCAGCAATGATGGACCCAATGTAGGTCCTGGAAGTAACTGATCATTCAGTGAAGCTTGGTGGAACTGATAAGAACAGTTGAACACAACCCTGGCTTTGTTGTTGTGATGCACAAGGTGGTGGGGAATAAACCATGACTCATCTGTATCCGTAGCCTCTTCAGGAGTGAGTTTTGTTGCATACCCTGCCTTCTCCAGTTTGTGTATTTCTTTCTTGTAGACTTCTGCAAGCTCTAAATTTCGATTCAAACGGCGCTCATTGGCCCTTAGAAGAGCCATGACGGATTCTGGACCTGCATGCAAGACCTTTGCATTCCCTTTGCGAAGAAGAGGAGTTGCATAGCGAGAGACTCCATCCACTTCTACTCTCTTTGTTTTAGTTTCCAGCATTTGAAGAGCATCTCTGTCCTGCTTGGATCGTGTTATGTCTTTCACAGGCTGAAAGGGAAGTAGGTCTACTTGCCATAACTTTTCAACATGATGAGACAGATCTTGTGTGGGAGAGTGGAACAGCGAAATGTTCAGACAAGTAGTGTCCAATGGCTGGTCAAGGAATGTAGTTGGACCCTGGATGGCCCAGCCCAAACTTGTACTAACTGCAACGGGACTACCCAATGGGCCCATAAGTACTGGAGCTATCGGTGTGATGAGATCTGGGTAGTCAGAACCGATAAGGAGCATGGGCTGTACCTCTTTGAAAGGATTAATGGGAACGTCTCTCAGATGTACAAACTTGTGCTTTAAAATGTCCACAGGGCAGGATTGTTTGGCAATGTTCAGCTCTTGTGCAGTAAAGGCAGTGTGTATCTTGTGACGAATGCTTGGATTCACAGATGTAGACACTTCAAATGAGACTGATGCACCCTGGATCTCTACTACCTCTTATCTAATTGTTCTGAGGGCAAGTGATTCATCCGTCTTCTCCAGATCAAGGTAATGCACTGCTGTGGGGAGAATTATGGTCCTTTCAGACCCATCATCTAGAATGGCAAATGTGTCCAATGTTCTCCCTTTTCCTATGGAGTCTGACCTGAACAACTTTCAACATGACTCTACCAGAGTGAGTTACTTGATCGAGGTAAACTGTGCGGGGTACTGTATTCACAGTAAGGATGCTCTTGTTGATGTTGGATGCGGTTTCATGAAGAATTGACAAGTGCTGTTCACCACAATTGGACCATGGCTTTTTCAAGGTGCAGTTTGCAGGCTCATGACCTCTACCACATCTCCAGCATCTGTTGTTGTCCTTTATCCATGCTGTTATTTGTGCAACATTCAGTTTACCAAATTCAGGACAAGAGTTAAGGTAATGCTGTTGGCATTTGCAGAAGGGGCAGTACGGCTTAAAGCTTTCCCGTTTCTTGGCTTTTGTCTGCTCTTTCTTTGTTTGGAAAGACGAGGTAGATGAGGCAGAGGGCTTTTCTGTCGCATGATCTATGCCATAGTAGATTGTGGACTGTATCTTCGGTGGCTTCAGGGTTTTCTGTTCTCTATTCTCAGAGCGAGGTCTATCTGAGAGATCAGCTGAGAGATCAGTAGAGATCAGCTGCTCTCCTTGATATCTGAAGCGCTTGTGATTTCCTCTCAAGCCACTCTGCAAACTCAGGAAGAGTGTAGGTTCTATCAGTCCCATTCTGGATAATGCCCTTGGTCATACAGTATTCAACAAAGCTATCCCTATGAGAGGATGGAAGCTTAGTGAGAAATCTGTCCACATGGGAACCACACATAAGCTCTGTCTTGGAAGACCCCTCCAATGTATTAAGGAGGCCAACAAGAGTACTAACTGATAATGCAAAGTCTTCAAAACCTTGAGCATCTCCTGGTTTCAGTGGAGTTGTGCGGAGAATGTTGCCAATCTTTCCCTGTACCAGTTGTTGGGGCTGTCCATAGCGCTGTTGCAAAGCTTGCATGGCTCTTGTATAAGGCATGGGGTCATATATGTATCTCTTAGCTATCTGAAAGGCAGCTGGTAATTTGAGATGATCAAGTAACACTTGGAATTTATAGTCCTCCGTTAAATGGAGATGTGGGCCCAGGATGCCATCAAGTCCCTTTTTTAACAGAGCAAAATCACTCTCCTTCCCAGTGGTGAAATGAATGAGCTTAGGCTTAGGTATTCCATAAGAGGAAGCGATCGCCATCTCCACCATGCTTGGAACTTGTACTGGCTGTACAGTGGAAGGGAAAGGTGCAGAATATGACTGTGGCTGAGGTATTGCGTCTTGGAGTCTGGTAGGTCTATAACCCTGTGTGTATGGATCTGAATAATTTACAGATTGCAGTGGGGGCGGTTCTGAGTACTGAGACATCAGAGGCTGTGCTGGAGCAAATGCTGGAAATGACTGTGTGAACTGTGGTTGTACGTAATTGGGATTCACAGTGTTGCTCTGCACAGGTGTCATCGAAGGTGCATAAGCTGGCGGTTTGCTAGGTACAGTTCGGTACACCGTAGACGTAGATGTCATTGGAGGTACACATTGTTGTGCAAAGGATGGGACTTGTGGCTGATATGTCTGCTTATGATCACCAGTCTGTTGATAAACGTATGGCTGATGTATCATACCTGCTGGAGCAGACTCTGGGCGTGGCTCATGTCGTGCTACATGACGTTCAGTAATAGGGACAGATGCTGGACGAGACGAGGGCTGTTGAGCTTGAGGTAATAACCCTTGTGGCAGCTGGACTGGAGGCTGACTCTGGAGCTGAGGTATTGCTGTGGTTGATGAGTGTGTAGGTATCATTTGAGAAGAGTATTTTAATACTTCAATGTTATCAGGGCTTTGAGAACCTGGTCTTGTGTCTGCATAGAGAAGAGGCAAGCTGGCACTATGTTGCTGGATGGACTGCTGTTGATTGCTTAAGTGAGGGACTGACTTTTGATGTCCAGCACTTGCGGCATGGTAGTAGTCCTGATGCATGCGTGGTGAACCTTTGCCTTGCTCGAGAGACATTTGTAATGTGCTCTGTAATTCCCTGATTTGCTCTTGAACATTCCAAACACACTCCTCCACTCTACGTAACCTTGTAGTCTCAGCATACTGCTCACTCCAACGTCTATCAGGAGTAGAAGTTTGATAGTTCACATCGGTAGCAGAGACCGTCTCACTAATATGCATATGCTGTAAATCCTCTTGCAAAGAGGGTGGAACGAGCTGCCGTGGTTGGGAAGTAAGTACAAAGTCCTCCAGATGTCCAGGAATTCGACGGATCCTGCTAGGACGGAGACCCTGTTGTTCTTCAGTGTAATCCCGTGATGCTGCCATGAGGATGAGATGTTGAATCCAGCTCGAAGGACCACTTTGTTAAAGATGTATGTGTGTGGATGCACTGGCTTGCCAACATCTAATCCTCAACCTCGATCAGAAGGTTTATAGGCAAAAGTTCAAGACAGCTTCTGTTCTCAAGCATTGATTTATTCCAATAATCCAGCAGTTTGGGTTTGATACAGTTTGTGTGTAAGTGTGTGTGGTTTCTGAAATAAAACAACAATAATAAATTAAATAAATTTCTCAAATATCAAGTGCAATGCTTGCAAATATTCATCACAATAAATAAAGCAACACTGAATCGGGAATACAGACTAAAATTAAACTAATGCCCACTAGGTGGAGCTCTTGCTCCAGTAATAGAACAACTGCTGCGTCATGATGTTGTGCTGAACACAATCAAATAGGCCTATTCGTTAAACATCACTTAAACAACACAATCAAACTGTAATACTAATATAATATCAGCACAAATATTCCAGCGATGCATTTCAGCATTATTAGTATAGGTATTTAAAGGAAACACAGAACTTTACCACGTATTTGTCCATCTGTTAATCGAAACTATTCTAGCAGGTGCATAAATATCACGGCAAAAACAATATAGCATTGAATATGCATACAAACGTCTATATACATACACAATCGGCCACAGCCATCTGAACACCCGGCCTGTGGACCACCTTGAACTTAAAAGGCTGTAAAGCCAGATACCAACGAGTGATCCGCGCGTTGGTATCCTTCATGCGGTGGAGCCACTGCAGGGGAGCGTGGTCCGAACAGAGAGTGAATTCCCGTCCCAGGAGATAATAGCGGAGGGTGAGGACGGCCCACCTGATGGCCAAACACTCTTTTTCCACGGTGCTGTACTTAGCTTCTCTCTTAGAGAGCTTACGGCTAATGTACAACACCGGCCATTCCTCCCCCTCTATCTCCTGGGACAGGACAGTGCCCAGCCCCCTGTTCGACGCGTCATTCTGCAACACAAAGGGGAGAGAAAAATCAGGAGAGTGAAGCAATGGCCTTCCACATAGAGCAGCCTTCACCTGGGTAAAGGCCTGCTGTCACAGCTCCGTCCACTGAACCATATCTGGTGCATCCTTTTTAGTTAGATCAGTCAACGAGCTGGTGAGGTCCGAATAATTAGAAACAAACCTTCTATAATATCCCGCCAGCCCAAGGAACTGTCTAACCTCCTTTTTGGTCTTGGGGCGCGGGCAGGTCGCTCTCAGCGATCTCAGGACGGCCCTCAAATGCTGCATATGCCACTGTCAATCATTACTGAAGATAATAATATCATCCAGATAGGCAGCAGCATATGCTACACCATATACACCATGGGGCCGCAAAATTTTATCCATGAGACGCTGAAAGGTAGCCGGTGCCCCGAACAGCCCGAACGGAAGTGTAACGAATTGGTGTAATCCGAACGGCGTCGTGAAAGCTGTCTTTTCTTTGGATAATGGCGACAAGGGGATCTGCCAATATTCCTTTGTTAAGTCCAGTGTCGAATAAAATTGAGCTGATTCTGCCTCATTCCATTTTTTAAGGAGATTGAGGTGGTAAATTTGATGTGCTCCTCTCCTATCGGAACGTATCACCTCATAATCGAGCTCGCCAACTTGCCGTGTAACCTCAAACGGTCCTTGCCACTTTGCAAGTAATTTCGAACTTGAAGTGGGGAGCAATACAAGCACTTTATCTCCCGGTGAAAATTTGCATAAATTAGTCCCCCTGTCATACAGCTGGCTCTGTCTGTGCTGGGCTTGCAACAAATTCTCCATAGATAGCCGCCCCAAAGTGTGGAGTTTTGTTCTCAAGTCCAGCACATACTGAATTTCGTTTTTGGCCTGAGATGGTCCGTCCTCCCAAGTCTCCCTTAGGACGTCCAGTACCCCGCGGGGCTGGCGTCCGAAGAGAAGCTCGAAAGGGGAAAACCCCGTGGAGGCTTGCGGGACCTCTCGCACTGCGAATAACAGGGGTTCCAACCACCTATCCCAATTTTTGGCGTCCTCTTGAACGAATTTACGAATCATGGATTTAAGCGTGCGATTAAAACGTTCGACCAGCCCGTCCGTTTGTGGGTGAAAGACGCTGGTACGAACCGATTTAATGCCCAATAATTCGTAAAGTTCGCGTAACGTGCGTGACATAAACGCCGTGCCTTGATCAGTGTGGATTTCTTTCGGAATCCCCACTCGGGAGATTAAACTAAACAGCGCGTCCGCAACACTCTTAGCGGAAATGTTGCAGAGAGCCACTGCTTCAGGATATCGCATTGCATAATCCACAATGACTAATGCAAAGTGATGCCCTCTCGCTGATCGCTCTAATGGCCCGATGAGGTCCATACCAATTCTTTCGAAGGGGACCTGCATTAATGGGAGAGGGCGCAAAGGCACTTTTGGGGTGGCCGGTGGATTTACCAACTGACATTCACGACAAGACGCACACCACCTGTGCACATTCTTGTGAATGCCCGGCCAAAAAAATCGGGTCATGAGGCGATTTAGTGTTGCCGTTTGTCCTAAATACCCAGCCATTGGATTAGAATGAGCCACTTGGAAAAGCATTTCCCTGCGGCTCTTCAGAACTAACAATTGGGTTGTATCTTCCTTTGTCTGAGTGTCTTGGGTCACTCGATACAACCTATCTTTTATGATCGCAAAATATGGATAAGAGAGCGGTTGTCCAGGGTGGAGAGGCTGACCATCGATGGTACTGACCTTTTCAAACGCATGTTTTAGCATCTCATCGTGAGACTGCTCCAGGGGAAATGAATTGAATAATGACGGGCACTATCGGATATTTCACCACATCCCTGTGCACACACCGCACCCTAACCACGCGGCCTGTATTCAATGCCCCGGATGAAATCAGGCTTTGATGAACGGAGGTTTGGTTACATCCTGAGTCCACCAAAGCCTGATAGGTACCCCCCTTGATACTCAGGTACCTTGACCGTACAGGTATTTGGTACTCGCCAGCTTGACCAGGGGCAGCCTGCGGGACGTCCGGGACCTGGATCATTGTCCCGACCTCCATAACCGGACACCTATCCACAAAATGCTCCGAGTCCCCGCAACGCCAACAGGCCGGCCCAGACCTGCCCGCCGCTCTTGTGGCAGAGAGCGGGTTAAATGGTTGGCGCGGAGAGAGGGAAGAAGCAGGAGTGGGATCCGGCCCGGCAGCAGGGAGACCCGCCCCCCTGGGCACGGCTCTAGGTCCATAAAGCTGTCCCTGCACAGTTCCACCCCGCCCCTGGGGCAGAACACAAGGCGGGCCGGGCGGACGAGACCTGGGGAGAGGGACAGGCCTGGAGAGAGCGGGGGAAAATAGAGGGGGAGAGAGAGAGGTAGATGGTAGGGGGTCGCCAACCCCTTGGCACGCCACCATGTGGTCCTCCGCCAGCTGGATAGCTGAGTCTAGCGACGTGGGGCGGTGACACTGGACCCACTCTGCGATTTTCTTTGGGAGCCACGTGATGAACTGCTCCAGCACCACACGATCGATAACCTGGTCCACGTCGCTTCCCTCCGCCAGCAGCCATTTGCGGCACGAGTCCCGGAGCTGTTGGGCCATCACGAAGGGCCGGCCCGATTCACCCACCTCCAGGGAGCGGAAGCGCTGTCTGTGCTGTTCCGGGGTCCGACCGACCCGCTGGATAATGGCCCGCCGAAGGTCGTCGAAGACCAGGAGGTTCTGTACTGGCAGCTGCTGTGCTGCCACCTGTGATTCCCCCGAGAGCAGCGGGACCAATCTCATCAACCACTGGTCCCGCGGCCACCCACTCGCCTCAGCGGAAAGTTCAAACAGGTCGAGGAAGATTTCGGGGTCGTCCAGGGGCCCCATTTTATTCAGGGGTAGGTGGGTAGGCACAGCTGGCTGCCCAACGGTCTCCGTGCGATCCTCCCGGTTGATCCAGCTCCGGAACCTCTCGCGGTCCTCCTGCTGGGTCTGCAAAATAGTCTGGAAACAGCGTTCCTGGTCGCTCCTCAGATCCGCGAGGGAGGTGATGATGTCCGCAAACGTGGTGGGAGACGAGGATTGCATGGCAGCGGCCACCAGTCTTCCTTCCCGGGTTTCGGCACCAGTGTAGTAAGATCAAAGTTCGTCTGGAAGGAAGAGGACGGAGTTGGCGATTGTCTGCTGACTGAGCTTTATTCAACCACTCAAAACTGTTCAACAGAAAGACTGTGCATCGCACAACAACAAAATAAATAATCCACAAAGGGCTTCACTCCAGTCTTGGTATACACAATTCCCAACGGGCTTCGCTCCAGTATCGCTGTCATGACCAGCGTCTCAGTCAGCAGTTCCCCTCTCTCTCACACACTCCTGCTTCTCGCGGCATTTTATCCTGTCTCTGCACCAATTACTGGAATGAGAAACAGGTGTTCGTGATTTACATTTAACCAGCTCACTTACCAAGACTCTCCTGACGCTTTCTCCTGCTGCAGACCTCGCTGAACCACGGCCCCCCTCACCACACAGTTCTTCTCGTTTTAATATAAAGTGTGGAACTGAAAGTAACTCTCATCACTGATTTCTGATGTTCACTTCAGAAACACTTTCCATCAAGAGGAATATGATTCAACATTGCAATCAGTAATTATTGCAATCAAAATTAAATGTGTTCAGAGGCAGTAAAACAATAAGATTTATATGGAAACTTTAATAGATTATCACATACAAGAATAGGTAAATACAATTATTTTACAGACAAACATTTTCAGTGAAATTATTTGCATAATCTTTGTGACCTTCTGCTGGTAGACACATTTACACATCTGTCTCTTAGAAAGACTCTTGATTTTCTCAAAGGAAAACTCGTAAAAGTGTTCTTAAAATTACTCAAGGTGAAATAAAGTTCAGTTACAGTATATTAATAAATCATATTCTACCATTTTAATAAAGTACTGCACAATACATCTCTTATTTACAGCATGTCTATGGCTTGATGAAAATGGAATGATTCAGTTTTGTCACTTTGCATTAATTCAATTCAAATCACATTTATTTGTATAGCGCTTTTCACAATACGTATCGTTTCAAAGCAGCTTTACAGAGAATGCATTACTTGTTTGCAGTTTAAATTAAGTGTTACACCATCTACATTGTAATCAATGTCCAGAAATGCAAATTGCTATTTTCAGCACTCATATTCTTGGGCCATTATCTAAAAAAAACAAGAAACCGGTGTGAAGTCACACACGTCAGTGTGATCGCTGTGTGTCTCTGTGTTATCATCTCTGTAGCGGCTCCTTATTCACCATAAGCTGATCCTGAGGAAACTGAACTGACGTCTAAATACTGAGAGTCCTACAATAAAACACACAGACAGTCACATATGAGTATGAGACATTACTGCTGTCACATCACATCAGGAGATCATTTCAGAAAAACACAGCAGAGATATTATATATTCATATTACAGCCAGAGATATGAATGAAAAACTGCTAATAGATTAATAACAGTAAATGATAAACAACTTTTAATCACTTACACACAGAGACACTATGTAAACTCATTAAAAGAGTTTACATAGACTAAAGTGGAGCTGAATTATTATCTTATATTCTCCAGTTACACACGAGGCTGATACTGAACTTGGGTCAGTTTAAAGGCTTTTAAATTAAAATATACTCACAAAAGTATAATGTCTTGAGTTTATAATGTGGATCATTCTTCAGATCAGAGAGCAACTTCACTTCTGATTCTCCTAGTTTATTCCATAACAGATCCAGTTCTCTCAGGTGTGAGGGGTTTGATCTTAGAGCTGAAGCCAGAGCAGCACATCCTTCATCTGTGACGCCACAATCATTCAACCTGTAGAGAACAATGACTGTAGTTTGTTATTCACTCTGGTCTCAGATCAGGAGAGGAGATATAATGACAAGCATTGCCACATACTAAAACTGTCATGTGCTTCAGGACTGAACAGACACACAGAGTTGAATGTGAGATATTGTTTCATAGTGATATAAGGGCGGTTCTGACTGGAGAAACAGTCTCTTGCACCTCTAATTCACTCCTACAGGAGGACATTTGTTTCACAGGATCCACGTGTTTCCATCATTTATTTACTCTTGTGATCAAACACATAATTGTGTCATGTTTGGTTTAATCTGGCAGCTTATAAACTGAATAGAAATGTGGTGAACTCAATAGAGATATTCAGTGTCCTAATGTACAAAGTAAGAACTATTGCCTTCACATGCATTGAGATCATGTTCCTCCAGATCATCACCCATTTACCTCCAGGCTACAGCTCTACACTGTATTTCACAGTTAAATTCATGCCATGCATTATGACATCTATGAGAACACAATGAGCTCAGATGATTTCAGAACAAGAAGAAAATAAGATGGAAATTAAAAGAGAAGAGCAGGTGAAGGAGAATTAATCATCATTTGTGCTGAGATTTAGTGTGTTTAGTGAGGATTTATTTTACAAGTTGAATTTAGTTTTAGAATTTACATTAAAGGACACGTTTTATTGAGGACAAAGACGTGTGAATATCAGAGAGATGATCTTACCACAGTATCTCCAGTTTACAGTGAGGATCCTGTAGTACATCAGACAGCAGATTCACTGACTTTCCTATTTTATTCCCAGACAGATCCAGTTTTCTCAGGTGTGAGGGGTTTGATCTCAGAGCTGAAGCCAGAGCAGCACAACCTTCATCTGTGACACCACACTTCCCCAACCTGTAGAGAACAATGACACACTCTTCACTCTCTCAGATCAGTTTAGCAGTGAATCCTTTATTAAAGAGAAAGTACAAACTTAAAGCACAAATCAATATTTGTGAGAAATCACTGAGCTCTAAAATGTAACAAAGCTGTGTGTGTGTGTGTGTGTGTGTGTGTGTGTCTGATTTTACAAAATGAAAACAATACTTTAGAAAGTCAGTGCAGAAAGATGAACGTGATGAACAGTGAGAATGAATCCAGCATGTTCTTCACTTCTCATTTGTGTTGAGCCTGAATCTGTTTAAAGTCAAGTGACTGAAACATTGATTGTGTGTAAAAAGTGTGTATTTCAGTGCGACTCTCAGTCCTGTGGTATCATGTTACTGAGGAGCAGAGCAAAAAGAAGCTGAACTCTTCAAATATACTTTACATTGTAAATCATGTGAGAGTCAAATATGATCTTACCACAGTATCTCCAGTTTACAGCGAGGATCCTGTAGTACATCAGACAGCAGATTCACTGATTTTCCTATTTTATTCCCAGTCAGATCTAGTTCTCTCAGGTGTGAGGGGTTTGATCTCAGAGCTGAAGTCAGAGCAGCACAACCTTCATCTGTGACGCCACAATCACTCAATCTGAAGAGAGATGAAAATCAAATAGCATAACAAAAAGTTTACACTATCAAATAGCTGTCCAACAACTTAATTGTTCATCTCACAGTAAAATTAAAATGTAAATTTTTAATAAACTTGAAGCTAAAGTTCAGGTAAATGTTTAATCATTAATCATTTATTCATATGCAAATTCTCGGACATTGTTTGAATGTCTGAAGGAATTTTACATTGTCACGGTTTAGAAAACACATCAAAATACTGACCACTAAACTCTGGACAACATCTGCAGCACTGAAGATTTATGAACTTTTATTTTCTTAATGTTTAAACAGTGAAGTGATAGTTCTCAGTGATACTTACAGAACTGATCTGGATTCTTTCATCACGAGCAGCAGCTTCTGAAGAACCTTTAGCTTTTCAGTTTTATTGTTTCTTTCAACAAAATCATTAAGATCAAACACATCCAGCATCTTCTCTGATGTCAACAGCATAAAAACTACAGCTGACCACTGAGATGAAGAGAGTTTGGCTTCTTTTATTCTTCCAGATGTCAGATACTGTTGTATTTCCTCAAGTAGTGAATGATCACCCAGTTCATTCAGACAGTGGAACAAATTGATGGATTTCTCTGGAGAGTCAATGATGCTGATCTTCTTCTTGATGTACTCAATGGTTTCCTCATTGCTGTCAGATCTGCTTCTTGTCGGTTTCATTAGTCCTTGTAGGATAATCTGATGAGACTTTACTGACAGACCCAGAAGAAACTGCAGGAAAAGATCCAGATGTCCATTTTTACTCTGTAGAGCCTCATTCACAGCCTTCTGATGTAAGTCAGATAAAGTATATGTGAAAAAGAGGTCAGAGGACACACTAGTCAAAACCTGTGAATAGTTCTTTATAAAAAAGAGGTGCACATATAGAGCTGCTAGATGTTCCTGAATGCTCAGATGAACAAAGCAGAAGACTTTCCCCTGATACAAGCCCAACTCCTCTCTGAAGATCTGAGTGCACAATCCTGAGTACACTGATGCTTCTGTCACATCAATGCCACACTCTCTCAGGTCTTCCTCATAGAAGATCAGGTTTCCTTTCACAAGCTGCTGAAAAGCCACTTTCCCCAGTTTGAGGATCATGTCTTCATCTTTCACATTCTTCTCAAAGTCCTTCTCATGTTTGATGTTGATCTGAATGATCAGGAAGTGTGTGTACATTTGAGTGAGAGTCTTGGGAATCTCTCCTTTCCATGATGTTTTCAACATCTTCTCTAGAACAGTGGCTGAGATCCAGCAGAACACTGGGATTTGACACATAATAAAGAGGCTCCTTGATGACTTCAGGTGTGAGATGATCCTGTAGGTCAGTCCCTGATCATTGATTCTCTTCCTGAAGTATTCCTCCTTCTGTGGGTCACTGAAGCCTCGTACCTCTGTCACTCGATGGACACACTCAGAGGGGACGAGATCAGCTGCTGCTGGTCTGGAGGTGATCCAGATGAGAGCAGAGGGAAGCAGATTCCCCACAATGAGGTTCATCAGCAGCTCGTCCACTGAGGCTGATTCAGTCACATCACACAACCTCACATCGCTCTGAAAATCCAGAGACAGACGACACTCATCCAGACCATCAAAGATGAACAACACTTTATATTTGTCACTGGATATTTCCATTTCTTTTGTTTCAGGGAAAAAGACATGAAGAAGATCTGAAAGACTGAGTGTTTTGTCTTTTATCAAGTTGAGCTCTCTGAAAGGAAGTGGAAATATGAGCTGGACGTCCTGATTCTCTTTCCCTTCAGCCCAGTCCAGGATGAACTTCTGCACAGAGACTGTTTTTCCAATGCCAGCGACTCCCTTTGTCAGCACAGTTCTGATGGGTTTGTCTTGTCCAGGTAAAGGTCTAAAGATGTCACTGCATTTGATCGGTGTGTCCTCTGTTTCTGCTCTCCTGGACTGTGTCTCAATCTGTCTCACCTCATGCTCATTACTGATCTCTCCACTTTCACTCTCTGTGATGTAGAGCTCTGTGTAGATCTCATTCAGGAGTGTTGGGTTTCCCTGCTTTGATATTCCCTCATACAAACACTCAAACTTCTTCCTCAGATTTGATCTTAATGTGTTGAGGACTTCAGCAGGTTTAGAGTCATGGCTGTAAAATTAAAATACCAGATTATTATAAAACTTCGAGAAGTAAATTGCCATAAATTACAAAATTGACTATTTGTTTGCTATTTATATTATGAGACAGATAATTAGGTTCTGAAATGTTTCAGTGATTAATCATGTGTTTGAGTGATGTGTGATGTGCAGCACCTAAAATTAAACAACAAAAAAAGTCCTACATTTGACCTGAAACAAGAATTCATGCTTTCATTAAAGTCTTGTGGTTGAATCACAGGTGTGAACACAGATTTGTTTTTAACTGGTATGGATTGAAGATTTGACCTTAAATCAGAATGAAGAGGGTAAAGAATCAGATACACTGAGATTGATGTAATTGTGTCATTAACTGAGTAACAGACCAATAGCTTTACAGTGTGTGAATGTATTAATACAATACAATATCATTAATAGACTGAAACTTGCCAGATTTTAACTTAGAATGTTTTGGTGGCATTGCAGATGATTAAACAGTTTTTTATTAATAAAAATTTCATTAAAATCAAATACTATATGCAAATACTTTACACAAAATAAAATACCTGAGATCAGGCTGTTTGTCTCCACTCTTAAACTTTGTTAGTGGGTGATCCATAGAGCAGTTACACTTCATAGACACACAGCTGGACTCTGTTTTTGAGCTCTTCTGCTGGACTGAACTGTAACAGAGGATTAAACTGAATGTGTTATTTAGTTTAATTCTGATCCAATATGATCAGAGCAATTAAGTCTTATGTGTGGAGTTTACTCTGTTAATACATATTAATTTTCGTTTTAAAACAAAGCATACAGACCTACAAACTTATATAGCTACAGTATGTTGTACAGTTTTACTGAAAACTTCTGTCTTACTCCATTACATAAAGGAGGGGAAAAAATCTCTGTTACCATCAATCCACATGACATTTCCTGATATCACTGACTGACTTTGATAAATGTTGATTCTGTGAGACCTTGCCAGTAGGGATGTGCATCTCCATAACTGAGGCCGATGCGATACGCATCCCGATGCAAAGCCAATGATACTATACATCAAAGATGCATATGAAGCAGCTTCCGATGTGATGTGATGCGATATGATTCACCCGTTATGATGCAGTACGATCTGATTTCAATTCAGTTCAACACAATGCATTCAATGCAGTACAATGCAATGGGAAAAAAATCTATATATATATGATGCTATGCAAATTAAATATGTAGGGTTCTATGAAATACTTTTCATTTTTTCTCAAATTCCATTTTATTTATTTATTTTAAATTCCAATATCTTAGATTCCATTTTAATGGTTTAATCAAAAACATGTCTAATTAATTGAATTAATAAAAAGCAACTTTATTAATTTGTCTACAATAATAGGGCCCTTTGATTTTATTTCAGAAATTCTGTGCTGTGTATTTGAATTTTTCTGGTAATCAAATGAATAAAAAAAACATTAATTTGTTTTTAATCAAATGCAATTTAAATAAACCCTTTAATTTGTTTTGGCAAAACTTTAATTTGTTTTTGCACAACAGGTTTACTGTACAAATTAAAACATGGATGAAAAATTGTGTGATTATTCCTTCACAAATAAAATCATAATAATTATTGTATTATTATTATTAGTAGTAGTAGTAGTACATTAAGACATACATTATACTGTACAATAATAATACAATAAAGTACAAAGTAATAGAATAGTAATATGGCTATATTTCTGTCACAAGTTAAACCAAACTTATTTTGACCTGTTGCCGTGAAGATCTTGAAGTTTCTGTGTGACAATAGTTTTTCTTAAATTAAACAGTAAAATGCTCATGAAGTGACTCTCAGAGCAGCTCTGGAGATAAAGTTTATGTGTTTATGTTGTCATATAGTCAGATACTGGAAAAAACATTGTGAGCTCACACATTCTTCAAGATGTGAAGTAAACGTATTTGTGCGTCTTTGCCATTCATTGACACAGAGACACACAGAACATGCAGGATTCATATTCAAATAGTCTTCTTGTGGTTTAATATTGACAAACACTAGTCCATAATGCGATTTGATGCAAGCATACCCAACTACTTATTCATCCAAAATCTGACAAATTCCATGACATTCCGTGTTATTGTTACAATATGTACCAGTTGGAGACAGAAGATTCAGGTAGTTTATTGGACACAAGCAGAGGTTACAGTGACAACAGGTGAGTAGATAGTAGATGTAGAAGTGAATGATGAATGAATGAGTGATAATACTGTCCTTTGTGGTTTGCAGGTTGGAGGCAGTAGCAGACTGGAGACAATGCTGGCGGATGACACTCACACACAGACTTGGAGCACAGGAGGTAGTACGGAGACACAGGAGACAGGTAAGTAGCAATGGGAGTCCTTGAGGCAAGCATAGAGGTAAGTTCCTTGATGCAAACGAGACCGAACAATGTGACTGTGTATGAGTGTCTTAAATAGTGCTGGTGATGAGTGCGCTGATGAGATGCAGGTGGCGGTACTCAGGTGTGCGCTGTGATTGGTGGATGCTGGAGCCTGGCGTGTCTGTGACAGTACCCCCCCCCTCCACGGCCCACTCCTGAGGGCCGAGGACCCCAACGTCGTGGTGGTCTTCCTCTTCCACGAGGGGCAGGTCTGTTGGGATAAGCAGCGTGGAAGGTGTCTAGCAGGTTGGGATCGAGAATGTCGTTACGTGGAATCCAGGAACGTTCCTCAGGACCGTAACCCTCCCAGTCCACGAGATACTCGAGCTGACCACCACGGCGTCTGGAGTCCAAGATCTCTTGCACCTCGTATGCAGCTCCGTTGTCCAGTATGAGTGGAAGGGGGGGCTCGGTCAGTGATGAAATCAACTCCTAGGTGTGACCAGGGTCAATTAGGAACGCAGAGGATGGTAAATGGCTTGGGCTCTTCGAGATGCCGCATTCCTTGCATCCCTGCACATACCTTCTGACATCGGCCACCATGTTGGGCCACCAGAAGCGTTCCTTCAGCAGCGAGAGGGTTTCATTGACCCCCAGGTAGCCAGTGCCGAGTGAAGAGTGGGCAGAGTGAATAAGTGGAGTGCGCTGTGTCCTGGTGATATACTGCAAGCCCGGTGGGCAACCCGGCGGAGTGTTGGTGGAGGCATTGCAGGAGGGAAGGGTCTCGGTGGACCAGGTGATGGGGCTGACAATTATCTGCTCAGGGAGAATGGATTCAGGTTCTTCAGTGTTTTCTTCTGGAGCATGAAGTCTTGATAAAGCATCTGCTTTGATGTTTCTGGAGCCAGGTAGGTAGGAGATGGTGAAGATAAAGCGTGTGAAGAACAGCGCCCAACGGGTCTGGGGTTGAGTCTTTTAGCAGCTCGGAAGTACTCCAGATTTGTATGGTCAGTTAGTACCAGGAACGGGTGTCTGGCTCCCTCCAACCAATGCCTCCACTCCTCGAGGGCCAACTTAACAGCAAGAAGTTCTCGGTTGCCGATGTCGTAGTTAACTTCCGCTGGGTTGAGCTTGCGGGAGAAGGCGGCTCGGATTCCCCTGCTGCTGTGAGAGTACTGCTCCTACTCCTGTGGTGGAGGAGTCCACTTCCACAATGAAGGGTTTGTCTGGGTCAGGGTGGACCAGGAGAGGAGCGGTGGTGAAGGCCTTCTTGAGGATGTTGAATGCTTCTGTGGCAGCTGGAGTCCAGGACAGAGACTTAGGTTTATTGTGGAGGAGGCTTGTGAGCGGGCTGGTGATGGAGCTGTAGTTCTGGATGAAACATCTATAGAAATTGGCGAAGCCAAGAAAACGTTGGAGTTCCTTCACTGTTGTGGGTGTGGGCCAGTTCTTAATGGCTGCCGCCTTTCCCTCGTCCATCCAGATGCCACTGTGATCGATGTTATATCCAAGGACCTGCACTGAGGACTGGTGGAAGGAACATTTAAGGAAGAGCTGGAATCATCTCAGGTGTTGCAGGACCTCCGCAACGTGATGGTGATGGTCGGCCATGCTCCGGGAGTAGATCAAGATGTCGTCGATGTAAACCAGCACAAACTTGTGGAGGAACTCCCGGAGCACCTCATGGATGAAGTCCTGGAATACGGAGGGGGCGTTGACCAGGCCGTAAGGCATCACCAGATATTCGTAGTGGCCGGTGGGCGTGACGAAGGCGGTCTTCCACTCGTTCCCCTCGCATATTCGGATGAGGTTGTACGCGCTGCGGAGGTCCAACTTGGTGAACACAGTGGTACCATGGAGATGTTCCAGAGCCGCTGGGACGAGAGGAAGGGGGTACCTGAACTTGACTGTGATGGAGTTAAGTGCCCGGTAATCAATACATGGCCGCAAGCCTCCGTCCTTTTTAGCCACAAAGAAGAAGCTGGAAGCAGCAGGGGAAGTAGATGGTCGGATATAGCCTTGAGCCAGAGCCTCCTTGATGTAATCCACCATGGCCTTCTCCTCCGGGATGGATAGGGGATAGATCTTGCCCCTTGGCACTGACTCACCCAGAAGCAGGTCGATGGCACAATCCCATGGCCGTTGTGGAGGCAGCTTGGAGGCTTTCTTGGGGCAGAAAACGTCGCTGAAGGGGGCGTAACATGATGGAATGTCCACAGAGTGTTTCTCGAGGGGACTTTCAATGGAAGTGGTGCAGACAGGGAGAGACTTGGAACTTGGAGATCGTGGATCTGGCAGTGCAGAGAAACAGTTGGGAAAACAGGTGTCGCCCCACTTCAGGACTTCTCCTGTCTTCCAAGAGAGGATGGGGTTGTGCTGCTCCAACCACGGGCGCCCTAGTATCACGTCAGCAGTGGAATCCTCCAGAACCAGCAAATGAATGTTCTCAACATGAAGTAGTCCGACTTGAAGTTGTAGTGGTCTAATACTACGACTGACATGTCTTCTACTCACAGGTTTGCCGGTTATTGAGTGGATCTGGTAGGTTGACGGCGTGTTCTTGGTCTTGAGGCCGAGCTGACGGCAGAGGGCGCCAGAGATGAAGTTTCCTGCTGACCCAGAATCGAGGAGTGCGGATACTGGAATGGAAACATCAGCAGCAGTAAGTGTTACAGTAGTGGTGAGTGGTTTCATAGTCTGGAGAGTAGAGATGATGGCACTCACCATGGGGCGTGGAGGACGTGTTGGGCATGTGGAGATTTCATGCCCAGGAGAGCCACAATATAAACATAGGTTCTGGGTCAGCCTCCTCTGTCGTTCAGCAGGTGTTAGACGTGTGGATTCCACTTGCATGGGTTCGGTGGCTGGTTCTGGAGTGCTGACGGAATCTGGCCGGCAGAGGAAGGTGTTGAGCTGCTACTGACCCTGGTGCTCTTTGAGATACGACTGCATACGAGTGGTGAAACGGATTGACAGCTGGATGAATCGTTCTAGGCCGATGGTATCCTCGTATGCAGCGAGATGCAACCGCACTCGAGGATCCAATCCCTGGCGATAGGAAGTTAGTAGCGCTTGTTCATTCCATCCGCTTCTGAGCATAGAGCATATTCGTTAACAGACATTTTCCCTTGTTTCAAATTATAGAGCTTCTCACCAATAGAAGAGTCCCATGAAGGTTTTCCAAATACTTCCTTGAAGTGTTCTACGAAGCCGGAATAAGTCTGGATTACAGGATTATTTTGAGACCAAATGGAATCGGCCCACTGGAGAGCTCTTCCTGATAATTGTGAAATTAAAAACGCTACCTTTGAGTATTCCGTCAGAAACAAGTGCGGTTGCATCTCCAAGGTCAGGGAGCATTGCAGGAGGAATCCGTTGCAATCTTCCACCGAACCAGAGTAGGGCGCCGGTTTGGCCATGGGACTGGTGTAAACTGGCGGTGAGGAAGAAGTGGCGGTGGATGCGGAAGTGATGGCTGGTGCTGGTGCTGGCGCTGGTGGTGGTGGTTGAACGGAGAAAGTGCGGCGAAATGCATCCACTAAATCCTGGAATGGGTCGGAGTGACTCATGCTTGTGTCCCGCTGTTATGGTCCGATCTTCTGTTACAATATGTACCAGTTGGAGACAGAAGATAACAGTTCAGGTAGTTTATTGGACACAAGCAGAGGTTACAGTGACAACAGGTGAGTAGATAGTAGATGTAAAAGTGAATGATGAATGAATGAGTGATAATACTGTCCTTTGTGGTTTGCAGGTTGGCAGCGGTAGCAGACTGGAGACAATGCTGGCGGATGACACTCACACACAGACTTGGAGCACAGGAGGTAGTATGGAGACACAGGAGACAGTTAAGTAGCAATGGGAGTCCTTGAGGTAAGCATAGAGGTAAGTTCCTTGATGCAAATGAGACCAGACAATGTGACTGTGTGTGTGAGTGTCTTAAATAGTGCTGGTGATGAGTGCGCTGATGAGATTCAGGTGGCGGTGATTAGTACTCAGGGGAAGGTGTGCACTGTGATTGGTGGATGCAGGAGTGGTGTCTGTGACAGTTATACAGTAAATTAGGGCCTTAAATATGGTACAGACAGTTTGCTTTTATTTCTTTGTTTCATACAGACAGCAAATCATAAATTTAACTTAAGTGTCTTCTATCTTCTAACACATGGCCCTTTCACAAAGAGGCTTTTGTAGCGTGATGTTAATTTATATTCGTTGTGACTTTCAGGACACGACTTGGTCTCTGTAGTGTTGTGATACATCATATTCACGTAGCAGCAGTGGTGATGAGAGAACACGCTTGAGAAACCGTTTAAAGAGGATAAATCAATCTACAATCCGGTTTGGTTAGATTCTTATTACCCTGCCCAGAATATCTGAGATTATCAAAGATTTTTTTATTGAAAAAGAAAGATGGCGCCGATGTGTGTGGTGTGCAGTCCTCTCTCTGTACTATTTGTTATGTTTTTATTGACTCTGCTGTTCTTATACGGTCATTCACTGATCGTTTATGATCGCCAACAACTGATCGATATCTATCGTTCTATGCCAAAGCCTTTTGGGTTTCATTCCGACTTAAACAGCTATGAGTCTTACTCATCACCCACGCAGCCCAGCTCCCTCTACTACCTACACACTTTCGGGGTTGCATGCAAGAGATGCCGGAGGAAACGTGGAAAACGGGGTGGTGCGGCTGTTCGTTTGAAGTTGGCCTGGGCGTCTGGCTCCACTCCTGCCTTGCTGCAGGCCTCAGCACCGTCGAACTTGGTTTGCCTCTCCTGGGTCTTTCGCGGCACAGCGAAGCGTGGCTGTACGTGGATTCGCCCGATTGTTCCGCATTCACCTCCCACGACTACCCAACGTATCCTGCTACGGATCCAACGAAGGAAAGTAAATCACTGCAACCTGCGCTCTCTACGTAAAGCATCTGACGCTCAACAGGATCTTCCGCAGCTTAGGATGGGGCTTTCCAGTGTGCGATCTCTGGCAAATAAACTTTCATCTGCAATGACCTCATCTCTTCAAACGATCTAGACTTCTTCTTCGTGACTGAATCCTGGATAAAATCAGGTGATCTGAGTCCTCTTTCTGAACTGACTCCCCCTCAGTATGATTTTTTTTTATACTCCCCAGTTAACTGGCAGGGGAGGCGGTCTCGTGACTGTCTTTAAAAATAAAGTACAGTGTCGCTTTTACCCACGGCCAGCTTCAGCAGGTTTGAAATTCAGGAAATACACTTAAACTGCCCTCATCCTGTTTTACTTTTATTAATCTATCTTGTATCTGAGGACCGAAAACTCACTTATCAATTGTTAGATGTTGATGAGCAGCTACAATATTTTAATAACAAATTGTCATGATCACCAGTTGGAGTTCCCTAGTTAGTCACTAGAGGGCACTCCAACCCGGACTGTTCCTCACCCCACTTTTGAACTTCATTTCCCATAACACACTTCCCGGACTCATTATCCTGTAATTGCACCCAGCTGTTTTGTGTTTGATCATTAGTTCTAGTCTATTTATACCCTGTTTGTTTCTGCTTTTGTTATTGAGGTTTCGTTTTTGGTCACTGGTTTCCGTTTGTGTTTTCTTTGTGTACTGTGGACTGTTCTGTGGACTCTGACCCTTGTCTGTCTGGATTATGTTTTTGGATCACTCAATTAAAGCTGCACATGGATCTAACCTTCTTGTTTCAGTGCATTTCGTGACACAAATGTTTGCACCTCGAAGGCTGGTTTATCCCCGAAACAAGTCTCAGCCTTGGATCAACAATGATATCAGATTATTATGACAGCAGTGCAGACGATTTGAACGTAAATGGAAAAAGCACAGGCTTCAAATTTCATTTGATATGCTGAATGTCTCCCTTCAAAATTTCCAAAAGCTGTCAGGGCTGCAAAGCATACATTTTTATCTGATATCATTGTTAACTCACATTGTTCTAGAACGCTTTTTATGACTATCGATTCTGTCTTAACACTCTGAGGTCTGAAGGTATCGCCGGCGATACCACTGCGCTTTTTTTCTTACCAGTGTGAAAGAGACTCAAAATACTCCATCAATGTTGCACATACAATTAAGAGTTATACACCATTTTAATCTGTTGAATATCTTCTTTCATTTGTGTACACTCAGAGTAACAACAAAATGCTGTGCTTTTTGTAAAATAAAGAAAACTAACATGATGCGTGATCTCTCGTCTCCCTCTGAACAAAGTCCAATCTGATAGTTCTCAGAAAATGAACTGTAACTTAGTGAATACGAATGACAAAAAAAATAAACTTATGTTTAAAGAAACGTTGAAATGTCAGGTTTTAAATCGTGCAAGTCAAATCGAAAACAAACATTTTGTGTTTATGTAATCTGTATGAAAAGAGAGCCAGAAGTCAGAAGTCAGTGATTCAGCTCATTATCTGCTAATGCAGCCACGCCCACGGAGGGAGCGCTATTCAGACGCAAATACATGCATACATCGTCTCAATCGTCTATTTATTGTCTTGAAAAGTGTTTATCTGGATGTTAAAGCCATGGTTAGCGAACTCTAGAAGACATGCAGTTAGTTCCTGGTTCTTCTTCTTCTTTATATGGATTTGTGGCCTAAAGGTGTACAGAGCGCCCTCCGGCTGCAAGTATGAATTGTATCCAGCACTCATGGTGATGATATATAGAATAAATATAGAATAAATATTACTCCTCTGTATAGAAATTTGACATAAACATATAAGAATCCATCAATATTTCTCCAAATGTGCATGCTTTTAAGCTAAAAGCCTATATGAAATGCCACAGAGGTAACATAATTGTTCAGACACTTTGCATCACAGAAATACATTATATTTTAAAGAATATAATAGAATACCATTATTTTAAATTGAGCTGAGGCATGATTACAGAGGGTTTTTTCACACCCTACCTGACTGAAAGGCCTCATTAATATGCAAGTAATTTCAGGTCATTATTATTTGATTCTTTTGTCTTCTCAGGTGTAAATGGCCCATTATTCATGATCATTCACGCCTCCACGCATACTGTGTTTCTTGACAAAAAGTGACTTACAAAAACTAAATCAATATATTGTTTTATATGAAAGAGTAGGCAGCATAATTTTTACATAATTCTGAAGCAAAAACTCTAGTCTACAATCTCCAATACCCAGAAGTCTTATGAACACAGATTTAATATACTTTTTTTGGCCTTATTTCAGTGACTTAAGTTTTTTGTTTTTTCAATAACCACGCATAAACATTATTCCTTCAAAAACAAAACATTGTAAATACATGTTCCTTACATATTATTGTAGCCTAGTTTGTGTTGAATACAGTGTAATGACACTTGTGTCATTAATGTGTTTATGAACAACTGAAAAAAAGCACAAATGTCAGGGCATGTCAAAATTTCTCCAGGCCCCAAATCAGCCTCAGACTCCAGAGAGTTAAATCCTCCTGTTAAGACTCTAGGGCTGTGCTCAGAATATCGATACAGTGATACATCGTCATGAACTCCTGACGATGCGCGTATCGATACAGCAGCTGCCGTATCGAGTCTGTCTTGCTTTTAAATGTAGCCAATCACGTGACGTCAACTGGCACTAGCAATGCAAGCAGCAGAGTGAGACATTCAAAATGGATAAGAGGATTTTTCCACCGCCGACAAAAGTAAAATCAAAAATATGGGAGAATTTTGGGTTTTACGCTAAACCAGACAGTCAGACATTAGACATGAGTCATGCGATATGCAAGAACTGCAAAACAAAAGTTAAGTACTCCGGCAACACGACGAACCTCTCTCTGCATATGTCTAGACATCATCCAGACCAGCCAGCCCTGGTTGCAGCAGGTAGGCCTAGTAGCACATATCTGTCATCCCAGAAGCAGCCAACGATGCCTGATGCTTTCATCTCAAAACTCTTACCCACGTCTCAGCGATCTCAAAAGATTACAAATGCATTAATGCGCTTCATATGTCAGGATTTACGGCCATACAGTGTTGTCGAGAATAACGGCTTCAGACAATTGCTTCACAAGTGTGAGCCACGCTACACAATACCAACACGTCAGTTTTTAACAGAAACGGCAATTCCCCGGTTGTATGATGAAGTTAAGCGAGACATTCTGCTGTCACTCTCTTCTGCACAGAGAGTTTCAGTTTCCTGCGATGCATGGACATCGAGAGCAACCCAATCGTATGTTACGATAACCTGCCACTACATCTCTCCCCAATGGGAGCTTGTCTCGCACGTTCTGCAGACTAGAGCGATGTTTGAAAATCACACCGGAGCAAACATCGCCGATTTGCTAAATGATGTGATGCACGAATGGGGAATAAAAGATAAAGATCCAGTGCTTGTGAATGATAGTGCAACTAACATGGCCATAGCTGCAGAGCTAGCCAAATTAGTTCATGTCAGATGCTTTGCTCACTGCTTGAATCTGGCTGCTCAACGGGCTCTGAAGTTACCGAAAGTTTCCCGTCTTCTCGGAAGAGTTCGGAGCATCACAACATTTTTTAGGAAAAGTACAATCGCCTGCCATGTCCTCCACGAGAAGCAAAAGGTATTTGGCCTTCCTGAGCATAAATTGATGACTGGTATCACTGGTACAGTGTTGAAATGGTTCTGTAACACAGTTCGTAAATGTGGGAAGAAGGAGGCGGGAACCAGCTAACGTTCAACAAAAGTTTAATACCAAAATAAACAAATACAAAACGAAAGTAATGCCGGCAGACCCTTGCGGACGTCTGCCGGCCACACAAACATAATAAAACATAAAATAAAGTCCAGGCCTGGTCCTCTCTCGTCCTTCACTGTAGTCGCTCCTCCTTTTATGCTCCCGGAGCTCCTCCGTGAGGGACTCAAGGCCGGTGCGCCTCCCAGGTGAAGCTCATTAACACTCGCGCCACCGGCCTCGCGGCGTTCCCTCACGGCTCTCGCCCGCCCTGGTCGCCACATACCCCCATCGCCCCTCGCAGGCCGGGGGGTACTCCCGCGACTGCGCTTACTCCCCCCCGGGGCCTGTCTCGGCGGCCGCAACACCTGGGGGTAAGGACAGACGAGACGAGAGAAAGGAGACGGAAGCAAGGGGAGCGACAGGACGAGAAAGGGGAGAGAGGAAAAAGAAAGAGGAAAAAAAAATTCTGGGTCCGGTTCCCAGACACACTGCCGCTCGGTCCTCAGCCTGCCGGGAGGCTCTTCCTCGCGGTGCCATGCGGTGGCACTGGACGCTTGGTGGACGGCCCGATCCTCGACCGCCTCCTGGCGGCCGGCGATGGCTCCTCCGGCTGAGGGCAGCCGACAGCAAGTCCCCCGTCCCCTGCTCCTCCCCTTAATGGCGGACAGCAGCAGGCTCTGGCCCACGGCGAACGGCGGCGACTCCTCTGCTCCCTCCTGGATGGCAGTCACCCCACCTCATCCCAGGAGCACGGCATCCGGGTCTCCGTCCCACCTTTCACTAGGCTCCAGTACCACCGCCTCGGGCAGCCTCTCGCGGTCTTCACACTCCCGCGCTGCCCGAACTCCGCAGCACCGCGATCCCCCTCAGCAACGAGGGCTCTCCGACAGCATGTCCCTCCTTCCTCCCGGGTTTCGGCACCAATGTAACACAGTTCGTAAATGTGGGAAGAAGGAGGCGGGAACCGGCGAACGTTCAACAAAAGTTTAATACCAAAATAAACAAATACAAAACGAAAGTAATGCCGGCAGACCCTCGCGGACATCTGCCAGCCACACAAACATAATAAAACATAAAATAAAGTCCAGGCCTGGTCCTCTCTCGTCCTTCACTGTAGTCGCTCCTCCTTTTATGCTCCCGGAGCTCCCCCGTGAGGGACTCAAGGCCGGTGCGCCTCCCAGGTGAAGCTCATTAACACTCGCGCCACCGGCCTCGCGCCGTTCCCTCACGGCTCTCGCCGCCCTGGTCGCCACAGGTTCCAATCTTTTTTTGTCAAACAGAAGATTCACAGTCAATTTAGGTGTCCTCAGTGGCTCACGTCACCTGTGGTGTACCCCAAGGATCGATCTTAGCACCGTTATTAATTTCGCTGTATATGTTACCCCTGGGATCAATTATGCATAAATTTGGGGTGTCGTATCACTGCTATGCAGACGATACACAACTTTATATACCTATTAAACGTAAAGATAACTCGGCATACAAGAGATTAGAAGCTTGCCTGCATGAACTCAAATTATGGCTTACAAATAATTTTATGATACTTAATGATGACAAGACCCAAATCATTCAATTTGGGCCAAAAGAGCACCCAGATGAAAACTCTATCAACCTTGGTACCCTCACATCTTATCTTACATCTGATGTTAAAGATCTAGGATTTCACCTAGATAATGGTCTTAAATTAGACAAACAAATCAACACTATAGTTAGTACTAGTTTTTATCATATTCGCAAATTAGCTAAAGTCAAACCTTTCTTAAGCAGGAAAAGTTTGGAAACAGTTATTCACGCTTTTATCTCAACTTGACTCTATTACTGTAACTCTCTGTATTCTGGGTTACCTCTCTCTTCCATCTCTTGCCTTCAAATGGTCCAAAATGCGGCAGCCCGTCTACTCACAGGTAGCAGCAAACATGACCATATTACACCAATCCTACGTTCTCTACACTGGCTGCCAGTACGATACCGTATAGACTACAAGATTTTGCTATTCGTTTACAAAGCTCTCAATAATTTAGCTCCTAAATATCCATCTGATTTGATTATTATGTACAATCCTTCAAGATCACTTAGATCCCAAAATGGTCATCTTTTGTTGGTACCACTATCTCGTCTGCAACGCAGGGGAGACCGAGCTTTCGCAGTAGCGGGCCCTAAGCTGTGGAATAGCTTGCCACCATCAGTCAGAACTGCCTCTACGTTTGCTGAATTTTTGCTTAAAACACATCTCTTTTCTTGTGCTTTTAATTGTTGATAATTTGTATGTGTTCTTTTATATTTATGTTCTTCTTTCTCCTTTTCGTTTAACTCTATGTACAGCAATGTGGAAAGGGGGGCGTGGGTCAGCGAAGTCTGCAGCGGGAGAGAGAGGCAGGAGACGCACGGTGAGTGAGTGGATTAAGCGCAAATAACAAACACCTGTCTCTTGTTTCAGTAATTGGCGTGGAGAGAGTATTTAACGCCAGAAGAAACAGGAGTGTGGGAGAGAGAGAAGGACTACTGGCTGCTACATGTCTGGATGCCTGAGGCTCTGCCTGTGGATTTACTTTTTGTGCTTTATATGACCGCATTGTGCCTGTCTGCACACCTTTTGTTTTGTTGTCACTTTATAATAAAAGCAGTCAGTAGTCAAGCCGACCCCGTCCTCTTCCTTCCTTACAACGAACATTACTACAAGCACTTTGGCCAGCTCAGGCTGATTTTAAATGTGCTTTATAAATAAAACTGAATTGAATTAAATTGAATATCAATCTTTATCACACCAATTATAGAAATGTTATTCTGAGTACCTGAGATCAGGCCGTTTGTCTCCACTCTTTAACGTTGGTGGGTCATCCATAGATCTGTCACTCTTCACAGACACACAGCTGGACTCTGGGTTTGAGCTCTTCTGCTGGACTGAACTGTAACAGAGAACACATTCAGTTTAATCCTTTACATTACTGTGTTCATTCTTTATGATAGCAACCATATTAATATAAACACATTAATCTTTCATCCAAAAGCATGCTGAGGAAACTTTATCTTTTATTTAGCATTTCATGTTAGAGTATTAAAGTTTTGTAACAGTATGTATGTAAGTTTTATAAACAGTTTAGAGAGGAGAAATCAATCTACATATAAAATATTGGTCACAAATTATTGATCACTTTCTAAATAATAAAAGTATAGTGCATAGTGTATAGTACTAATAATTATATAGAAAAAAAACGATTTGCATCGTTTTTACCGATGCAAATTTGTTACTTTTTTTTTTTTTTTTTTTATAATAAGCAAGAAGACAGTTACAAAAGAAAAAAGCAGTGACAGTTATATACATATACAAATACAGAAGAAGACAGGAAGAGAGAGACAAAGAGTAGGCTACAGATATATGGTTGTAGTAGTTTCAGCAGGTACATGTACAAAGATCAGTTAAGCCAATTTCATGAATTGTATTAGTAATTACTGTTTAGCTTTCCATGTATTGTTGTAGGGAGGAAGAAAGAGGGGGGGGGGGGGAGGAAAAAAGAAAGAAAAAAAAAGAAAACTGGGAGTGGCTGCACTCAGTGATAGATAGATATCAATACAATGTAATGAAACACCAATAGTATTAATAATAAATAACTAAATAATAATAATAATAATAATAATAATAGTCGTTGCAGTAGCCGTCGGTGCTGGATTGGAAGTAATGGCAATAGCATTGGTAGTGATGATGATAATAATAATAATAATAATAATAATGATAATAATAATGACTGGACTAGTCTGTGAAATGATTACAGATGAATCCATACCCCGCTAGGTTCAGAAGCCACTCCATCCCCGGCGGCAAGCAAAATCGCTAGGCCCGTCCATACAACCATCAGAACCGCCTCTGATTCGCCTTCTCTCCTTCATACCCCTGGACATACCAGACTCTCGTGCCAGTGTCAGGCACCTCCAGACAAGGCTCACCTAGTCTGGGTGTGACCTAACAACTGACTATTCTTATGTGAATTCCTGCTGTTCAATGTATCAGTTGAGCCATTTTAAATTATATTCTTTGGGTATAACTGCGGTGTGCCCTAGCCAGGGACACTGCGTTTAATCCAACAGAGATGTTTGACCCAGAACACTGGCAGGTGGCGAAAGGAGGAGGCAGGCAATGTAAAAAAAAAAAAAAAAAAAAAAAAACAACCCATAAATCGACAGTGCCTGTGTCAACCGGATGTGCCAGTCAGGCCCGCCGACAGAAACAGAGTGGCCGCCAAACCCAGAGTTTGCTTATATGTTATGTAAATTATTAAAAATTCATAATGATTATGGAATTGTTTTCATAATTGATGAAGATATCGAAGAGGCCCAATTATTCTATAAAAAATTAAAGTATCGATAGTTCGACCAATGCTGCCACTACTAAGAACAATTATCATAATCATAGTAATTAAAGTACTAAAGTACTTTAAAATATATATATATATATATATATATATATATATACACATACCTACATACACACATATATATATATATATATATATATATATATATATATATATATATATATATATATACATAAACATACACACACATAAGATATATTATCGCATACAATACAACTATATAGTCAGGTATCATATATTCATAATATAAGATCGCAGTCACTTAATATATACACATAGTATATGTACATAAACCCCCACACACATACATGTATATACTCATACACGCACACATATATATATATATATATATATATATATATATATATATATATATATATATATATATATATATATACACTATATTCATCTATAATTGTAATAATATATAATAAATAAAACTTTATTCCTCTTTTGTTGAAGCGTGATTTCTCATTTTCTATTCATCTAATTGTAAATGCATCTATTGTATATACCCTGAGGATTGGGGCATCAGCTCACCAGCCGGATTTAATCAATATTTAAGGATAGAAGCAGTGGGCTAAAAACTGTATTAAATCTGAATAACTGGTTTTGTGTTTCTGATGCGTGTTTTTCTTGAATAATATGTTCCTTTAATAGATGTAGCCATTGTGTGATTGATATTTGGCATTTCTTTTTCTAATTAAGTAATATTGTTTTCTTGGTGATAGCTAGAGACATGAGTAAAGGTATTGGATATTTTAAAGATGGGTTAGTTTGGGAAGTGTCACCTAGGAGGCATAATGAAGGGAGTTTTGGGATTTTGGTTTTGAAAAATTCTGTTAATTTGTTAGTGATATCTGTCCAGAACTGATAAACGGGAGGGCATAACCAAAGTGCATGAAAGTAAGAGTCTTGTATGTTTAGGATGCAGTTAGTACATCTGTCCGAGGTTTCTAGGCCTATTTTGAACATCTTCTGTTGTGTAATGTGTGTTCTATGTACAATCTTATACTGTATTAATTGAATATTTGTGTTAGTACTAAAGATAGCTAAACTAAAGAAGCTATTTTTACAAACTGTTTTCCAGAATTCCTCATCTGTGTTGATATTAATGTCTTTTTCCCATTGTTTGACTGGTGCTGCTGTATTGGTATCTATAGAAGATAGCAAAGAAGCATCTTTACTGAGTTACTGATTGTATTGATATGTTTAATAATTGGGGAAGGTTGTGCAATATCTGTAATTCTGATTGTGGTTTTAATAGAGTTCCTGATTTGTAGATAGTAATAATAGTGTTCTTTCCCTAAATTAAATTTCTGCATTAATTCTGAAAAAGTGATAAAGGTGTTACCAGAGAACAAGTGATGTATATATGTGATGCCTTTCTCTTTCCATTTGGTATTGTAAAATGGCATATGATTAATTGTAAAATCCGGATTATTCCATATAGGTGAGTTGATGTGTGGTACGAGCTTGTGATTTATCAATGTATTAATTTTCCACCAAGCAGTGAGAGTTGTTTTAATCATCAAATTCTTGAAGAGATTTTGTTGTTTGATTTTACTTGTGAGTGATGGAAGATCTGAGATGAGTAATTCCTTACATTCTGCTTGTTCTAACTCTAGCCATGGGTTTTGGGTAGTATCGTTTTTGATCCATTTACAAATATATTGTAATTGCGAAGCTAAATAATACTGTTGAAAATTTGGTGCTGCTAGACCACCTTGAGCTTTATTTTTTTGAAGTTTTTGTAAGCTTATTTTCGGATTCTTGTTTTTCCAGTAAAATTTACTTATTATTTGATTTAATTATGTAAACCATTTTTTGTTTGGTTGTACAGGAGTCATGGTGAATAAATAATGGACTTTAGGCAGGGATGGGCAGTATTTCAGATACATGTATTTAAAATACGTATTTGAAATACAAAATACTATTTTGTATTTTGTATTTTAAAGCCTTTGGAAAAAATCAAATGTAATTTGTATTTAAATACATTTAAGATGAGTATTTTTGTATTTTCTACTTTGAGACAGTCAACCTCTTTATCAGGGTGTTGTTTTCATGCATCAACTAGTTCAGACCAGGTTCAGACCAGACACGCCCCCCCCCCCCCCCATCCCAACATTCATGCACGTTAGCCGCAGCTGTACAACCCAGCCTTGGGTCGGCAACTTTTCTGGAATAAGGTGAGGATGTGCTACTTGTTGATTAAAGTAGCTTGTCAAATGTGTTTGAAGCATTAAAGGGATAGTTCACCCAAAAATGAAATTTTGATGTTTATCTGCTTACCCCCAGCGCATCCAAGATGTAGGTGACTTTTTTTCTTCAGTAAAACACAAATGAGGATTTTTAACTCCAACCGCTGCTGTCTGTCAGCCAAATAATGGGAGTAGATGGGGACTTCAGCTAAAAGAGTAAATAAAGCTTGCTTAGACAAATCCAAATTAAACCCTGCGGCTCGTGACGACACATTGATGTCCTAAGACACGAAACGATCGGTTTGTGTGAGAAACCGAACAGTATTTATATCATTTTTTACCTCTAATACACGACTATGTCCAACTCCGTTCAGCATCGGTTAGTGATGTCTGATCGCGCTCTGACAACGGAAGTGATGTCTCGCGCATATACTTTAATGAGTTTCAGACATCACTGCCGCTGTCAGAGCGCGATCAGACATCACAAACCGATCGTTTCGTGTCTTAGGACATCAATGTGTCGTCACGAGCCGCAGGGTTTAATTTGGATTTGTCTAAGCAAGCTTTTTTTACTCTTTTAGCTGAAGTCCCCATCTACTCCCATTATTTGGCTGACAGACAGCAGCGGTTGGAGTTAAAAATCCTCATTTGTGTTTTACTGAAGAAAAAAGTCACCTACATCTTGGATGCGCTGGGGGTAAGCAGATAAACATCAAAATTTCATTTTTGGGTGAACTATCCCTTTAACGTTACTGCATGTTAAGCCGAGTTCAGACTGCACGATTTTAGCCCCGATTTTGGCTCGCCGACAGGTTTTGAGAAATCGCAGACAAATGCCCGAAATCACAGGCAAATCGCTGCTCGTTCACGTGAGTTCGGGGAGGAGTTATAGACCACAATATCAGCAAGCATGGCTTCGTACACATAAACATTACAATGTTTAGATAGGACTTTCCGCTTTCTCTTTAGCTTTGTGCAGCTGAAGCCTTGTTTATACTTTCGCAATTCGCATGGCTCTACGCCATGAACCTGTTACCTGCTTACTGCGCGCGCTCCTCAGTAAACCTATTACCGTGCGTTCACACCGCCGCCGGCGAGAGCGTCAACAATCGCCTTGGCCGCCCTGCCAACAACGCTGTACTGTTTGTTCAAACCGCCGCCGACGGGAGGGTCAAAGTAAATGACAAGTTGCGTCAACCAATCGGAAGCCTCTCAAGCGAGGACCTCTACATTCCAATTGGTTGCCTCCGAACAGCGTCATAGCTAATTACTATAAAGTTAACCTGATTTCAACTCTCCTCGACGCTCTCACCGTCCAAGACGCGCCGCGCCGCTCTCGCCGGAGCTCGCCGCCGGCTCTCATTGAAAATGAATGACTAGCGTCACTTTGACGCTCTCGCCGCCGGCGGTGTGAACACACAGTTAGGCTTTTATGCTTGACGTGCTCTCCATTGTATAATTCTGTGAAAAACGACAGAGGGCGACTCTGAGTAATTGTTCTCCAAACCACCAAAAAGCAGCAATGAGAGGAAGTAGTTTGCCGAATAATTTGTCAAATACCTCTTATACTATGTCAAACACTCGTCTCGTGAGAAGTTTGTGAATAAATGGATTTCTTCACATGTAAACTGATTAGGTTGTAGGTCATTTTGACGACACGTGAAAAAGTTTTTTAGTACACTTCTTAAACCCTACCCAAATAATCAAGTTAAACCCAGTAAACTTGAAATTGTGACTTGAGACATTAGAACAAAACATATTAATATGATAACATATGTATAACACTAAATTGAACAATACTGTGTTATATATGTTTTTTAATTCATTAATTATTTTATTTCAATTAACGATTGTATTAAACACCGACCATTACTTTATTCATTATTTCTGCTATGCAGGCTCATTTTGTAAATGTAATCATTTTAAATTTTACAAACATGGTGCTTTATGAAAATGTAACTGGACACATTTCCAAATTGTGATTGTGTTTACCCATCTATGCAAATGTTTGTTTATGTAGAGACGAAATAATTAGGTTAATCATTGTCTCCATCAGTTTAGTGTAGTAATTGTGTGCATTTGTGATGACAATGATGAAAGATGCACTACACTTTTAGTTTTATTGTTCACCAAAAAAAGTGCCAAATGATTTCTAATTAAAATTTTTTTTATTTTAGATAAACTTTATATTTTCTAATTATGTATATAGAAACAAATAAACTTTACATTAAATAAATATAAAAGTTACTATACTGCTTGCGTAAAAAAAAAGCACCAAAAGAGTTTGAAATTCAGTTTTTGCTGTGGTATCAAAACTGATATTGATAATTGTGAAACCATGCCATATATTGTCATATCACCCATCCCTATTCTTTGCTATATAGCAGAAAAGGTTCCAACAGTTTTACAGTTTTATTTAATAGTGTTCACCATAAGTAATAGACTACATTGTAACCTTGTCAGAAGTAAGTATATAAATGGCTGCTATTTTGCACTACATAAGTTTATTTGTAATTGCCAGCAAGGAAGCAAGCACTTAAGAAAGAGAGAGAGAGAGAATGACAGAGAGAGAATGACAGAGAGTGCAGAAATGAGGTAAGGAATTAAAAGTCAGTAGGCCTATGTAGTTTCTTAATTCACTGTGACTATTTATAATTAGCTTAACAAATTACACATTGACACATTGGCTTTTAATGATGGTGATAAAACATAATAAAAGTTAAAAATTAGTTTTTTGGGGGGTTTTTTGTAGTTTTTTATTTCCTACTGGGCAGGGGAAGGCAAGAGGTATATAAAATTAAAACGAAAGTTTTTAAGTAGCTGCACACATCTAAATGCTTTTTGGCATTCAGAATAGGCCCAGATAGATTTCAGCCTAATAGGGATACCTGCACTGAATCTTCAATTTCAAAATACAAAATACTGTATTTGTATTTAAATACATTTTCCCACACAGTATTTTGTATTTGTATTTAAATACATTTTTCCACACAGTATTTTGTATTTGTATTTTAAATACATTTCCATGTATTTATGCCCATCTCTGACTTTAGGTAGTATGTTTTGGGATTTTGAAGAAAAAATAATTTGTCATCCGCATATAAGGAGATTTTATGATTCGTGTTGTTTGATAAAACTCCGGAGATATTGTCATTCTGTCTTATTGCAGTGGCCAGAGGTTCTATAAATAAAGCGAAAAGTAATGGAGACCTTGTCGAGTCCCGCGCTGAAGCTGGAATGGTGGTGATATTATACCGTTTGTTATGACAGATGCTAAAGGTATATTATATAATGTTTTAATCCAGTGTATAAAGGATTCTCCGAACCCAAATTTTTTAAGTGTTGTTTGAAGGAAGTACCAGTTGACTTTATCAAAAGCTTTTTCTGTGTCCAATGATACAATTATTGTTTTTTTCCTATTTTGTTTACATAGATGCATTATATTGAATAATCGTCAAGTATTGTTTGATGATTGCCGTCCTTTAATGAAATCGGTTTGGTCGGGGTGGATAAGGAATGAAATTACTGATTCCATACGATTGGCCAAAGCTTTACTTATTATTTTTAAATCTGTATTGATAAGAGATAACGGGCGATAACTAGAACATTGAGTCGGGTCTTTATTTGGTTTGAGCAGTACTGTAATTAGTGCTGTATTCATAAGAGCCGGAATAGACAAAGTTTTTTTAATTTCTGCTGTCTTTTGCATGAAAAGCGGTGATATAGTTGACCAAAAGTGTTTATAAAATTCTGGTGGGTATCCATCTAAACCTGGAGCTTTATTGTTTAATAATGATTCAAGAGCCTGCTTATATTCAATTTCTGATAGAGATTTATCTAATGCTTCTCTTTGTGTTGAGGTTAAACTGGGTAGAGTTATGTTGTTAAGGAATAAATTAGTATCTTTGATTTTTGGGTTTTTATTAGTACTGTACAAATGTTTATAGAATGTTCGAAAGGTGTTGTTGATGTCTTGTAAGGTGTGAAGTGCCTTCCCTTCTGTGTTCATAATTGTTGTTTTTTCTCTATTACATTTAAGTAAGTTGGCTAAGTATTTACCTGATTTATTATTATGTTCAAAGTGTGTATATCTTAGACATTGTTTTTGAAATTCTATCCGTTTATTTATATTTTCATAATCAACTTTTGTTTTATTAATCTCCTTTCAAATCTGTCCATTAGGATTATGAGAGTAACTATTGTGTAACATATGTATTTTATTTTCTAGGTCTTTTTCTATTTTTTGTTCCTTTTTGTGTTTATATGCAGAATATGATTTAATCTTTCCTCTTAATACAACTTTAGCTGTCTCCCAGAGAGTTACTGCAGAGGTGCCTGGTATATTATTTGTTTCCATGAAAATTGCCCATTCTTTTTCAAAGTATTCATTAAACTCTTTATCTTTGAGTAGAGATATATTCATCCTCCATCTAAATGATTTTTTGTAACCACCGTATTATTGATAGTTATAATGATTGGAGCATGGTCAGATATAATAATAGGATTAATTGTTGTATTTAAAATATCTGGTACGAGGGAGTTACATGTTGAAAAATAATCAATACGCGAGTATGACTTGTGAACTGCTGAAAAATACGTGTATTCTCGTGAGGTTGGGTTTGTAAGTCTCCAGCTATCGCCAAGACCTAGGTCAGCCATGTATTGTTTTATGATTTCTGTGGATTGCCATGGTTTAAAATGCGATGGTGTATTTGATGTGTCTTGAGTTGGATCGATAACTGTATTAAAATCTCCTCCGATTATGATACCTGATTGAGAAAGGTTGGCTATTGAGGAGAAGTTATGAAAAAATTGGGGGTCATCGGTGTTTAGTCCATATATATTAGCGACGGTCAGCATTTTATTATTAAAGGATATGTTGATGATAACATATCGTCCTTCTGGGTCACATATTGTTACGTTACACAGGAGGTCGGAGACACAGGTAAAGATTACGATGTTTATTGAGACAACCAGAGCAGTGAACAGGTGAGTATTTAGATGAAGTTTCCAGACAGAGTATATATCAAGACAGTGATACTTGACTTGATCTTCACACCAGGTTTGATGAAGGCAGAGAGACGTGGAAGAGAGGAGGTTACCAACCAGAGGATATATCAAGACAGGATTACTGAACTTGATCTTCACACCAGATTCAACAAAGACCAGGAGACTTGGAACAGAGACTGCACAGACACACTCACAGAGGACTGGAGAACACACTGATGACAGGTAAGGAGTCCATAAGATAAGCATTCAGGTTAGTATGCATTAACAAGACCAGACAAAGACTGAGTGACTGTGAGTGTCTTTTATGGTGTTGTTGATTGGACTGGTGATGAGTGTCAGGTGTGTGTGATCAGTACTCTGGTGAGGGAGTGCGACGTGATTGGCTGGGTGCAGAGCCTGGTGTGTCTGTGACACATATAGCTGAGTGATTAATAACCGTTATATTTTTATTGATTAATATAGCTACGCCTCTTTTCTTTGAGTTGTAGGATGCAGAGTATATTTGTGTTAACTGTGTGTTTGTTAATTTTTTATGTTCTGATTCCGAAAGGTGGGTTTCTTGTAATAAGCATATATCTGCCTTGAGTTTTTTAAGATGGTTTAAAATTTTTTGCTGGTGAGTTGATGCCTCTTACATTCCAGCTTACAAATTTTAAATGTGACATTTAATATTAAGATAGTTAGCTTTATTCAGTATTTCATATATAAGTATCTGTACCCTGCTGTATAATATAGACAATAAGAGCCTACGTACATTACACGTTCAATATCAGACGGACATAACATAGAACAAAAAGAGCGCTTTGTTTCAAATGAGTACACAAACATGTTTTTGAAAGTAGCCTGCAGGTGTTTATTTAATGTCTTATATTGCTTTTACTGGCGATATACATATGTATATATATTTATTTCTTTTCTTTGATAACAGATTATAACTGACTCTGCTGAGTATTCCCGGCGTGGTTGTTTCTTTTGTGGTTGCGGCATGTTGGTCAGTCTGCAGAAGTAGTCGTCTATAAACTTTTCCAAAGTTTCCACGGTGGGTTTATCCGGTTCTGGTATTGAAACGATAAGATTGGTAATAGTAGTTTAGTTATAGATGATCGGTCTGTTTTGTTTTTGTTTTTGCTCCATTTAGTACGCCGCCATGATGGATCACCCGTAGTCTCGCGAGACCGTCACCGCATCTCACACAGTCATCCAAAATATGTTACAAATGATGCATCGCAATACAAATGCCAACTTGTATTCGATGCACACTTTTTTTAAATCAATGCATCGCATTGTTAATGCTGCTTTTATTCCGATACACCAATGTGAAACCGTGAATCTTACCATGCCTACTTGCCAGACATGAGGTTCTCTCTCACCTCCAGACAGAACATAACAACATAAGAACGCCTGGCCAATAAACACATAGACCAGGCACTCGTACACAAAGTGTATCTTGTAGACAAGAAGATGAATCTGTAACACCCACACAAAGACAAGACGACACGTCAGAGCTCTGCCACCATAAGAATAAACCAGACCAAAGTGACAGAACCCTGACATCTGTGCATGTAATGTTCCCTTGTTAAAATCGATGAAATTGTGGGTATAACTTTTGATTATGTGACTGGGTTTGAGTCATGTTTCTTTTTTGTTCTTTGCTGTAAAATTAGTAATCTGTCAATAAAGACCCAAAGACTATAATTGTCTCAGTCACATTCCGTTTGTTTTGGTTTCCATCTGTCACATGTGCTCCTTTGTTCCATTTTCCCACCACAATATATCACCATGGACATTACCAGGATCATTCACAGCTGTATGTCATTTTAGTTAATCATCTCTGTATTTAAGTTCTTATCTTCCCTATGTTCATTGTCCAGTCTTGTATGTGTTGTGTTGTGATGCATGCCTGTACCTGTTGGATTTCCTAAGTAAAGACTTATTTGATCTTAATCTTCTTCGTCATGTGTTCCTGCGTGAGCAAAGCATTACAATAATTTTAGTGTGTCTTAGAGTAGTCAGTAAAGTTTTGTTTGTATTCACATTAGGGCTGCAAGGTTAATTGAAAAAAAGATCACGATCTCAATTTATACATAAATGCAATCTTCTTTCTAAATGACTGTGATTCACTTGCGTATTTCCCTGTACTCAGATCACGATGCATTAATGTGTTCACTTATTTACTTTACAACAATCCAAGATGCTATATCAGTCAAATTTATTGGTGTCGCTCACACAGTGTAAAACAAAACACTAATAATTCACCAATCAGGTCAGAGATTAGCGAATGATTCAGATATAAGTCCCGATCACTTCCCTCCTCTCATATGGAAAGCCAAATTGATCAAAATTTGCGTGCGTTTGACCGCTGTATAAATATTACAACACCGTTTTCATAATGCGTCAGGTGTTAAGTTAACGTCACACGCAGCCACGTGTTAAAATAACACCACTCGCTGAAAGACGAGTTGACGCCACTCGCCACTCAAAATGCAGATTTATGAGCTCATCTACATGGCACCTCCTCTACTGGGCTGGAGGACTCTATGACAAGTCGGAGAATCCAGTTTGCAAGAGGGTGAAAATGGCAAGGAGAGAATTGCGGTGTAAACACACTGTAATATGTGAATTGTAAATGTAAATTCATTTTAAGTAAATAAAATAATAATATAAAAAAGGTCTTAAGATCTGGCACAGATGTAGAGTCTGGTGCAGAATGACAAGGGAGCCTCACATACAAATACCAGCCAAAATAAATAATAAATAAATAAAATAAGGAAAATAGACTATTTTTTGTTAATTTTAAGTCCAGCACTTTATTATAAATGAACGTCTTGTGCAGACAGAACTCATTTTTTATTTATTTATTCAAAAAATGTTTTGGTTAACTCAATTCCCATGATTTTATGTTCACAAATTGAGGTCACTGGTGCAGTTAGATTAATATTACCGTACCCAGAATATCAATCTTTATCACATATTTTATAGAAATGTTATTCTATAGTACCTGAGATCAGGCCGTTTGTCTCCACTCTTTAACGTTGGTGGGTCATCCATAGATCTGTCACTCTTCACAGACACACAGCTGGACTCTGGGTTTGAGCTCTTCTGCTGGACTGAACTGTAACAGAGAACACATTCAGTTTAATCCTTTACATTACTGTGTTCATTCTTTATGATAGCAACCATATTAATATAAACACATTAATCTTTCATCCAAAAGCATGCTGAGGAAACTTTATCACAAGAGATGTTAGAGTATTAAAGGCACTCTATGTAAGTTTCACAACTAGAGGTCGCTTATTCAAAACAAAGGCGTATCTTGATGACGTAGTGAATGAGCATGGAATCATGGGAGCTGTCATCTTTAACTCCACAGCTGATGGAAAGCAATCAGATGGGAAATCATGTTCCATGGGTGAGCAAATGTATTAAAGTTTTATTAAAGTCATAGTGGTATAAAGCAGGACAGGCTGAGAGCTTGGGACATGAACTCTGTTACAGTTATGTTTGATCACTTAAATTCACATCATTTCATTCTAATGAAACAGCCAGCAGTGCTGAATTACTACTCATACAGGTCATTTTGAAATTGTGGGGCAATGCAGCTTTTTTTACTTGGTCAGAACAATCATAATAAAAATACATGTGAGTGTGTTGAAAGTTATGTTATAACGTTACTCTGTGCGTTCGCTCAGTGATGGAGACACTTGTTGCACATTGCAGTAAACTGATAGACTGATATTAGAATATCATATTAATTAAAGCTAGATGACTTGTGTTGCTAAATGGCATGTAATTCATTTTAAAATATATTGTATGATGTAGACAATGCTGTATTACTGTTACTACAAATAAGCATGGGATTATGAGGTACAAACATGTTACTCACAATAAATCAAGAAAACGAGATTCAAACAATAAGACTAACAGTGTTGAGCTATATAACAACGATTAGTTTTCTGTTTATAAAGGTATCCAAACAGTTGATCACCCGTCTAATAATACACATAATATATTAAAGCATCTTTGGTGTTTCCATTGTTTCTACGAAAGTAAAACTACAGAAGTAATACGGAAAATTGAGGGTAAAGCGGATATGACGTCATTGACAGGCAACGCATTGGCACGGGCCATTACACTGGTCAAAATTGCTGATTTCTCTGGATTTAAACATTATTGGAAACATTTGGGATAATCTAAATACACAAGTCAACAAAATATAACATTATTTTAGTGGTTTTTGGATATTTCAATCCAAAAATCCTACATATTGTGCCTTTAAAACAAACAAACAAAAACTGACAAAATAGGTTACACTTTTCCTGTTTCTGTGATCTGTGTGGGGAGGAATCACAACATCACATCTTTTTCTGTGATGTAACACAATATTTAACAGTGTTTGATGAAAGTACCTGTATCCTGGAGAAAAATCTCCATCTCTGGATCCTTGTGAATCAGTCATGATGAAGCTGCAGGAGAATCTGATGAGTTTGATCTCCTCCACTGACTCTGAATCAACAAAACATTCAGACACAAAATTACATGATTAAATTTATTAAACAACCTTCATAAATTAGGTGAACATATCTTGAGTGTGGGAGAAAAAGCATCCTGTGACTCTGTAAACTCAAGCTCAGTCATATGCTGTTAAAACTTCTGAAGAATCACAGACATCAAACACAAAAAAAACTCTTTATGAAATATATTATATCAAACAAACAATCACTTAAAATGTCCTCCAAATATGACTATGAAAAAGTCACCACACATGAACACTCACCTTGATCAAACTTTTACAAGATACAGATTCTCAAATCCTCCAGCTTTAACATCATGAGGTTAACAGCTTAAACAACATAACTTTGATTAACGTTTCTATTAAACACTTTGATGCTCTGTTTTTTCCGTATCGTATTAGTATTTTACCTGCTTAAAATGGCGACAGGTAAACTCTAACTTACTTTCACTTTCTATCTGTGACGAGAGAGAGAGAGAGAGAGAGAGAAATATAAAATATTTATCTCTCTGGTGAGAGATAAAACAGTCTGGCCAAACACAAAACCAGAAGCTCATCGCCAATAACACAAAAGTATGAGCAAACCAATTTGAATATTATAAGACAGTGTATTAATAAAGAAGCATGTTGTTGCTGTAGTGTGTATGTCGCCCTCTGCTGAAAGAAAACAAAGGAACAAAGAATGTATGTTTTTTTTTAATGCTACTAAATTTCATTAAAGGGATAGTTCACCCCAAAAAATTACAATTCTGTCATCATTTAGGCCCAATCCCAATTCTATTTTATACCCCTTTCCCTTCCCCCTACGCCTACCTTCCCCTTCCCCTTCCCCCTACGCCTACCTTCCCCCTTGAAACAGAGTGTCAAGGGGTAGGGCTGAAAATATTCCCCTAAGAAATGGGACACTGTAGGTACACGATCCGTTCCACCTGCACGATCCGTTTCACGCATGCGCGTAATTACGTAGTAGAAAACGTCACGGGTTTCCTACACTATCGGTACCTACTAATGAAACACTTGACGGCAAGGCGGCACGTTTGTGCAACGTTAGTTATATTGTGTTTAACATTTAACAGCGGGTCTATTTTGATGCTTTTAAATGTAGCTTAGGCTATGCATTACGATGTGTTTACGTGGTTGCCAATCCAAAATAATAAAGGAGTTGTGAGTCGTTACATGAACATACATGATCAGTTTCCTCCATACTCTCCTTTGCGATTCATTGCTGGTATAAGGCTTAACTTACTTAACTTGCTGTGTTTTGGTCTGAGGTCAGTAGTATTGTCAAAGATTGTTTGTGTCGTTTTTTTATTAAAAGCTGCTAACAGTTAACTTTTAAGTTGAGTAATTTGTATTAGTATGGGTCTATATAGGCTAATATATATCTATATAATCTAAATGAGGAAAATAACCCCTTCAATGTTGTTTACAGAAGACAATAAGGAGCATAATATGCATTTCTGCCAAGACTATCTGCACTTACATGAAGAAAGAACTACAAACAAGTGTGGGGAAACGTTATAGAGTTTTTCAAACACAATGCTCTCTATATGAATAGAAACATGATGAGACAGTGATATTAGCTTCCCTGCAGCACTTTCACAAGGTTTTATTTTAATGCGCTTTCCACAACAATTAAAATGTTAAAATTGAATTACAAGTGGTTAAATTGATCAGCTACAAAACTAAAAGTTACTAATGCAGGTTTTTTTTTAAAGGTGCCCTAGATTGCTTTTTCACAAGATGTAATATAAGTCTAAGGTGTCCCCTGAATGTGTCTGTGAAGTTTCAGCTCAAAATACCCCATAGATTTTTTTTTATTAATTTTTTTAACTGCCTATTTTGGGGCATCATTAACAACACACTGATTTTTGCAGCGCGCCGCCCCTTTAAATGGCGCGCTCCCTCCTGCCCCACGAGCTCTAGTTCACACAGCTAATATAACCCACAAATGGATCTTTACAAGATGTTCGTCATGCATGCTTCGAATTATGTGAGTAAAATATTTATTTTGATGTTAACGTTTGATTCTGTCTGAGTTTGATAGTGCTCTGTGGCTAACGTCTAATTCTACACTGTTGGAGAGATTTATAAAGAATGAAGTTGTGTTTATGAATTATACAGACTGCAAGTGTTTAAAAATGAAAATAGCGACAGCTCTTGTCTCCGTGAATACAGTAAGAAACGATGGTAACTTTAACCACATTTAACAGTACATTAGCAACATGCTAATGAAACATTTAGAAAGACAGTTTACAAATATCACTAAAAATATCATGATATCATGGATCATGTCAGTTATTATCGCTCCATCTGCCATTTTTCGCTGTTGTTCTTGCTTGCTTACCTTGTCTGTGCACAGATCCAGACGTTAATACTGCCTTTCCTTGTCTAATGCCTTGAACATGGGCTGGCATTATGCAAATATTGGGGTCATACATATTAATGATCTCGACTGTTACGTAACAGTCGGTGTTATGTTGAGATTCGCCTGTTCTTTTGAGGTCTTTTAAACAAATGAGATTTACATAAGAAGGAGGAAACAATGGAGTTTGAGACTCACTGTATGTCTTTTCCATGTAATGAACTCTTGTTATTCAACTATGCCGAGGTAAATTCAATTTTTGATTCTAGGGCACCTTTAAAAATATTTAGGCTATATGGAGAAGACAATTGGCAAAAGTGTGAGGAATATTATTGTTATGTGCAGGGCCGGCTCTAGCCCTTTGGTTGCCCTAGGCGAGATTGCCCTAGCCCCCTCTCATTCACAAGTAAATATGCCATTAAAACAATACTTGCCTATTTTGATCGACTGTGAAAAATGTTGTAAGTTGACAATCGTTGGTTGTCAATATCATATCGCTGCTTAAAATTCGCAAACATTAATTTATTGCACATTTATTGGAAAGTCTGAATTTATCAGACGTCTGAATGTGTGAATATAAAACCAACTTTACCGAAGTAACACCACTATCAGCATAATGGTTACTGTATGTGTATGAGCCTGCTAGTTATAATGAATGTAGAGTATAGAGCAACTGTACTTTTCATAACTAGCATGCATACGTTATCCGAAATACTGGTCTTTTGACATTTACATCCATGTAGGTTATCAGTGAAGTTACGTTTGCTAGTAATACGTAGCAAACTAGCAAAGTAACTAGCTAGCTAGTGATAGCTTAGTGACAGCAATGAAATGTTCAAGGTAGTGGTTCAACGGATCACAAAACTCACGGTTCGGATCATTTTTCGGATCAGCAAAAAAAATAAAATAAAAATAATTAGGGGTTGGGGGGTAACTTAACTTTGCATTTATTACTTAGCCCACTTTAACTACTCTGATACCACAGCAGAAACTACAAGCCTAACTAAAACATTATTAAAGGCAAGTGAACAGACTGTAAAAAGGACAAATACTGTACACCAATTACAAGCATAGATAAATACAACATAAAGTTACAAATAAAATATGAGTTCTAACTGTAGTATTAATTTTCGTGTACAGAAATGTAATAATTAAATATAAAATGAAACTGTTCACTGTGTAAATGTAATGTAATATAGATTAAGCTTTTGTTAAAGCTGTGTTTTGTTGTTTGATTTACATGACAGACAACAGCAGGTATTTTTAGGTTGCTGTCACTTTAAGAGTAAGACTCCATGCACGCGCACATCCGATAGATACACATCCGATTCCGAATTCTCACCTCGTTTAATTAAGACATAACCGATTGTGTTTTCGAGAATACTTTATTATTTTGACTGACATAAATCGTGTATGTGACCATCCAAGTGCATTGAGGACGCGAAAGAGAAATTAATTTAGAGTTTAAGAGCTATCTGGAACGCGCCTCTCTCTCTTTCACGCTCTCTGTGCGCGCGAGCCTGTACCGATAACAGACCTGCGTGCGATACCGAATTAAATCCTCTTTTTCCTCTTCTAGCGCTGGAATGGTTTTATATCTATTTAATGTGTGAAATAGCAAGACAAAACACGTTCAAATTATAACCTGTTCACTCTATTGCGGTGAAACTTGCAAATGATCCGTGAATCACATGCGTCCCGAACCGTGGGGCTTGATCCGAACGGATCACGGATCAACAACGATCCTTTTAACCACTAGTTCAAGGTGATGATGCACAATACTAAGCACATTTATTTCATTTAACATCTTAATGGCTGAGATGAGAAGATTTACCTCTATACTGGGTTTTCCTTTTATCTTCTTTCTTTCTCCGTTTTCGTCCCTGTGCACCGGAGGGTTTATTAGACCGCTTCATTTTCTTCATCAACTGCGCACTTGCCTAACGTAACGTAACGGCGACCCTAGAGGGCGCCCGCGCCCCCAACATATTTGTCGCCCCTAGGCAACCGCCTAGTTCGCCTATAGCAATCGCCGGCCCTGGTTATGTGGATAATCAGACATATACATACTACTGTGATTGTTCTGTCATTTCTTTAATTGCTTGCTCAGTTGGTATATATTTTTATCCTAATGACACCTCTGGCGAATCATTGGCTTTGTTCATATCAAACATAGCTAACACATGACAGACATAACACAAAATAGCTTATATATAAAATATTGTGCGTCAATAACAGTTAGAATATAAGCTTGACTCCGTTTAATGCTAAAACATAGGCTAATTACCTTTAATGTAAGCCGAAGAGCGTGCACTAACACTTTCAGTGGCGCTTTAACTCAAAACAGGAAACTCGTGAATATTCATGTAAGCTCCGCCCAGTGTCACCGAAAATCTCAGGCCGTTTCACCTCCGTGAAGTTGGCACCCCATAAAGCGAAATAATCCCCAAAAATCTGTCATTCGTTTGTGCTGCGTTTGTGCTGATTTGTGCTGCAAAAACGAACGTTTGTGCTGGTTTGGTGTTTGAGATATTAAGCATTATTTTTGTTGGTCGTGTGACGTCATTCTCCACCCCATGCCGTTCAAATCGCTTCAAACCGGTACCATTCGTTTGTGCTCGATTTGTGCTGGTTTGTGCCGTTAAAACAAACACTGTAACTGTTTTCCTTCCACAGATATAACAAATTTAATTCGGGAGCTGTGACGTCATTCTCCACCCCATGTCGTTCAAATCGCTTCAAACCGGTACCATTCGTTTGTGCTCGATTTGTGCTGGTTTGTGCCGTTAAAACAAACACTGTAACTGTTTTCCTTCCACAGATATAACAAATTTAATTCGGGAGCTGTGACGTCATTCTCCACCCCATGTCGTTCAAATCGCTTCAAACCGGTACCATTCGTTTGTGCTCGATTTGTGCTGGTTTGTGCCGTTAAAACAAACACTGTTTTCCTTCCACAGATATAACAAATTTAATTCGGGAGCTGTGACGTCATTCTCCACCCCATGTCGTTCAAATCGCTTCAAACCGGTACCATTCGTTTGTGCTCGATTTGTGCTGGTTTGTGCCGTTAAAACAAACACTGTAACTGTTTTCCTTCCACAGATATAACAAATTTAATTCGGGAGCTGTGACGTCATTCTCCACCCCATGTCGTTCAAATCGCTTCAAACCGGTACCATTCGTTTGTGCTCGATTTGTGCTGGTTTGTGCCGTTAAAACAAGCACTGTATCTGTTTTCCTTCCACAGATATAACAAATTTAATTCGGGAGCTGTGACGTCATTCTCCACCCCACTTTGTCTAAATCGCACGAAACTGGTGTCGTTCGTTTGTGCTCGATTTGTGCTGGTTTGTGCCGTTAAAACAAACACTGTAACTGTCAGACATCCCAAGTCTCCCGGAAGTTCCGGGAGTCTCCCGCATATTGATAGCGGCTCCCTGATGCCCGCAAATTAGTTAAAATCTCCCGGAATCTAGAGCGAGCGAGCAAGAGCGCGCATAGAGACTGTGTTTCAAACCAGCGCGCGCACGGCAGAGAGGGAGAGGGAGTGAGAGAGAGACCTTGCGTGTGTGTGCGAAGCGCATGTAAGACAGAGAGCATCCCGAATGGCCTTTTTCGGCAAATCAACCAATCAATTATCAGTGAGATGAGTTGACAAGTTTCATTTCATGTGCATATTATTCAGGCTAGTTGCCAAGGCTACATGAAAACAACAAACTCCTTAGACCTGTTTAAAGTTGCAATGGAAAATAAATAAAAGCAGTTTACATAAATAGTATAAGCAGCTTATATAAATAGTAAAAGTAATCTACATATTTAAAAAATAATTAACGAGTAATTGCATATGCCTATAGCTTATAGCTCCTTCCTCCTTTTTTTTTTTTTTGGGGGGGGGGGGGGGGGGATTCGGCTCCCTGAAATGACTTTTTGCAGGTTGGGATGTCTGAACTGTTTTCCTTCCACAGATATAACAAATTTAATTCGGGAGCTGTGACGTCATTCTCCACCCCACTTTGTCTAAATCGCACGAAACTGGTGTCGTTCGTTTGTGCTCGATTTGTGCTGGTTTGTGCCGTTAAAACAAGCATTTACTGTTTTCCTTCCACAGATATAACAAATTTAATTCGGGACTGTGACTCTTCTCCACCCCACTTTGTCTAAATCGCACGAAACTGGTGTCGTTCGTTTGTGCTGGTTTGTGCCGTTAAAACAAATACTGTATCTAAGACCTCTTCTTAAATATAACGAAAAAATGTTTTATGAACAGTTATGTAGCCTAACTCTCCACACCCCATGCCATCCATATTGCTCCAACACGGTATTGTTCGTTTGTGCTCGATTTGTGCCGGTTTGTGCCGTTAAAAGAATCCCTGTAATTGATTACCTTTTTTTTTTTTTTTTTTTTTTTTTTTTTTATATATTATTATAGGCCTAATAAAAAAAATAAAAAAAAATCTCCTCCCCGTCATCTTAAATCGTTCCAAAATGGTGCTGTTCGTTTGTCCCGGTTTGTGCCGTTGAAAAGTACGAAGACCCCTTCTTAAATGGACTAAATTTGTGCCAGATATTGTCACAACCACTTAGGCCTACATGTTACCTGACTACTTCTGGAACCAGGCGTGTTCTATGCTGTGCTATAGTACTGGGACAGATATTTTAATAAATAATAATAATAAAATACTATACAATTGCATGGTAAATTCTCAAATACATGTTTAACGTCTTTCTGCGCCCTTCAAAAACGTTAAACAATGCATAGGAAGGTCTGCATACGGAAAAGATGTATGCACTGAGACTAAAAAAAAATCATGTGTGCAGGGTAATTTACAGGTTAATTTAAAATTTGTTTGGCACGTCAGAGAAGGGAATTCTTTTATTAATTATTGTGCAATCAAGAAACTCAGAGGAACGCGTGTATAACATTTGAAAATGAAAAATTAGTTAAGAGTTTTTTGTATTTTTAAGGGTAAAACTTAATTTAGTTTATGCTTTATTTAAATTTGTTTCGAATGTGTGGGCGGCCCCTAAAATACTCATTTTGGCTATATATCATTGAGGAAATTTTTATTTATTTGTATTTATTTTATTATTAAAAGGCCTAATAAAAAAACCTCCATGATGCAACATGTTTCACTCACTATTACAAGAAGATTTTTTATTTTTTATAAATAACATAATTTGTGTTTCATTGGAAAAACCCAAAATATCAGAAAACAATGGAAGGGATCGCGCCAGCGCCGTGGACAAGAGAAGTGTGTTGTTGTGCTCTGCACAACTACAGTAGCAAGAAATATATGAAAAAATAATGCTTAATATCTCAAACACCAAACTAGCACAAACGTTCGTTTTTGCGGCACAAATCAGCACAAACGCAGCACAAACGAATGACATATTTTTGGGGATTATTTCGCTTTATGGGGTGCCAACTTCACGGAGGTGGCCGTTTCTCAAAGTTCGCAAACTTCAGACTCGCGTCCTTGGTAGTTAGGACTTGGCAAGTTCGACTCAGGAGAACGAACTCCCGTGGACGGGAGAACACAAGTCCAGTGATTCTGCAAATGGAACAGCAGTTCTTGATAACGTCACTCAGTTCGCTCTGGCTTCTCCGGTTATCTCTTTGTATGTTTTAGCCAATAATAAAACGAAATTTGTTATAAAACACCACTCTGCCTCTTTTCGTTTTATTTAAAAAACAAACAAAACATATTAATAGTCTCAGGCAACGAGTGATTAATTATCTGCAATGTCTGCATATTTAAAACGAAATATTAAACAACCCTGCCTCTTTTCGTATATATTTCAAAAATATTAAATGTAATACTATTTGTGCATACTCTGATTAACTTCACTGTAATAAAATGAAATAGGCTATAACATAAAACAAAACCATGTCTCGATTTGTTTTATGTCAGTTTTAATGATCAATAATAGCCATTATAAAAGGTAAGAATATACAATAAGAAATAAAGCAAACAATTCAGTCAAACGTACAAAATCAGCGCTTTAGTAGGATACAAAAGTTAAATAGCCAAAGTTATGAAACGTCACGTTGCCCTCAGCCAAAACGGAGCCAGCGGCAAACGTCAGAAGGACTAGCCGAAGTAAGGCTGCTCTCGGCTGGGCACATGAGCGCTGAGCGTCCGGTGATCGCCTGGATCTCACAACTCCGACAACGTCAGATCAAATTGTCAGAAAGGCGCAATCTTTATAAATAAACCACAAATTTGAGCTTTAAACCAGCACATTCTCGCCTGAAAAACTCTTAAAACTACATATCATGACATAATAACAGTAATATGTTTAAATTATGCGGGGTTTCTCCTTTACTATTGACGCTTGCTGGTTAGTGCGAGATGCATTCTGGGATACCTGGCTGTCTGCACAAGTCACCTCTCGCATCCTCGATAAAAGGGGCGGATCAAGAACACATCCGGGGATTTGAACTGAATTTTTTAAAATCCCTGTTTTCATTAAAATTAAAATATCATTGTTTTAACTGAGTTTTATATTACAGTAAAAGAGTAGTAAAGTCGTTTATTGGTTGGAGTCAGCCAATGAAATAGGACGTTTTTGTACGCAATGACGTCACTACATAGAGCAGATTGCGCTGTTTTGGTGGTCCAAAACTTTATTACTCTTTCACTGTAATATTAAAAACCTGTTAAAACTAATGATATTTTAATGAAAATATTGTCTCATACATATGCAATTGTTTCTTTCCGCGTGCCAAGTCGCACTGGATGGCGTTGTTCATTGGTCAGGCATCGACCAATAAAACACCTTCACCCCCCCATCCCCGTTCTGCTCTCTCACTTCTGCTTTCAAGTGCTCAAGTCAGTTTTGCTACAGGAATATCGCAAAAAGAGTAGCAAAAGTCAAAGCGCTGGGAATTGAACTTGTACTGCCAGATCTGAGAGGTTGTAAGCAGCGACTTGAAGCTGTACAGCGAAACTGAAGTAAAGTGTAAAAGTAAATATGTCTCACGCATTTGTGTCTGTCATTTTGTTTATGTGAATGCCATTTTACACATTTGTAACTATTAATCTGCAACTACAACTTCGTAACACGGGTGTTTTGATTGTTGTCTGCGTGTGCAAATCGAAACATTCAGCTTTTCACATCAGGACTGTGAGTGTAAATTTCAGTTTACAAATACAAATATTAATACGACAAGTTCTCACATTCAAATCAGCAACCTCTCGTGTTTTGCTACTGATTTACTTCCATACTATTCTGCACGAAAACGTATGAGCCTGCGTGTTTCCTCAGGAGTCCCTGGCAATGTTCCCTCTAAGCTGCGCGCGTGCGCGGCCGCGCACTTCTGAAGCCAAATCAGTCGCGGTAAGAATACTGTAATGTTTGCGGACTAAATACATCAATACGAGAGGCAACGCGAAACGAAAAGAAATGTGAAATAAAACATCATGTTTTAATGAAAAGTGGCGGAAATAACGGATGATGGGCACAGAATGCTAACAAAACTCTGAGACATTTACAATTACACTCCCACCACAGGTGTAGCTTGCAAACTCAAAATACACCAGTTATATACCTCATTTTAAATAGATTATTGTGTGTGGTGGTGTGGGTTTCAGGGATGTTTAGATAACTATAAAAGAATTAACGTTCACTTTTCTTAAAAATATTTTAATATTTATTTAATATTAAAAATATTTTAATACCGTTTAAATGCTTGTTTTCACTTTATAATATATTAAAACAAATGGAAGCATTTAAACTGATATACTGTATATCAGTTTAAATACTTAAATATTATATTATATTTTATTATATTATAATGTAAGCCTAATAAAAAATTGATCTCACAAGGGGATTGTTTAGGGCTCCTTGCCACAAAAAATCGTAACCTCCTGGTATATAAAATCTGGGAAATTCATAAGCAATAAACGTAATTTTGATGGTTTAACACTGTCTGTTGCTAATAATTGACTGTACAAAAACACATTATGGTTGTTTCAAACCATCATTGTAACTGCTCATATTATATTATTGTAAAGAATTGAACTGTCCTGCAGGAGGACAGAAATTAATTTTTAATAGAATTTCTTGGTAAAGACTGGTAGGCTACAGTTAATACAGCAATGTGAAAAAATCTCAAGTAACCTAAAATGTGCTTAATTTAGTGACTGAACTGCTTGTTTTCAAACATATTATTTAATAAATCACTAAGTTACATCAAGGGTCAAATTAAATAGAAACGGCACATTAAAGTTAAATGTTACAGTTGCATGATACATGTGTGTGTGTGTGTTTACGTTCATTGTACAGGTCTGATATAAAGTATGTTTTTGCTCGGGTGGCCAAAATATGCGCTCAACAGAGATAAGTTTTGCTCAAGGAGAAAAAAAATTAGAGGGAATATAGCATATTAATTTCTGCAAGAGCACGGAGAGATTCGTGAGCGCGCAGGACACGTTTGAGCACACGGGAAACAGTTTGAGCGTGCACATGCAATATTTGAGCGAGAGAAAAGGCAGTTCATAAGAGAGCACTGTATATTTGAGAGCGCGCGTCCAGGTTTGCGCGAGCGGACAGATTTGCGCGAGAGCATTACATTGATATGCTCTCGCGTCACAATAATGTGTTCTCGACATTTGACGACAAGGCAACATTGGTCCCTGGTTGATACAGAACATACAATACTGATGAATAAGCACGCAAACTGAATGCACTTTTTGTTTATATCATGTAACGTACACGTATTTATGGACGTAACCACAACAAAACAATACATTAATCAGGCATGCGGCAAAAAGACAAGTTAGCTGCCACCGGATTTGAATTTATGTTGTCAAATCAACGCGGGTTTCAATAAAATATAAAAAAAATATGTTGTGGAACTATCATAAAGTAAAAAACATTAGCGAACTTTTTTCATAGCGATTTTAACAAATCTTTTTTCGGAGATCATAACCGTATACATGAACACAAGATAAGGCAACATAAAACAAGTGATTATTTATTACTAAAATACTGTTTACCGTAAAAAAAAAAAAATACTTACATTTATGGGTCTCTCTGCTCGCTCGGTCGGCCATGTTGGAAATTTATCATAGCCCGCCCCTTCGTCTGAAGTGTGGTCCCGAAAAATCTTCGCCCTACCCCTTCCCCTCCAACCAAATGAGAATTGGGACCTCTTTTACTGTCTATGATTGGGACACCCCTACCCCTTCACGTGAACGCGCGAAACAAAGGGGAAGGGGAAAGGGGTAGAATTGGGATTTTGCCTTACTCAACCTCAAATTGTTCCAAACCTGTATGAATTTCTTTGTTCTGCTGAACACAAAGGAAGATATTTGGAACAAAACAGATCTCGTCCCCCATTGACTACCATAGTAGGGAAAAAAGGCGAGGTCCTTTGTATGTATACAAATACACTACCGTTCAAAAGTTTGGGATCCGTAAGATTTTTAATATTTTTAAAATAAGTTTTGTCTGCTCACCAAGATTGCATTTATTTAATTAAAAATACAGTAAAAACAGTCATATTGTGAAATATTATTACAATTTAAAATAACTGTTTTCTATGTGAATATATAGTAAAGTGTAATTTATTCCTGTGACCAAAGCTGAATTTTCAGCATCATTACTCCAGTCTTCAGTGTCACATGATCCTTCAGAAATCATTCTAATATGCTGATTTGCTGCTCAAGAAACATTTATGATTATTTTCAATGTTGAAAACAGTTGTGTACTTTTTTTTTCAGGATTCCTTGGTGAATAGAAAGTTCAAAAGAACAGCATTTATCTGAAATACAAAGCTTCTGTAGCATTATACACTACCGTTCAAAAGTTTGGGGTCAGTAAGAATTTTTATTTTTATTTTTTTGAGAAGAATTTAAAGAAATTAATATTTTTTTTCAGCAAGGATGCATTAAATCGATTAAAAGTGACAGTAAAGACATTTATAATGTTACAAAAGATTAGATTTCAGATAAACACTGTTCTTTTGAACTTTCTATTCATCAAATAATCCTGAAAAAAAAATATTGTACACAAATATTTTGTACATCTGTGCACAATAAATGTTTCTTGAGCAGCAAATCAGCATATTAGAATGATTTCTGAAGGATCATGTGACACTGAAGACTGGAGTAATGATGCTGAAAATTCAGCTTTGCCACCACAGGAATAAATTACTTTGTGAAATATATTCAAATAGAAAACAGTTATTTTAAATTGTAATAATATTTCACAATATTACTGATTTTATTGTATTTTTAATTAAATAAATGCAGCCTTGGTGAGCAGACGAAACTTCTTTATAAAACATTAAAAATGTTACCGATCCCAAACTTTTGAACGGTAGTGTATATATATAAAAAAATAAAATTCTGTCATCATTTACTCACCCTCAAGTTGTTCCAAACCTGTATACATTTCTTAGTTCTGCTGTATACAGCAGAACAGCAGAACTAAGAAATGTATACAGGTTTGGAACAACTTGAGGGTGAGTAAATGATGACAGAATTTTAATTTTTTGGATGAACTATCCCTATACTCACTCTACGCAAGTACCACTTACAAGTACTCCATGTGACTCCAGTTGTTTAACCTAAATTTTATGAAGCAACACGAGTGCTGTGTTTGCACAAAAAAAAAAAAAAAAACCACTTTACCACTTTATTATCGCAAGAGCACCACAACGCCAGTCACTGGAAAACTCTTTTGAAAAGCTCTGCACAACGCATGAGTATTGTGTTTAAATCTAGACATTATTGCCTGAACACATGTTGCAGACCTGCCAACATGTACGCATTTTGCGTACCAGGTACGCATTTTGACCTCAAAGTACGCTGGTACGATTTGTCATTCTATACTACGCAAAAACCCGGTGACTCCTCTGTGCGCGCGTAGTACTCAAATCCAGCAAAAGAGCTCGACCAATCAGCGCTGGGTTCATTTCCCCAAATTGCAAGCGGGGATGATTGACAAATGCGTACGGCCTATCAATAAAAAGACACTGCAAATCGACAGCAACACAAAATCCCGCTCAATCCCTCCTTCCACTCCAGCGGCCGCCGTCTGTGACTGAATTCTCAAGCGAGGACAATACAGCAGTCATGGTACTTCTGACACCTTAAGGTAAACGAGTATAAAATGTACAAGTAATGTTGAACAACAAATCTAAATAAAATTGAAATCGCTGATTATGAAAATGTTGTGATGTGTGACTGACTGACAAGCGCGAGTCTGGAGAAACAGGCGTTTATTTATTTATTCTCAGTGTTCAGAAACGTATAGCCTACATGTGTTGCGTTATTGTGTTAATACTAACTGAAGTAACTAATTATGTTACATAGCCTACTTATTTTGTATGAAAACTAGCACATTAGTTACTTATGCATTTAAATTGACCGTTGTCTCAATTCTGCGCGAGCCCTGCGCGAACACAAACGCGCGCGCGCATACAGAGAGGTAAAATGAAAATAGCCGTGTTTGGTTTAAAATTTGTTCTTGCTTGTGTTATTTTTTTGTCAGAAAAGATTTTTAATTATCCACCCGTGTTTTTAAGATTTGTTAAATGACGGACGCTTTAGTTAACACAACCCCTCGTTATATGACTAACTTCTTGATATTCTTGAATACTCAATTTGTTTGCTCTTATTGGTCCTTTCTATTCGTTGTCAACTGTTTTCTATAAATATGTTTGTATTGGCTAACCTTTTATTCAGCGAATGTTTGTCTTGTTTATAATTCAAAGACAGCACGCTACAAATAGAAACCCTTTTTTTCTGTGGGATTTAGTATCATATTTGGATATTGGAATAATAAATTAAGTATTTTAAATGAATCACATGTAAACTCAATGTTTACTATTTTGTAAGGGTTTCTTAATTGTAGACTAGTTTTCATTACAAAACCTGTATAAATGACTCAACTGTCAGGTTAGTTGTATGTAAATATAGCCTTCTTGAAATTGCAAACAAAATTTTTTAGTCCATATTAAATATATGAATGCGATTCACTTGTGGTTGTCAGTTTGTATAAGCACACATTATGCAATGCAAGACTAATCATGAATTAAAAAAATGCTTTTGAGCAGGTGTAGTAAAATTTTTAATTGTGTCAAATAAAAAAAAAACTTTAACAGTCAAAATTAGATTAACGAAGATGGGTGTGTGTGCTTTGTGTATTGTATTCTCAAAAATGTAAAAAATTAACCCCCCCCCCCCCCCAAAAAAAAACAAACAAAAACAAAACATGCCCTGTCCCGTCATACTGGTACTCGAAAAAAAATTTCCAAGGTTGGCAGGTCTGCATGTTGAATAAAGTGGTAGATACATCACTTCATAAAATAAAGGGTTTGAATGATTAAAATCAACTAACCTGACCAATAGATATTTATTAAATGTTATCAATTGTATTTCTTCTGCAACAACATTGTGAACTTAAACTGAACTGTAAAAATTAACTATTCTTATTAACTATTGACTTAAATATACTTGCTGGATTGAAATACTATGAATATGATTTCATATTCATATTTCAATCCAGCAAGTATACTTATTATAGTTAACTAAAATATTAAACTTATTTTATTTTAGTTATAGTTGCCAAAGCAATATTTTCATTTAACTTCATGTTCTAAAGTTCTAAAATAAAAAAATAAAAAAACTGTAAAATAAAAGTTTATTTAAAAAGTATATAAACATAAACAAATATAAATCAAATAACAAAAACACAACAAAATTACTTTTAAATTTGTATTAAAGTGGAAATATACAATATAAAATAAAAACTCCTAAAAATTTTAATAAAAACTATAAAAGTATCTCAATAATAAAAGTTTATAATGCTGTTGTTTGTCTTTCTGACAAAATTTTGTCATACATTTCCTCAAAAAAATATATTTTTAATTATAATTGTTGACCATAACAATAATTTTAATTATTTTGTAAATTAAAAATTATAAAAATAAAAAATCCATTATATAAAATCAACCTAAAAGAAAATTGTGCGGTATACAGTGCAGTGCTCAGTGCGGCCGGAGGGTGGCGGTAATGTGCTGCAGTACTCAGTGCGGTCAACAGGCGACAGTAGAGCGCGCGGTGCCACAAGTATCCGCCGCAGAAGAAGAAACAGCAGCAGCGGTAGTGAGTCGCATTCAGAGAAACAGTAGCAACAAAATCATGGAGGAAACCGCAAAAAAGGAGAAAAAGCAGGACGAAATCAAGGAGGAGAAGGACAAACAGCCGGCGGGGAAAGAGAAGGAGAAGAAAGAGGAGCAGGAGCTGGTGAGAGAGAGAAAAACAGCCGCGACTGAATTCCGCCTGAGTCACTCTGCAGGCCAGACTCTCAAAACACTCACACACTACACTAATGCTCACTATTATTCATGATTTATCAATTAATACACTCCACTGTCAGCGCAAAACACCTTAAAACTTCATGAATATGATCATAAGACTGATATGTGATCTTTATATCTGTCATATTACTGTATAAACACACAGGGATGTGTGGATATAGTTCATAGATAAGCTTCCCTGAGGAGAAATTCACTCGTCTGATTATTAAATAATTATGTTTAATTGTTTGAAGAGTCCTGATGTTGTAAATGATCGTTTCTCTGATGTGTTTGTGTTGTTTTTGCAGTCAGAGGAGGATAAACAGCTTCAGGAGGAGCTGGAGATGCTCGTGGAAAGACTCAATGTAAGTGGAGTTTGTTTCTGTTGGATTTATTAATTATTCCTGGTTGAAATGTCAATTAAGACTGTTTACAAACCTAAAAATATCCTGAATGCTTGTGATTCATTGTTATAGAGGAAACTGGGTAACAATATACAGTATTTGTTAACATCAGTTAAAATGATCCAATACTTGTAACGCATTTTGTTAATTTCAACATTCATTAATATGTTATTAAAATAAAAATGTATTTAACATCAGTGTGAACTAGCATGAACAAACAATGATCAATTGTTCTACTAGTGCTGTCAATCATTTAAAAATGAACTAATTAATCAAATTTTTCTGTAATTAATTGTGATTAATGTATTTTTATATTGTAATACTTTCACATTGAATTTCCAAAATAATGTAGAAACAACATAAAGACAGTATATTTTAAATCTTTGTTTAATGGCATCTTTTTGGCCAGTTTCACTGATACCAGTACTGGTGTGGGTTTTTCCTTAATTTTAGCCATTAATTATATTAATTCATTATTACAGTGTAATTGAAAGCTATCAATTTTAACATTTAATAGGCTTTAAAATATAAAACAGTAGGGCTGGGCATAAAATATCGATTTCTCAATTTTAATCGATTCTAATTTTTACGCACCGATATTGATTCTTAAACCCCAAGAATCGATTAGTCTAGTCTGTTTTCAGTTGATGAATGAGCAGAATATGTAGCTCCTCCCATCCAATAAATTGCAATAATCTTTGTGCTTTGTTACTTTTGATATGAAGCAAAGTCTCAGATTTCAAATGACGTCCATCTTATTATGAGATTCAAAAAAAAAACACTGTTTAATGTGGCGTGACAGATCGCTTTAGCGCCTCAGTTAAAGAGAAGCATGTGATCATCCTCTCCTCCGCTTTAATACCAGTTACAGCACAAAATAAACATGCATGAACATCTGAAGGTATGTTAAAATATACAGTACAACTTACCGAAATCCGTATCATGTCTCGTGTAATCGCTCAATCAGTGCTTCAACCTCGGAAAGACGTCAATAAAACAGCTTCAATGTCACGTGACGTCACATTTACCTCAGAAAAACATATTCAGTGACCATAAACTCATTAGTCAGCTAGAAAAGTGCTCTAGAAAGATAAATATAGCTATGCACCGTTACATATTCATTATAATGTTCTTCAATATTTAATGCATGTTTGAATAAATCAGTTCTGACAGCCGTGATTTAAATGTTTATATTTATAAAAAAAAAAAACAAATTGGAGTAGAAATATGATTGTCATTCTAAACTTTATTTATAATAAAAACATCATTGAGTGTAATTGAAGTGTTTGTATATAAATAAGTTAATTTAACCTTCAATATTATTATAGTAGTACCAGCTGACTCTCATGTGTAGTTTACAGCATTAGTTGAGATGTACAGTATCTGAAATACTACATCCAAAATAATCGATATCGAATCGAATCGGAAGCATGTGAATAGTAATCGAATCGAATTGTGAAAATTGTGTCAACACCCAGCCCTATAAAACGGTGAACTTAGGTGAACAATCTTCACATAAACCCATTATAATGTCATATTTAGCTGTGCCTTTAATATATCAGTGCTCAACACTAGGTATTTTTTTCTACTGGTCCAGTCAGACTATTTCAGATTTTATCTGCCCTGCTAAAATGCACAAAAATATTGTTTTTGTTGTTTTTGACCCATGTAACCTTGTAAACTGTGCTTTAGGATTTTCAGGTAGGTCTAACAGGTAAAAATATGGGAATTGATTAAAGTTATCAAACACTTTACATCTTTACACTTTGTTATTCAGTCAAGAGCGGTGAGTGATTTGTCTTTTGTTCTTTGATTAACATTAATGACAGGCTTCAGCAGGTTTATTAGGCTGCTGTCACTTTAAGAGCTGATGCGGATCTGACATGCATCCTATTTTCTCACAACTCTTTGTTCATTTATTTGACTCATTTAAGACTGTGCTTGCATGGATACTTGACAAAATATCAATTATGACATAATTTTTGTGTGTTTTTGTCTGCTAAAGTGTGAAAGAACTCAATGCGGCGGTGGTGTGTTTGTTCACAGACGCACACCTGTACAGATGTTTTTTTTTTTTTTTTTGCATTTTGTCGCATCTGATTGGTTTAATAGTGGTTGAATGATTGAAAGCATTATATGAAAGATTATATACTGTAGCACAGCCAAAGGATGAATGGAAAAAACGTGTTAATTGCATTAAATATTTTTAACATGTTAAACTGAAGAAAATTATTGCATGCATTAACTTGTTAATTTTGACAATCCTAATATTTTACTAACATTAACAAAGATTAATCAATGTTTTACAAGTATTGTTCATGTTAGCTAATGCTATCAAATTAGATCTTGTTGTAAAGTGTAACTAGAATTAGTTTTCACAATAATGGATCAAATTGTATTTCTTTATTTCTGAAATGACATAAAAAGAAATATATCAATAACATGCCCATTTTTTTTTCCCACAATACAATCAAATCCTCATGGATGAAATCACATCCTGGCCTACATGATTTCCAACTGTTAATTTTGTTTCACTCGAAGTTAAATATGTTGATTTGTTTTTGTTTCTCTGTTGCGCAGGAGAAGGACACGTCTCTGTATCGTCCTGCTCTAGAAGAACTGCGTCGTCAGATTCGCTCCTCCACGACCTCGATGACATCGGTGCCCAAACCGCTCAAGTTCCTGCGACCCCATTATGCCAAACTCAAAGAGATTTACCAGAACATGGCGGCCGGAGAGAATAAGGTGTGTTTGCGGCATCAATTATGTGTCTCTTGTTTTATAGGATGATTTTATTAGAGCAATCAGCCAGTGTGACGATGTTTCTCTGTTTGACAGCATTTCTGTGCTGACGTGGTGTCCGTTCTCGCCATGACCATGAGCACAGAGCGGGAGTGTCTGAAGTATCGTCTGCTGGGGTCACAGGAGGAGCTTGCGTCATGGGGTCACGAATACGTCAGGTACGAAAACCAGCACCAGTACAGCCAGACGTCATGCACATTAGACCAGTGCTGTTATTGTTAGCTTAAACAATTAAAAATCATTTTCAGTAGTTGAATTAAATCTTAAAGGTGCAGTAAGTGATTTTTGAGAAACGCTCTTGAAAGTCTGGGAACCTTCTAGCTCTTTCCGTGTGAACATGCTTTCTGAAACCATCTGAATCAGATCTTGTGTCTGTTTCCAGGCATCTTGCCGGAGAGGTCGCTAAGGAATGGCAGGAGATCGAGGAAGGTGATAAAGCTCAACAGGAAGTTCTGCTAAAGCTGGTCAAAGAGATCGTCCCGTATAACATGGCCCATAATGCCGAGCACGAGGCCTGTGACCTCCTGATGGAAATCGAACGTCTCGACATGCTGGACACATACATCGATGAAAACGCCTACGCTAAAGTCTGCCTTTACCTGACCAGGTGAGACACGTTTACCCACAATGCATCTGAACACGTGTCTTTGAGTGTCTTCCTGCTCTGATCGTGTGTTTGTGTCTCCAGCTGTGTGAGTTACGTCCCTGAGCCGGAGAACTCGGCTCTGTTGAAATGCGCTCTAAACATCTTCCGCAAGTTTAACCGCTACCCAGAAGCCCTCAGACTCGCACTGATGCTTAATGACGTGGAGCTGGTGGAGAACATCTTCACTTCCTGCAAGGACATGTATGTCACACACATTTAGTCATTTACACTCTCTCAAACAGTTTTTCTCCTGAAAACTGAATCTCGTGTTGCATAACAATGATAGTAACGTGTGTGTGTGTGTGTGTGTGTGTGTGTGTGTGTGTGTGCGCAGTGTGATTCAGAAGCAGATGTCGTTCATGTTGGGTCGTCACGGCATGTTCCTGGAGCTCAATGAAGATGTGGAGGATTATGAAGATCTGACGGAGATCATGTCCAATGTGCAGCTCAACAGCAACTTCCTGGCTCTCGCTCGAGAGGTGCTAAAACACACACACACAGAAAAATATCCAGGTCACGAAATATCTGTGTCATAAGAGAAAATACACAGATTAAACATTGAGTAAAGAAAATTAAGCCTATTTTCTAAGCCTAAGATCATTTGACATCATTTCCATGTCTATTCACATCCCTTGTTTATCATTATTACTGTGTAACAAAATATTTAATATTTTTTCAGTTGTAAAGTACAATTGTAAATATGCATCGTGGTTATTCAATTCATTTTTTCTATCGATCTATCTCTTTATCATTCTGTCTATCGTTCAATCTATCGTTCAATTGTTCAATCTATCGTTCGTTCGTTCTATCATTCGTGCGTTCTATCGTTCGTTCGTTCGTTCTATCGTTCAATTGTTTAATCTATCGTTCTATTGTTCTATCGTTCTATTGTTCTATCGTTCTATTGTTCTATCATTCAGTCATTCTATCGTTTGTATCCTTCTCTCTATCGTACTCTCTATCGTACTCTCTATCGTTCTCTCTATCGTTCTCTTATCGTTCAATCTATCAATCATTCTATCAGTCGTTCAGTGGTTCAATTATTCTATCGTTCAATCATTCAATCGATCTATCGTTCAGTTGTTCAAGCTATCGTTCAGTTGTTCTATCTATCGTTCAATTGTTATATCTATCGTTCAATCTATCGCTCAATTGTTATATCTATCTATCGTTCATTCGTTCTATCGTTCGTTCGTTCGTTCTACGTTCAATTGTTTAATCTATCGTTCTATTGTTCTATCATTCAGTCATTCTATCGTTTCTATCCTTCTATCGTTCTCTCTATCGTTCTCTATCGTTCTCTTATCGTTCAATCTATAAATCATTCTATCAGTCATTCAGTGGTTCAATTATTCTATCGTTCAATTGTTCAATCTATCGTTCTATTGTTCTGTCATTCAATCATTCTATCGTTTCTATCCTTCTATCATTATCTATCGTTCTCTATCATTCTCTTATCGTTCAATCTATCAATCATTCTATCTATCAGTCGTTCAGTGGTTCAATTATTCTATCGTTCAATCATTCAATCGTTCAGTTCAATCTATCGTTCAATTGTTCAAGCTATCGTTCAGTTGTTCTATCTATCGTTCAATCTATCGTTCAATTGTTATATCTATCTATCGTTCAATCTATCGCTCAATTGTTATATCTATCTATCGTTCATTCGTTCTATCGTTCGTTCGTTCTACGTTCAATTGTTCAAGCTATCGTTCAGTTGTTCTATCTATCGTTCAATCTATCGTTCAATTGTTATATCTATCTATCATTCAATCTATCGCTCAATTGTTATATCTATCTATCGTTCATTCGTTCTATCTTTCGTTCGTTCTACGTTCAATTGTTCAATCTATCGTTCTATTGTTCTGTCATTCAATCATTCTATCGTTTCTATCCTTCTATCGTTCTCTATCATTCTCTTATCGTTCAATCTATCAATCATTCTATCTATCAGTCGTTCAGTGGTTCAATTATTCTAATTGTTTAATCTATCGTTCTATTGTTCTATCATTCAATCATTCTATCGTTTCTATCCTTCTATCGTTCTCTCTATCGCTCTCTATCGTTCTCTTATCGTTCAATCTATAAATCATTCTATCAGTCGTTCAGTGGTTCAATTATTCTATCGTTCAATTGTTCAATCTATCGTTCTATTGTTCTGTCATTCAATCATTCTGTCGTTTCTATCCTTCTATCTATTGTTCTCTCTCTCATTCTCTATCGTTCAATCTATCAACCATTCTATCTATCAGTCGTTCAGTGGTTCAATTATTCTAATTGTTCAATCTATTGTTCTATATTTCAATAGTTTCTATCTGTCCTATCTATTGTTCTCTCTATCGTTCAATCTATATCGTTTAATGGTTCAATCATTCTATCGTTCTAATCATTTTATCATTTTATTTAACTATCGTTCTGTTGATCGTTCTATCGTTTTATCTACCGTTCTATCATTCTATCGTCCTATCATTCTATCTATTGTTCTCTCTATCATTCTGTTTATTTAATGGTTCTGTCTATCGTTTTATTTTTATTACTATAATGAGAAATTGCAGTGAAATGTTTTATGAAAATGTCTCAAGAATACACTTCAAAATATGTTTTAATTTTAAATTGAATTTAGTGAAAATATGATACATTATTATTATAATGATTAAATTTGCTATGAAAATTTATATTAGGCTAAATATTCAAATTAAAATAAAGGACGATTTAGATTTTAAAAAGCATGAGTTTTACATTAACAGAAATATTTGTCTTGTGATTTTTATTATATTTTTTTTTACTGAATTTGATTCATGCTAATCTAAATAAATTATAAAAGATTTAATTTTGAGGTGAAATGTGACTTATTATCACACTGCTTATCTTTTGCACACATAATATAATATTTTTCTTGCGATTGTGACCTGGACATGTTCACATTTAGATTTACAGTTCTGTGAGGTGTTTCTACATATTTGTTGATGCTCCGATTCTCTCCTCTGTAGCTCGACATCATGGAGCCTAAAGTTCCAGATGACATTTACAAAACCCACCTGGAGAACAACCGTAAGACCCTTCAGATCTCACGAGGAAGATGATGGTGTTTTGTGCCGTGTGTTTTACTAACGGTGTTTCTCTCAGGGTTCGGCGGCAGCGGCTCACAGGTGGACTCGGCTCGCATGAACCTCGCCTCCTCGTTCGTGAACGGTTTCGTTAATGCTGCGTTCGGACAGGACAAACTGCTCACGGAGGACGGAAACAAGTGGCTCTACAAGAACAAGGACCATGGTGAGAACAGCCCCGTCTCCGCACAGCTGATGTTATTGTGGTGATCTTTGTATTAAATGTGTGTTTTGTGTGTCCGTTATAGGCATGCTAAGCGCTGCGGCCTCTCTGGGAATGATTCTGCTCTGGGACGTGGACGGCGGTCTGACACAGATTGATAAATATCTCTATTCATCCGAGGATTACATCAAGGTACAGATGCACACAGTAGCTTTGTTTCCATCTAAAGTTGCACGTTTTTTAATATAATCATATAGTAAATGATTTATTTTACTCATTTATTTCTTTCAGTCTGGGGCGCTGTTGGCATGTGGTATCGTGAACTCTGGTGTTCGTAACGAGTGTGATCCCGCTCTGGCTCTGCTGTCCGATTACGTCTTACACAACAGCAACATCATGAGGATTGGAGCCATTTTTGGGTAATTCACATGTGACACTAGTTAGTTTTCCCCTAATTTCAGTTTTAATAGTTTAATTTGAATTTTCATTAACAATTGAATTCATAACTTTTAATAATCTAATAATTTATTAAGATTTTCGCAATAATAGGGCCCAATTTTCAGTAATTCTGTGTTTTATGATTTAATTGACTCACTATTTAATCTTAAAGGTGAATTATAGAATATATCTGTTGAAATATATTCTCTTAACCCAGTTTAATGTTACGATGAATGTATGATTATTATTATTTGGAGAAGTACATTCTACAGTTCAATAGTAACGCAGCTTTGTGTTTGTGTAGGTTGGGTCTGGCGTACGCCGGCTCTAACAGAGAGGATGTTCTCTCTCTGCTGCTTCCTGTCATGGGAGACTCCAAATCCAGCATGGAGGTGCGTGTGTGTTTGCAGTGGATGAGCGTTTTGATCTGTGTGTGTTCCTGTGTTTGATGAATCTGTGTGTGAACGTGCAGGTGGCTGGAGTGACTGCGCTGGCCTGCGGGATGATCGCCGTGGGCTCCTGTAACGGTGATGTCACTTCCACCATCCTCCAGACCATCATGGAGAAGAACGAACAGGAGCTCAAAGACACTTACGCCCGTTGGCTGCCGCTCGGCCTTGGACTCAACCACCTGGGTGAGAACAACTTGCATCTCGGCTATATACGGTTAAACCTGATGAGAATTACAAATGAATAATTAATTACTTTCTCAGATGCATGATTTGAGGAAAAACATGAATTAATTTAAATTAAATATTTTTTTTATTTTTTAATTAAGATTACGATTTCAAATTTGCTTTAAACAAAAGCTCCAGGTGTGTTGTGCTTTGCATTTTGCATTTTTTGGCGAAAATATTACTATAATATGATAATTATTATTGTTAATTTTATTATAATCATTATTGTACTTATATTTATTATTATTATTATTATTATTATATAAAAATGGCAAATATAATTATTGTTGTTATTGTTAATTTTATTATGATGATTATCCTTGTTATTGTTGTTATTATTAGTATTATTATTAATAACAATAATAATAATAATAAATAGAAATTGCAGTCAATATAAGATTGTAATGTTTCACAGTAAAATTAAAAATGTGCATTTAAGGAAAATATAACAATAATTTATTTTACAGGACAGAACTGTAAAATTACAATACTAATATTTATGGCTGCATTAATTTCTTCATTTTCAAACATTAAAGTCAGCATGAAATCAAAATTGACAATTATCAATTTTTTGTGCAATATTGAAATATTTATTATGAATGATTTATCTATGCATATAATTATTTTTTAATTTTACATGCCCTTATAATCTTAATCATTATTAATATAAAATAATGATTATTAGTATTGTTATTTTTATGATTATTATTATTAAATAAAAACAAAAATATTTAAATAAAGATTTTTAATATTTGCTGTACATAAAATTATTATTTTTCAGCATGATAATTATTACATAAACACTTTAACCAAGAAATCTTACTATTGTAATATCTCACTGTAAAATAAAAAATAGTAATTAAAACAATATAATATCAAATATAATAGTACAACTGTAAAATTACAATAATATTTACAGCTTTCTTAATTTCTTCATTTCAAACAATTTATCAGGCTTTTATTTTGTTCACACTCCTTTTATAAGCGCATATTTCAAGTTTGTAAGATGTTTGGTGTGTGTTGAGTTTATTAAATTAAATCACATCAATATGATAAAGCATATCGTTTTCAGTTTTTAATTTTGATTGATCATGCTGGCCCAATTCTCAGTATGAACAGTTCTGATTGGATTAAGAAAGTATGTTTTCATGACTGTGTGTGTGTGTGTGTGTGTGTGTGTGTGTGTGTGTGTGTGCAGGTAAAGGTGAGGCGATCGAAACCACTCTAGCAGCTCTTCAAGTCGTATCCGAACCCTTCCGTAGCTTCGCCAACACGCTGGTGGACGTCTGCGCATACGCAGGTGAGTCAGATCCTCCCTCACACAGGCTGCAGGTCACACGCTTCATGTGAAACACACGTGTGTAACCGTCCGTCTGTCTCTCAGGGTCCGGAAACGTTCTGAAGGTGCAGCAGTTGCTACACATCTGCAGCGAGCACTATGACAACAAGGACAAAGATGATGATAAAGACAAGAAAGACAAAAAAGACAAAGATAAGAAGGAGACGGCAGATATGGGCTCCCATCAGGTGTGTGTGTGTGTGTGTGTGTGTGTGTGTGTTTCTCGTCTCTTGTGTTGAATTGTGTGTTAGTCAGTGGTCAGTAAGACTGATTCTGCTCTCTGCAGGGTGTGGCGGTGTTGGGTATCGCTCTCATCGCGATGGGTGAGGAGATCGGCTCAGAAATGGCCCTGCGCACATTTGGTCACCTGGTGAGTTAAACACATCAGCTGCTTTCACAGAGAAACCACATGTGAAATGACTTTTGTGACAAATAAATAAAATTAATTAATGCATTTATTTTATTTAGTACATAAAGAAATTGTAATCATTTCTTAAATTTGATTGAATTACATTTACATTTTGAATTAATGTATTTATATACATATTTAGTAATAATTTATATAAATATTATTGTACAATTTTGTTTATTATAATTTAGTAAATTTAAGGTAAATGTAATATTTGATATATAAAATTATGTAATGTATTTATTCATAATTTATATACATATATTTAATAAATTACTACATCATTATAATAATTAATTACATTTATTTATGCAATACATGTATTTAATTATAAATATAAATATTTAATTTATATAAAATATTGTGTAATTTTTAAATATGCATAAAAATACTGAAAATCACATTTAATATTTAAAAAAATAAATTGTATAATGTATGTTATAAATAAATGCATCTATTATAATAATTCATAACATCTATTTTATATTTTAATTAATATTTATTTGTTTACTTTATATATTAACAAGTACATAATTTATATATATATAGTTTATTCAATTTTTATTAAGTAACACTACAAATATGAAAATAAATATTATGTTATAATTTATCAAATGTTATGTATTAGAAATATGAATATAAATACGTATTTATTTATATTAAATGTAATATTTATTATAATCATTTACTAAATTTATATTACATTTAATTCTATTATTAATAATTCATTACATTTTATATTTTAATTAAAAACGTTTATTTATGAATAAAAATATACAATTTTATAATATATATTAAATTCATATTAAATAATACTATGAATATGAAATATGAGAACTATAATAAATATTGTATATAAATAAATGTTATATTTAAGTGGTTTTATGTATTAGAAATATGAATATAAATGTATTATATAATTTATATTATAATACTTTACTAAATTTATATTACATTTAATATTTAATATATAAAATTACATAAATATTTATGTAAATTACTAAATAAAAATGTATATTAATAAATAAGCATGAAATAATGAGCTCTTTACGATAGTTCTTTTCCAGAGCTGTCTTGCTAACGCTCTATATCCTGCTGTCTTCCTCTGTGCAGCTGCGTTACGGTGAGCCCACGTTAAGGAGGGCGGTACCGTTAGCACTCGCTCTGATCTCCGTCTCAAATCCCAGGTTGAACATTCTGGACACGCTCAGCAAGTTCTCACATGACGCCGACCCGGAAGTGTCCCACAACTCCATCTTTGCCATGGGAATGGTGGGCAGCGGTCAGTGTTAATGCTTACACAGCCTCTAGAGCCACTGCAACAGAAATAACATATCGATGACATCATGAAGTGCCTCTACCAATCAGAGGGTGTGGTTTTCATGGTTACTGTGTTGGTCTCTTCTGCAGGCACCAATAATGCACGTTTGGCAGCCATGCTCAGACAGCTGGCGCAGTATCACGCCAAAGACCCCAACAACCTCTTCATGGTCCGACTCGCTCAGGTGAGCAGCACAACAGGGTTTGGTAGCTGAAATATGGAGCTGATAATGTCTGAAGCCAGTTTCCCACTGTCAGGCCAAACCGCTCTCACTGCTTAACAGTCCCATTCTGGGCCGAGAACGGGTTGTAACCACGCTTAAAGGTGATGTCACGCGTTTTTAGGCCAAAACATTTTTTGTCACATACAGCAAACATCTCCTCACTATCGCTAGCTGCCTGTCCCCTGAACACACTGTAAACAAACGCGGTCTCTGTAGTCACCACAAGCTCCGAAAACGGCAACAAAAACAAACTGGTGCAGCCTGGACCACGAATCATAATAAACACGCTCCAGCCAATAACCGACAAGAATGATTTTAAATGCGCGTTCATGACTGTTTCAGGAAGCACGGGGGGAGGAGGAGGGAGGGTCTAGCTAGACACTTCGAACGTCAACAGGAAGTTACTCCGCCCAGGATCACTTAAAGCACCTTTAAGTGGAATTATAACTGGAACTATTCGTGTAACCATTCGACCCGACAGTGGGAAAGCAGATTCTGATTAACACATTTACATGTGACATGCATTTGTTTTGTTTTACTAACTATATATATATATATATATATATATACATTCCTCTTTAGTTATTGTGTGCTTTTTTTGCTCTCATCAGAAAGATTCATGCATTTTATAACACATCAGCTGCTGTTGTTTTGACTGTTAATGAGCTGTTAATGATCTGTGATCCAGGCCAAAGTTAACACACATCAACTCTAAACGCTAAAAACAAATATAGCGACTTTAGTGAGAATGAAGCAGTGGCTTCTTAGGAGTAAAAAACTGTAGCCTGACCCTTGGTCAGTTTTTCCTTTAGTCTTAAAAAAAACAAACATGAACAGGTTGTATTTTAACTCCAAAATCAAAAAGAAAAAATAAGATAGTATTTTGTGTAAAAAATAAATAAATAAATAAATAAATAAATATATATATATATATATATATATATATATATATATATATATATATATAATCATTATTAAGACACATACCACCATTTTGTATGAATCATATATACATATTTTTGTATTATTTATAAACAATTTTATAGTATTTATTAATATTCTAATTTCTTTTATTTTTATTTGTTCTGTTTTCAAATTAATTTATTTCAAGTTTTTAAAAAATTATATATTTCTATTTGGCTCTAATTTGTTTCAGTTTTAGTATGTTTATTTCAGTTGCCCAGGCAACATTTCTCATTTTTTAAAGTTAATATTTATTTTATTTCAGCTTTTCTGTTTAAAAAAAATATTTTAATAGTTAGTTTGTTTTATCAGATAACTCTGATATATGCTAATGAAAAATATTAATTATAAAATAGTGCTGTCAAATGATTAATTGCGATTAATCACATCCAAAATAAAAGTTTGTTTACATAATGTGTGTGTACTGTGTATAATTATGTATATATAAATATACACACATGCATGTATTTAAGAAATTTTTACATGTATACATATTTATATTTAAATATAATTTATATTATGCATAAATATAATATATTTTAGTTAAATACAGTACAGTCCAAAAGTTTGGAACCACTAAGATTTTTAATGTTTTTAAAAGAAGTTTCGTCTGCTCACCAAGGCTACATTTATTTAATTAAAAATACAGTAAAAAACAGTAATATTGTGAAATATTATTACAATTTAAAATAACTGTGTACTATTTAAATATATTTGACAAAGTAATTTATTCCTGTGATGCAAAGCTGAATTTTCAGCATCGTTACTCCAGTCTTCAGTGTCACATGATCCTTCAGAAATCATTCTAATATGCTGATCTGCTGCTCAAGAAACATTTAATGTATACAATTGTACAAAATATTTGTGTACAATATTTTTGTTCAGGATTATTTGATGAATAGAAAGTTCAAAAGAACAGTGTTTATCTGAAATCTAATCTTTTGTAACATTATAAATGTCTTTACTGCCACTTTTGATTGATTTAATGCATCCTTGCTGAATAAAAGTATTCATTTCTTTAATTTATTTTCAAAAAAATAAAAATAAAAATTCTTACTGACCCCAAACTTTTGAACGGTAGTGTATAATGCTACAGAAGCTTTGTATTTCAGATAAATGCTGTTCTTTTGAACTTTCTATTCATCAAGGAATCCTGAAAAAAAAAAAGTACACAACTGTTTTCAACATTGAAAATAATCATAAATGTTTATTGAGCAGCAGATCAGCATATTAGAATGATTTCTGAAGGATCATGTGACACTGAAGACTGGAGTAACGATGCTGAAAATTCAGCTTTGCATCACAGGAATAAATTACTTTGTCAAATATATTCAAATAGAAAACACAGTTATTTTAAATTGTAATAATATTTCACAATATTACTGTTTTTTACTGTATTTTTAATTAAATAAATGTAGCCTTGGTGAGCAGACGAAACTTCTTTTAAAAACATTAGAAATCTTAGTGGTTCCAAACTTTTGGACTGTACTGTATATTATTGCCTAATATATATATATATATATATATATATATATATATATATATATATATATATATATATATATATATATATATATATATATATATATACACAGTACTCAATTATGTAAACATTTATTTTGGATGCAATTAATAACGATTTATCGTTTAACAGCACTATAAAAAAAATATACATTATATAACTGCAGTATTGAAAATGTTTTTCTAGGTTTTTTTGTGGTGAAATATGAGTCGGGCGTGTTTTGTGAGATGGTGATTTTTCATCTGACCGGTCACTGAAGTGCGTGTTGTGCCGTGTCCAGCTGCTGAAGTGTGTGTTTGTGTTTCAGGGTCTCACTCATCTGGGTAAAGGCACACTGACGCTCTGCCCGTACCACAGCGACCGGCAGCTCATGAGTCAGGTGGCCGTCGCTGGACTCCTCACGGTCCTCGTGTCCTTCCTGGACGTCAAGAACAGTAAGAACATCATTTTCATCATCCAGTACCACAGCAAAACTATACCTGTAAGATCTGTCTTGAATGAATCTGTAACTTCTCGTCTCTCTCGCTGCAGTAATCCTGGGAAAGTCTCATTACGTTCTCTATGGGTTGGTGGCGGCGATGCAGCCTCGCATGTTGGTCACATTCGACGAGGAGCTCAGACCTCTGCCGGTGTCTGTCCGAGTGGGACAGGTGTGTGTTTGTGTGACATATTTCATGATTTTGGACCAATGAGATTAAGATAACTTTCAAAAGTCTTCTGCTCAGCAAGGCTGCATTTTTTTAATCAAAAATACAGTAAAAATTCTGAAATATTATTTCAATTTAAAACAGCTGTTTTCTATGTGAATATCTGTTAAACTGTAATTTATTTCAGTGATCAAAGCTGAATGTTCAGCATCATTACTCCAGTCTTCAGTGTCACATGATCCTTCAGAAATCATTCTAATATGCTGATTTGATGCTCAAAATTATCAATGTTCATATTTTTGTGGAAATCGTGATGCATTTTATTTCTCAGGACTCTTTAACCCCTTAAGACCGGATGGAGCGCCGGCGCTCCCATTTGCGTCTCTCTCTTTAAAAGCCAATAAAAATTGAATCCATATAGGTAGCACGAAAATTCTTTTTGCACACAAAACCAGAGACTTTAAACTTTCATATCAAGCCAACATGCTTCTGTTGTGTTGTTTTCACCCTCTAATGAGTCTGAGTAATATGCGTTTACAACAAAAATAGCACAGCCGCTAACTGAATACAAATATGTATATTTCACGTGCTCATAACTTCATCAAAAATGCACAGATCATAAAAAATGGCACATCAATATTTAAAGCAGATTCTCAAGATTAAAATGAATCCAAAATCAATATAATATATTGCGTTGTTCACAAGATATCACTCACGGAATGATTTAACATACTTGGCTAAAAACATGTCTCTCATCTCTCCGGGATGCAGTGTGTATCCAATGTTCCCGGACCCATCCATGTTCGTTTTCCAATGTGGAATAACACAAAATAGATATCATTTTAAATCTTATAATCTCATCTTTTTAATGCATCTAACCATTTTGAAAAACTCCAGTTTAGTGGTGCTTCTCAGCACTCGTTAGGAGTTTACCGCCTGTTGGCGCCACCTGGCTGCGGAAAATATGAACAACAATTTTTCAAACTATTCTTTATGCTATCACTACGAAATTTGAACCAGATGCAGCTCACATATAGAAGAAGAATTTTTTAGCGATCTTATTGTGTTCCTGAGTTATGCCATGTCAAATAAAAAAAAAAGAAATTATTTTTAAAAAATTATATATATTTTTTTGTCTTTTATCAGCTGTTTCTCAGCAAGAAAATGTCCTAATGTAATTTATATTTTCTTAAAATTTAAAATGTTTTCTATCAAATGATACCTACCTTTTGACTCCTTGCTAGAGTTTTGGAGTTATGAGTCTTTACTTTTGTGTGTGTCGCTCAGAAAAAAAAACTCTAAAAAAGCCTTCAGGTCGTTAAAGGGTTAAAGAAAAAATAAGAATTCAAAAAGAATTTGAAATTGAAATCTTTTGTGACATTTATAGATGTCACTTTTAATCAATTTATTGCATCCCTGCTGAAAAAGCATTAATTTCTTAAAAATTAAATCTTACTGCTAGTTAGGACAACAACAAATCAGATTAACATGAACGATAATTTTTAATCACTTTACAGTCTAATTTGCACCTGGTAAGAATGCAGTGATAAATTATTCTCCCTCTTTCTGTCTCTCATGGTTCAGTTTTATTTTTAGTGTGTGACAAGAACTGTAGCTTTGTGTTTCCACAGAGTACAATGAGAAATTGTTCAAAAATAACAGTACAACTAATTTTAACCATTTAAAGGGGTCATGAACTGCATTTTTTATTTTGTTTCCTGATGTGCACTTATAATGTTAGTATGATTTTAACATCAAAAATGGTCATAATTTAGAAATAAAAGGCAATTTTCTGCCCTGATTTTAGTCCTCTGATTTGAACGCTCTGTCCTAAAGGATTAATTCACTTCAGAATTAAAATTTCCTGATAATTTACTCACCCTCATGTCATCCAAGATGTTCATGTCTTTCTTTCTTCAGTCAAAAACAATAATGAAGGTTTTTGATGAAAACATTCCAGGATTTTTCTCCATATAGTGGACTTCACTGGGGTTCAACGGGTTGAAGGTGCAAATGTCAGTTTCAGTGCAGCTTCAAAGAGCTCTACATGATCCCAGACGAGGAATAAGAGTCTAATCTAGAGAAACCATTGGCCATTTTCTAGAAAAAAATAAAAAATTATATACTTTTGAACCACAAATGCTCTGAAACTCACAGGATGTTTTTACATTACAATGACCTCTTAAGGAAATCAAGGAGAATTATACCAGTATCATAATGAAATGATGTGATATCTCTGTGTCTCCAGGCTGTGGATGTGGTCGGTCAGGCCGGTAAACCCAAAGCCATCACGGGCTTCCAGACTCACACCACACCGGTGCTGCTGGCCCACGGCGAGCGCGCCGAACTCGCCACAGAGGAGTTCATCCCCGTCACGCCCATCCTGGAGGGCTTCGTCATCCTGCGCAAAAACCCCAACTACGACGCTTAGACGCGCTGACAGAAGCGCACACTAACTGGGACCTCTGAGCATATTTAAAGGCACCTCGTCCTCCGCTTCTGCTCCTCGGACTGAGGCGTTTCCTTCCTTCTCCTCGCCGTTTTCTCCTCATTTTGTAATTAGAGCAAGAAATGAGTGTGAATTCATCATCCTGCTAAACATGTTTTGTTGTTTTTGTTACTTGTTCTGTAAAAGGTTGAGATACAAAAATAAAATTGTGATCAAATGTTGCTGTGTCACTGCATATTTTAACACAAAAGCTGATATATATTCATTTTTATTCAACTACACCATAGCTTATTAATATTCATAAGCCAGTGAGTGTGTTTCAGCACAATCTACTAAAACAATATTTTCAGATGTTATTATCCATAAACCCTCTTTATTAATAACACTGCAGTGTTAGTAAATTTTTAAATGGTCACCAGAGGGCGCTGAAATAAAAGACCACGCCTCTGTGAGCCTCAACCAATCAGCGTTTACGAATCCTACTATGGCAAATACTCATGAATATTAATGAATCCGTGCTGACGTTGCAAAGTGACCCTTCTACTGGAATTCTCTGGAGTTCATGAATATTAACGAGCTTAACTTATTTGCTTCAGTCCAGTCACGACGCCGAATTAATATTCATGAATTAATACTCGCGACTGCTGTCACGTGGTCGGGATTCCCTATTGTCACCGATCCGGAAGTTCCCGAGTCGCCGGTTTCCGCCGGAAAAGGTTCCGTCCGGTCCAGACGGGTCTGTCTCTCTTTCTGTCTTTTTTTTTCGGTTCGGTACCGCTCAACTGATCCGATACAGAACCGGACCGGCACTGAAGCTACACGATAAACTCCTGTCAGGTAAGAAACAGCCGTTACCGGCGTTGACGCGTGCGCGTGCGTGTGTGATCAATTGAAAATACCAGACCAAAATACAAATAACCATTATTATTATTATTTTAATCACTTAAATCAACATTTTATGTTTGTAACATCAGTTTTAGTTGATATAACAACCAAGTTTCTGTAATTATGTGTATGATATCAATTATATGGTGGTTTTACACCATATTTTGAATGTTTTCTGCCAATGAATTCGATTTATTCAGATGATCAGCTCATCAAAACAGGATTTAAACTGATTTTAAATATGATTTAAGCAGTTTTTGGTCTTTATACATGAGGTGTGTCTGATAAAACTCTTAACAATCACCCAAAACAGCTTATAAAACACATTTCAATATACAAACAGGCCTCATGTTTCCATTAAGATAAGTCTAACAGGTGCTTTGGCCTGTTTATAGTGTGGTTTGATTTCTTATGACTCGGTTTATCATCTCTGCTCCTGGTTGGGAACACAGATTAATATTTCACTGACCTACATTTGACAGATTAGACTGTCCTAATGTCTTGGTCATGAATTCACAGCCTGTGTTCATTTGTCAGAAACATAAACACTGCAGTAATGACATCTGTCAGTGTGTCATGAGATGCACATGATGTCTGAAATGCAATTTGGTGTAAATATAGAAAACATTTGGGGTGTCTGACCCCCACAACATCCAAAGAAACACCTGTATGTTTAATTTTATTATATATAAAACCTGTATATTTAATTACTATTAGCTCTATTTTCATCTGGCTTTGATTGATGGTTTGTGAACGCGCGTTTTTGAGCCCCGCCCATAGTTATTCATAATTATGCGTAATTATTCATGAGATTACGCAACAACATTCGTTAATGTACTTATATAAAGTGTTTAGTTGTGTCGTCTCCTTGTCATTACTACTAATTGAACAGAATCCACTGTAATTAAGTTGAAGTGTTGAATCATGATGATACACCGGTGCATGCGTGCCTGGAGCGCGTGACTGCGCCTGCGCTTGCGCGCGCGACCCACGTGCTTTGTCCCGGCAGGCGCACGCGCGAGCGAACATGGCGACGCGCTGCATGTCTCGCGTTACCGGACAGTGAGACACAACCGAGAGAGAGAAAAAGAGAAACGGTAAAGAGTCGTGTGCTGTCTGTGTGTCAAATGAACGATTTTATATGAATGCGCGCTCGCGTATGTGTGCTTAGTTTATATGTTCGTGCGTTACGCGCGCTACTACGCAGTAAGTTACTCAATCTGGCCCTGAGAAGTGATCAATAGTGCTGATATATGTGTGTATGTGTGGTGACAGGTGTCTTGTGAACTGCTTGGGTTTCGTTGAAGCGCGTTAACACCATGTTTTATAATAAGCAGTGCGTTTTGGATCATCGCAGTTATTTGACATTCATTGGAGATGCCATGATACACGTCATGAATATGGTTATCCAACAACACCATGATATGTTTGTGTTTTTGGTTGAGGCATTATAATATAAAGATGTTTTTTAGACATGTACCATGGTAAATTAATTCCAGTACCATTACTTTACCATGGTATTTTCATGTAATCCTTTCACTTGTCTTGGTACAAGAATATGTCAATCATTGCATGGTGTATATTAAAGGAACATGGTATTTTCTTGTATTTTGGACATGTAACATGGTAAAACAATGGGATGCATGTACAGTGCCAGTACCATGGTAATGAAATTTGCATATCATTGGATTTATAAGATGCTTGCATGTTAGTACAATGCCATAAGCACCGCAAATCATGATTTTACCATGATAAATGTCTGAAAAAGATGGTAAAACTGTAGTACCAAGTGCTTAAAATCATGTATTGTTTTAAAAACACCATGATAATATGAAGTTACATGGTTTGTAATCAAAATACCATGGTATTGTAATGTTTGCATGCATGTACTACTAGGGCTGGGTATTGACACAATTTTCACAATTTGATTCGATTACTATTCACATGCTTTCGATTATGATTTCGATTCGATATCAATTATTTTGGATATAGTTATTGACGTCTTTCCAAGGTTGAAACACTGATTGTGCGATTACACGAGACATGATCTGGATTTCAGTAAGTTGTACTGTATATTTTAACATACCTTCAGATGTTCATGCATGTTTATTTCGTGCTGTAACTGGTATTAAAGCGGAGGAGAGGATGTTCACGTGCTTCTCTTTAACTGAGGCGCTAAAGTGATCTGTCACGCCACATTAAACAGCGCCAAAACGGTATTTATGTTTTGCATCTCATAATAAGATAGACGTCATTTGAAATCTGAGACTTTGCTTCATATCAAAAGCACAAAGATTATTGCGATTTATTGGATGGGGGGCGCTGCATATTCTTGCTCATTAATCAACTGAAAACAGACTAGACTAGATTCTTGGGATTCATTTAAGAATCGATATCGGTTCGTAAAAATTAGAATCCATTAAAATCGAGAAATCAATTTTTTTTTTTTACCCAGCCCTATATACTACTATAGTAAGCTACACAGCAAAATCTCCAAAGTTAAATAAACTCTGCTCAGATTACATATGGTCCCTCTCTAAATAGTGTTAAAATAACACTGAAGCAGAGTTAAAGTTGAAGTGATGATTGTGCATTAGTGATGAACGCCTGCTGTTAACAAGCAGAATCACTGAAGAAAAGAGAAACACAAGAACTACAACTGACTTCAGTCACAGCCTTATTCATTTGCTTAATTATCTCATTAACTTTAACTCTGCTTCAGTGTTATTTTAACACTATTTAGAGAGGGACCGTATGTACTCTGAGCAGAGTTGATTTAACTCTGGGGATTTTACTGTGTATTCTCACTCAATTAATCATTTGTGTTTCTTGTAATTAGTGTAAGAATGATATTTTAATGAAGCCAAGTGTGTTTGAAAGACGTCGATGAGACCGATACCAGTTCATTTGTGCTCTTTATCTGCTTTTAACAGCTTGAGTGTGTAGTTTCTCTTTTAAAAATGAGCTCATATGTCTTTTGATTTATATGACGTGATGGTGGATTTCTCTCGCACTGGCTCATGTCGAGCTTCTGGGTCAAAGTTCATAGTGAAAGAGCCGCGGATCGAGTGTGTGAAGCGTTAGTCACTCGTGCATGACTGTCGCATTACTGAAGCCGTCTCACACTGCAGCTCTGTATCCAATAGCAACACGTTTCAAAGGTCTGGTATGAGTGTGTCATCTTGAAACTCAGAGGAAAGACTGCGTTTGTGGGAGTTTCTGCACATGTGAATGTTTGTTTCATTAATGCTTAAGTCTGAGCTGATGATGTTCTGAGGTCTGCGGTTTCATGATGTTTGTTGTGGTTAAGTGGAGGATTGCTTGTGAGCGACATTATATTTGTGTAAATAATGCTTGTGGGCACTCAGATCTGATGCTCAGTTGTTTTGAGCCAATCAAAACATGAATGCCACGTCATCCTGAGCTGTGACGTCACGACAAAAGACAGTGGAAAATCTGGAAAAACATCTGTGTGTAATATAATGAAATGTTTTTTTTTGTTTTGTTTTTTTGCATTGCTTTCTAAAAAATACATTTGAATGACCTTCAGTGAAGAAAGTTGCTTTTTGCCCCTTTAAAGTCACCATGACATCATAATTGACCATTCTTATTTTTTATGGAATATTGCAGTGTTTATTCATCTGTGCACATCACTATTGTTTTAAATTCATATTCTTCATAATCTTGAATCAGAATATCTTCCCCTCCCTCTTGAGCGACATCTCTTCTCTTCTCTGATGAAGAGGGCGGGGCAACCTGTCACTCACATGAGATCCACCAATAGCAAACCACAGCCATCTAATTAGGGCTGCAACAACAATTCGATAAAATCGATAATAATCGACAAAGAAAATCATCAGCAACGATTCTCATTATCGATTAGTTGGCTCCGCCCACCGTGCACGGAAGACGGCACTGAATAACGCATTTCTATGGACCAAAATGCATCTAAAAATAGTGGAGGAAACAGAGTGAGCAGCTGCGGGAAAGGTACGAGATCAAAGCTGATCAAAACATGAGAATTATTGATTTTAAGCTTCAAGCTAATGCATTAGCGTAATGGCTTGCCCTGTCAGGCGCTTTGACAGATGCATGTGCGTCCTCAGCGCAAAACGTTCATTCTACGGCTATATCCTTATCTGTAAATGTTTCAAATTAGGGGTGTGCACAAATAGTCGAACATTCGAATATTCGACCTGTAATTAATATTCGAAAAATAAAAATACTATTCGAATTTTACTATGTTGCTTTGCTGGCAGTAAATACAGTGAATCTATGATAAATCCTAAGCACTAAAACTCAGTAATAACTAAATGCACCGGGTGGCGCTGTGGAGCGTGTTTAACAAGTTTATTGAATTTGATCGTCACATAATATTGTCGTCTGCCTCACGAAGTTTGGAATCACTTAGAGGAAAATGATCTTACACAATGGAATTACTTTTGATCAAATTAATTAATGAAACCGAGTTATCATAATATCACCACCATATTGAAAAAGCACATGAAATGAAGAAAGACAGCTGTCCATCATTTACATTCACAACAGGTAGGCTAAGCGCAGCTATACCCAAAGTGAGCCGAGATGATAACTTATCTGATAGCAAAATGATTTTGAGACATATGCTTCCTTTAAATTTCGTTGAGGGAGAAATATTTACGAACAGAAAACAAAGTGCTGCTGTTAGAAACTTAGCTTAGCATACTGTTATGCATTATAATTATCTTGTTTCTGCAACATCTGTCAGCGCGGCTCGTTTTCTCACCTGAGCATGTGGATAATATTATTGTTTTTCTCAACATGGACATGTGAAACAATATGAAAACGATAACCATATACTGACTCGAGTGTATTATGTACATTTTCTACGAAAACTGCCGCTGTCTGCTTTATTAGCATTTTTCTAGTGCTGCTTGAGTTTAAATGCTTTTGTTCTTTATTTATTTATTTATTTTTTTTGTTTGCACAAATTGTTTAATGCTTTCAACTAAAATAAAACCTTAAGATATAATGTAAGCTTGTTGTGTATATTGCCTAATCGTATGCTTGTTCAGGTTACAAACTCCAAATAAAAAACAAACTCCAAAACAAAGCCCAAATATTTGAATACAATATTTTGGAAAAATGCCCATCCCTATTACAAATTCACACAAGCATTTACATTTTGCATAAAGGCTCATCCTGACAGTCTGCGTAAACTTCAAACTTTACTGAAGGAGCGCCGGCACGCACACCTGCGTCAGGAGAGGGAGGCAATTAATATCCAGCGCAAAAATATTCATTTTGCTTAAATATCTGTTGTTTAAAGTTAAATTTAGATTTAAAAGTCAACATGTCATTCAAGTATTTTATGATAGTAGTAACTGTAAAGGCATAACATATAATTGAATATAAATATAAGATGTTTCTTATAGCCTATTTACAGGATAAAGAAATTACAGTAAGAGGTGATTGTGTCCAGAGTGAATGTGTGTGTTCCTGCAAAACATTTATCTTGCCTCTTGGTTAACACTGAGTTTGTGTTTTTCTTTATTATCTTTATTGCTATCTTCATTTTTAATGTAGAGTAGAGATTTAAACTATATTTCTGTAATGGTTAATCCACCAGTATGTGTAAGCTCTTTAGTTACAGCAGTATTTCTAAAGCTACAAAGTAAAAAAAAAGTAAAACACTTCATAGCTGTTTTTTTTTTTCAGAAGTGTTTTGGATATTATGTGTGAATATTATTTAGAAACTGTTTAGTTGTTTCTGTTTGTTATTTTCCTTATAAATGGCAATACAATTTTTAGTTTCAAACAAGTTTTTGATAGATTTGTCTTTGTTATGACAGGTAGTGTAATAAATGACTGTATGTTTTCATAGCATTCAGCCGGCACATTTGTTTGAAGTACATTGGGCAGGATGTGCAATAGTGTGGTGTGTTTTTTTTTTTTTGACAATAAAATAAAAATAAATAAAAATAGGATTTTTATCCAATTAATTGAAAAAATAGTAGGCCAGTTAATCGATTATCAAAATAATTGTTAGTTGCAGCCCTAAAATAATTACTACAAGCAACAGCACAAATAAATAGAGCAAAGATACAACAGTGCTTTTCAAGTTTTTAAAGTAGAGATATTAAAGTAATCAAATGCAAAATAGCATTGCATATAATCTTTACTGTATAAATTAAAGACGAATCCTTATTAGAGTTACAAAAGTTATTCAGTCAAGAGCAGTGAGTGATTTTCTTTGTCTTTTGATGTTTGATTTAACATTAAAACATAGACAGCAACAGGAATATTAGGCTGCTGTCACTTTAAGACCGAATGCACGGTCTTGAAGTACACTGATAGATTACACATGCATTGTCTTTCTCAACTGTTCATGTTCACGTATAATGTTTGCTAGGATGCGCGGCAAGACAGACATGTTGACAAAAACTTCTCACACCGCGTGCGCAAGTTCTCTTTTGTATCTTCTTGCACTTGAATGATTAAATTGGCAAGGCTAAATAACAAGCAAATTATAAATGTGATGATCGTCAGGCGGTATGTTTTATGCATTCCCTTTTTTTCCCTCAACAAGCCATATTATAGATGCGTTGTCAGATTAACCACAGTGCAAGTGCGTGCCGAACCATGCGTGGAGAACGGTACGCTTTGTTTTTCTTTTTCTTTTTACCAAGAACCGTTAAACCCCTACTGAATTTAATACAGAAAGGGATTTTATTTATAAAGAAATACACTGAATCATCTTAAATGTTAATGATTTAATAGCAGAAACGTAAAGTCAGAACTTTCGCCCAGTCATTTTAATTCTTTGACTTGTGGCCTCAAAACCTTTTGAACTTGGCTTTTATACAAGGGGTATTTAAGTGTTATATAATGTCACTGCTGAACTCCTTATCTCTCTGTGTGTGTGAGAAGCGTCAGGTCTACTGTATCCTCATGTCCAGTACAGTATGTCTGTGTGTGTGTATGTGCCTCTATATTTGGCTCTTGTAAAGATAGCCGTGCGCTGTAACCCCTCCATATAAACTAGTTTGAGTCTTCAGCTCGTCTCTTGCCGCAGTCCTGATTCATTCACAAAAGCAGGCACACGTCAAATGCACAAAGCCAAGTAATAAATGTGTGCTGCAGTAATTGAAGGTGCAGCTGGAAGTTCAGCCGTCATAAAGCATGACTCTTCATTCACGGGTCGCCAAGACCTGAACAAGCTACAGATGAGATTCACAAGTACTTTACCAATTCTAGAGCTCCAATTGTAGTACTTTTGAAGAACACCAAACAGTTAATTCTTATTATATTTTACTATATGTTAGTTTTCTGTTAAAATTAGTGCTGTCAAACGATTAATCGCATCCAAAATAAAAGTTTGCGTTTACATAATGTGTCTACTATGTATTTTTATTATGTATATCAATACACACACATGCATGTATATATTGAACAAAAATATATTATACTTATATTTATATCTATATTATTTTGGATGTGATTGCAAAAATGCATAACACCAGTTAATGGAAACGCCGTCATTTCGCAATAATTTTTTATCGACATTTAGAAAATATCGCTACAATTTGCAGGAAATCTGTAATGGAAACCCGGCTAATAATGTATTATATTAGCAACATTAAAGCAGGCTCTATTTGATCCTATGACTCGCCCACGGTTCAAGCCAGGGTTGCTAGGTCTGCGTTTTTTCCCTACACCAAACATTATTTGTAGCGCGCCTCCCATCCAATAATCGCAAAAGAGCTTTGTGCTTTCTTTCTTCTGATTAGAAACAAAGTCTCTGCTTTCAAATTGTTTTTATCAGGAAATTCAAACAATAAATTGCGCAACAGATCGTTCTTACACTTTAATACAAGTTATAGCTTGAAAAAACAAGCATGAACATCAGAAGGTATGTTGAAAGATGCAGTACAACTTATCTTATGTAACTGTACAGCATTAGTCGGGAAAGATAATTTCCCCTTAAGAAAATCAATTTATCGGTATCGGCAGATATCATTCTGAATAATCAAATATCGGTGCTGGCGGAGAAAGTTATCAGTGCATCTCTAATAATTAGGCCAAATTGTGAAGCCATATATAAACAAGCACAGCAACCTCAAGCTCTTTTTTAAAAATCGCAAATAGATTTTTCTTCCCAAATTGTTCAGCCTAGTGCCAATTTTTCACGACAAAACTTTTGAAGGTGAAGTGTGTGATTTCCCTGCAATTTCAAGGGTTTTATAGTCAAGGGGCCTGTTTAAAGGGACTTTTGATGCGAGGTTGTCTTCGAGCAGGAGTGTGTTTGTCTCCTGAGAGACCCTGCGGTGAAAACGTGACCCGTGCTGCAGTGTTTGAAGATGCACAGCTGTTATTTTTATTCTTTACTGCGGTGTTCAGGTCTGGATCTCCTGTGTTAAAGGTGAAGCGTGTTATTACTGCGCCACTGGCATCACAGAACAGAACTGCAACATTAATGACAGGTTCCAATCCGGCATTCCGAACACTCTTCCCATCAGCCTTTGATTGCATAATCCCACACCGCACCAAACTCACCATGTTGGAAGAGTCAGTGTAGGGTTAATTGGAGAAATCGCATGTGAAAATCAGACACTTCAGCTTTAACATGTCTGCTGAATCAGTGTGACTCATTTACAGTCAGACATTATAATCGCTAATTGAATTGAAGCCCTAATTAATGCCTGCATAATAACTTGATTTTGAAGTGACTGTGGCTCAGTCGAATCTCTCTCTCTCTCTCTCTGTCATTCAGGTTTTGTCAGTAGGTGCTGCGTCTCCATGCAGATGCTCCGGGTGAAATGAATAAGGCACCTCAGCCTCTGTCAGGACCCCCCTCCGCCCCTCCCCACCCCTCCGCCCCTCTTCCTGCACCCTCACCGGGCCTGTCCCAGGTAAAACACATCACTCTTTATATTTATTGTAAAGTTTTTACTGCTCTCCTTAATCTTTCAACTTTAGAGCACATGTGCACCTTGTGGGAGAGTATGCGTCAATGCTCATGATTATGTCTTGCATGTGTGTGTCTCTTTAGCCCAGTTATCCTGGTCCTCCCCCGGTTGTGTTCGGCACCCCTCCGCCACAGATGAACCCGGCAGCCCAACCCCGACAGGTACGGCACCCCAAATACTTGCCATTTACTGTGGGTCTGGTCAGATGGGCTACTGGGTTCTTGCTTCAGGAGGTCTTCTTTCAGTAGGGCTGCCCTTTAGTCGACTAAACGTTACGTCAACAAGAAGAGGTTTAATTGACCAAAATTGTATTAGTCGTTTAGTCACAGAAATTAAAAACTCCACAGGAAGTGGCTAAGTTACGCAGTCCGTGTGGGACGGATCATTAACGGCGGGTCCTTGTGGTAATTACAGTATGTCGGGCAGGAAATCCAAACATTCATCTGTCTAACGTAGATAAATGTGCACTATCATTAGGTGCAAATCCAAGTGTTTGTGCGGAGTGTGAAGCTGAAGTATAGCGCGATTACTGCATGACATGGAGGCTCCAGTGCGATCATTTCCCGATAACAGCGGAAACAACTTTAAATACTCCATCATTTTTGGTCATACGGATAAGATTAATACATCTTTCAAAACTGTAAAGGGTCTTTTATTTGTGTGCACTCACAACAACAAAACATTGTGCTTTTGTAAAATAAACAAAACAAGCAAGATGCGCTTTCTGCCGTCTCTGTCTCCGTTCACTTTTTTTTTGGAGTGCGTCACAAAAATGAACCGAAACTTAGTGTAGACATAAGAAATATATCTATAGAAGGCTTGAAATGTCTACTTTTAAAGAAAACAATTTAACTCTGAAAGTAATAGGCTTATATAATCCGTATGAAAGGTGCATTTCTCTCTATAGATGCGTTCACTATACTGTGGAGATCCCGAGTCAGCATCGTCAACTTCATCTTTGCAGCCAACACTGATTCAGAAAACACTAGTTTATTAGTAAACAATGCTATGTTTTTGTGTAGGCATATATTGCGCCTAAATATATATATATCAGTGCTTTCCCACAGGTTTGAAATATACTTGCGGTGGTAGCCGGGCAAAAAATCCTCCTATTACCCATGGCACAAAAATGGTCTACTACATGTGACAAACAAATAATGTGTGATTTTTAACAGTATTTTTATTTATTGAAATTCATTTTAATTACATAGCATATTGCATTTAATTACATACTAATATTATGCATTATTATGCATTGTAAATTATGCAAAATTACAGCATTTAAATGGTTCACATTTTCCTATGTTCTCCTTGCTGTCATATAGTGTCTCTCTCAGTGAATGGGACACAGATTTTACTAGTAAAATTTTTAAAATGAATAATATATGTGTCAAATAATGTTTTAAAAAAAGTGTTTTCTTCCTGTGGGGGAGACTACAATAATTTACTATGAATTAAATGGAAATCAAATTAAATACAATTTTTTGTGTAACCAAAATACCAATAATGCCCAAAAGAAAAAGAAAAAACTTAGCATGTGACTTTTAATTATAAACAAGCCCGAAATACAAAGGACTCTTATTTTGAAATGTCTGTACTATTGCAGGCTGATCCTTCAGATTCTTACAATCGTCTAAAACATTTTATATAAAGGCCATAAAGTAGACATTGTAATAATTCATCAACTTGAGTTCATTAGCAATCGCTTGGCATAAATCTGCGCTTTTTATTGATTGAGAATCACTTTGAAGCAGTCTGAAGCGCTGTTGCGCGAGCTTGTAGAACGCGCAACAACAGCGCCGCCTAGTGACTTTGCAAAATGCAGCGCCTGTGGGAATGTCAGCGGGAGTAAACAGTTCTGACGCACACATAACGAGCAGGTATGAAACGACTAGTTTATCGATCGCGGATGGTTTCATTATTAGCGCGGATATAAAAATATAAGTGGATAAAACAATAAAAGAAAAAATGTGTCTCCAAATATACTTGGGCGGCCGTTATTATACGTGGGCGGCCCGCCCAAGTAAAGTCTATGTGTGGGAAGCACTGTATATATATATATATATATAAAATATTAAATGCTCATCATGGTTTAGTATTCTCCTCAGTGTATATTTAAATAATTACATTAATATAACTGTGCAATTAGTTGACTAATGGCTTAAATGAATGACTACTAGTCGACTAGAAAAATCTTTAGTCAGGGCAGCCCTACATTTTAGAGAGTTTTTCAATAAAGAGCCAAACCAGCCCACTCTGAGATGAATCACAACATTTTAAGGATTTGTTAATCACATGACAAGCAGGTAAACAATTACCTTATCCCATGTTTTTAGTAAACTATTATTTTCATCCTTTTTATGACCAGTGGGGAAAAAAAACTTTGGGAAGCTCTGTCAAAATGCATTGCGAATGATAGAATCAAATCAATCTAAGTTTTATCTTAAAAATCCTACTGTTCAGTGTTTGTTCAATATCAATATTTTGAATTAGTTTTAATTTTAAAATTTTTTTGTCTTAGTAATTTTGTTGTATTTTTGTCATTTTTATTAGTTTTTGTTCTTTATCAAAATAAATATTTAGTTTTTATTAAGTTTGATTGATTTTTTTGAGTTTTAAGTTTTGAGTTATAGTACTTACACTTAAACTAAAAAAAATTAGAAATGTTCCCTTAACAGCTAACTGAAATAACAAAAGTTTATGTTTTGTATATATATTAATCTGTCTTCAGTATTGTGAATCTTGGAGATTTTGAAAGGGATTTTTGCTCAATGGAGGATCCGTACAGAAACTTCTTGAGATTCATGGGAGTTTTGTCTAAACAATTCATCACCTTGGAATTATAAGGTTCAATCTGAAATTTTTGTCAAAATTGAGTTATTCACATAGTCTTATTCTAAAGTTTACATTTTGTGATGTTTTCTTAAGTTGTGTATATTTTGGGCCTTTTTTTGGAAAACAAAAAGGTTCTATTCACAAAAGAGTATGAAATGTAAAAACTTTGAAGCTCAATATCTGCTCAGAATGCTGATAGAACCTTATAATTCCAAGGTGGTGAAGTGTTGATATAACTTGTTGAATAACTAGCCTGACATGTTTGGACAAACCAGAAGAATTAGCAGCGAGTTAATATCACACGAACATTTGCAGTTGAGCTCAGAGGTAGCCCTGCATCCTCCTGACCTCTCGTTGTGTGTGAGATTCGTGCGACTGAGGTGCTTCTGGGAAAATGAGATCTCTTCTCTGCTTTTGTGGCTGGTGTTGCTTCAGTTTCTTGACCTTTGACCTGTGTGTGTGGCTTTCTCTTTCTAGTTTGCCTCAGGTCCTAGAACTTTACCACAACAGGTACTAACACAAACACACACACACACACACATACATTGAACAAGACCTGAAACATCAGTGTCACATGGAATGAATTCTGCATGGTATTCTCAAGTGTGTCATAGCATTTATTAATATTTTACTTTTTTTTTTTTTTTTTTTTTTTTTTTTCTGCTTTCATTTTCATTTTAGTGCAAGTTCTTTTCATTTTTATTAGTTTAGGTTTTGTATTCATTTTAAGTTTTAGCATTTATTAATATTTTGAATTAGTTTTAAATTTTATATTTGTTGTTTTCATTTTAGGCCTAATTTTAGTCTAAGTTGTAGTACTTTTTTGTGTATTTTTGTCATTTTTAATAGTTTAGGTTTTTATTCATTTTCAAGTTTTATTATTTATTAATTTTGAATTAGTTTTAATTTTTATATTCAGTTTTTTTATTTTAGTGTAAGTTTTAGTACTTTTGTGTATTTTTGTAATTTTTATTAGTTTAGGATTTTATTCATTTTTAAGTTTTAGTATTTATGAATATTTTGAATTTTAGTTTTTAGACTTTGTTTTCATTTGAATTGTTAGTGTAAGTTTTAGTAATTTTGTCATGTTTATTTGTTTTTTATATGACTAGTTTTAATTTAATTTTATGTTTTAGTATTTTTAGTATTAATGTTTGGGTTGTTTTTTATTTCTATATTTTCTGTTTTCATTTTAAGTTTAGTATAAGTTTTAGTAACAGTGTTGTGTATTTTGTTTTTTTTATTCACTTTTTTAATTTAGGTTTTAGTATTTATTAATATTTTGAATTAGTTTTTATAGATTCTGTTTTTAAGTTTAATTTTAGTTTAAGTTTTGGTAATTTTGTTTGTCATTTTTATTAGTTTTGTGGTTTTAAAATATGACTGTAGTTTTTATTACAATTTAAGTTTTATTACTTTTAGTAACTCAACTTAAACTAAATAAAAATTAGAAATGTTGCACTGGCAACAAGAATCTTGCAGAAGAAAATTTTGCTTAGAAAGTTAGTTAAACTGCAGTCATGTTTATATCTAGCTACCTGATTAACAACATATTTGGTTAATGACAGACCTTTGAAGGAAACTCTGTCAGCCTTTCGAGTACTGTGGTTACTTATTACCACGACTGTAACTGAAGAGCGCATCGCTGGCAAACGTCTCCGTTTGTGCCGCTTGTGTACTTGTTTAGAGTAGGTTTTTGGGTTTTTTTGGTTTCATCTCAACACTGCTAAAATGCTTAGTTTGTTTGCATGCTGCTCTGTTCCGGTGTGTAACACACACTCTCCATCTCTCTCTCTCTCTCTCTCGCTCTTCTGCTGCGTGTGTGTGTGTGTGTGTGTGTGTGTGTGTGTGTGTTTGGTGCTGCTGAAGGGAGGATTCAGGTCACTGCAGGTAATGCTTACATGTTTTTCTTCCCCTTTGCAAAAATTGTTCTTTAAAGTCAGTGTGAAACACTATTCAAAACCCACTTTACTTTCATAATATGACGTTTCCAAATTAAACAACTTATTCAACTATATTATCATTGATGAATTGAAAAAATGACACTCATTCAGGTTAAATAGGGCTGGAAGACCATTTTTTGCAATATCTATATATTAGTAAATTAGTGATTGCATTACCTGAATTGTCCAGGGGTGTGTTTCCCGAAAGCATCGTTAGCCGACTATGGTCGTAAGTCCCATTGAACTCTATTGGTAACAACGGAACTTGTGACCGTAGTTCGCTTTGGGAAACGCACCCCAGATTTGCAACCTGACTGTATCAAAATCATTTTATTTACTGCAGCACATACTTATTTTTAATAGTGTCCTAATTTGAATTGTGATTAGTTGTATGTCCACAAGTAGTGTTATGTGTGACTGGTAGATTTTGATTTAGATTACAGTATAATTTTGATGCAGTGTTTATTTCTTAAATAGTCAATCTTTCTTTGCTTTTCTCTCATTTCAGCCGTACTTTACCAGTCGGCCCACTTTACCCGCCAGTTCTGGGCGTGTTCAGCCAAGCTCCGCCCCTCGGCCCATCCCTCCACCGCACGGAGCCCGCCCCCCTCATGTGTTCCAGACTGGCCCCTCCCAGATGATGATGATTCCCCAGCAACCAATCAGCTTCCCGAATTCACAAGGCACGGCCTACTATATACCTGGCCAGGTAAATCACATGTAAATCCATAATGTAACATCACTGAATAGAGAAAAACACAATAAAAGCATAAATATATAAAATGAATAAGTGCGTGAAGTATATTTCACTTAAATAATTAACAGATTAACAAAACGAAATAAAAATCTGTGTGACAAATAGTATATGCTGATTTTCAGTTCATTTTTGTGACATGCTCCACAAACAAGTTCACGGAAAGTAAACCAAGATGGCAGAAAGAGTCATCCTGTTTGTTTTCTTTATTTTACAATAACACATTTTGTTTTTATATAGACACACATATAGAAATAAAAAACAACCCCAAACATTAATACTAAAAATACTAAAACCTAAAATTAAATTAAAACTAGTCAAATAAAAAACAAATAAACATGACAAAATTACTAAAACTTACACTTAACAATTCAAATGAAAACAGAAAGTCTAAAAACTAAAACAAATTCAAAATATTCATAAATACTAAAACTTAAAAATGAATAAAATCCTAAACTAATAAAAATGACAAAAATACACAAAAGTACTAAAACTTACACTGAAATTAAAAAAAAAAATTAAATATAAAAATTAAAACTAATTCAAAATTAATAAATAATAAAACTTGAAAATGAATAAAAACCTAAACTATTAAAAATGACAAAAATACACAACAAAAGTACTAAAATTAGGCCTAAATTGAAAATAACAAATAAAAAAATTAAAGCGAATTCAAAATATTAACACGTTTTGTTTTTATTGTGAGTTTACAGAAATAAAAATGTACCCAGTTTCGAATGATGTTTTACTCTTATCTGTATGACCATAAATGGAGTATTTCACTTTATTTACCGATATTTTACAATAATATAATAATAAAATGCGACTTGTATGCATATGTTTTTTTTCTCTCAAAAACCCAATTTTATATGTGTAGCATATTTTTTTTTAACCATAACATCACTTTTAATATAAACCATTTTAACTATATTATTTTATAGTAACCAAATTACTTTTTAAACCGTTTAACTGATAGTATTACTCAGTCAAAATTCTTACTGTCATTTAACAGTTAACCAGTTAATTATGAGCATCCCTATTTTTAGTTGCTCAGGACATTCTGCTCAAATGTGTTATACACACACACACACACACACACACACACACACACACACACACACACTCTTCAGTGTATTGATTCTGCTGACAACTCCTCCCCTTTTTAAACTCTGTCCCAGTCAGCTGACCGTCTGTACCGTTCCTAATTGTGCAACACTAAAAAGGGGGGGAGGGTTGTTGGGCAGATAGAAAAATGGTCTGAAATGGGGATTGTCTCACTCTGACCTCAAATGGTGACTGTGTGTGTTTTTGATGAGTCAGTGCAGTAAAACACAAACCCTCTCTCTGTTTCTCTGTCAGTACCGTCCCTCATACGTGACCCCTCAGCAGTATCAGGTGGCCGGTTCTCCTGGTTTCTACCCCGGCACAAGCCCGGCTGATTACGGTATGTACGGAGAGAGGAAGCAGTAAATCCATGTATCTCTCCGTGTGTGTGTGTGTGTGTGTGTGTGTGTGTGTGTGTGTGTGTGTGACATATCAGGACACAAATTTGTATAATGACATGGGTATGACATTACTCCATGTCCCCATTTTTCAAAAGGCTTATAAATCATACAGAATGAGTTTTTGTGAGAAAGTAAAAGTGTGCACAGTTTCCTGTGATGGGTAGGTTTAGGGGTAGGGCGATAGAAAATACGGTTTGTACAGTATAAAAACCATTACGCATATGGAATGTCCCCACAATTCACAGAAACAAACGTGTGTTTGTGCTCCTACTAGTGGGAAAGAATTTTTCAGCATCCTGTGGTTTGAATCATCACTATGTGATTATATATCGACTTCATTCATTTTGGTGAGATTCAAAAGAGGCTTTTTCCCCATTAATTATTGAACTTATTTTGTTGTTGACTGAAAACAATCTGGTTGTTGTCGTGGTAACTGCCAAATTGTTCCAGAATAGTCATGGTTATGATGTCACAACCCTGAGCACATTAACAAATGACCGCCCATTTACACATCAACACTTATTCAGTAGTCAGAGCTCATAATGTATAAAAGTCTTAAAGGTACAGTTAAAAAAATGGCCTGTTTAACCCCTTAGCACTACTGTAAAATTTGCCTAAAAAAAAGGCACACCCTAATTAATTGGCATTCTGTTCTTGAGTGTATGCATGGTTTTGCTATGTGTGCCGCAGGCGGTACAGTGAAACGCTAACAGGTTAATTGTAAAGATCTGAGCGAAGCTGACAGAGGTAGATTTTCAGTAGTCGTTTCTCCCTCTCTTCTTTATTTCTTTTTTTGTTTGTCATTCTTTCTCTCATTCTGTTGTTCACATTTCTTTCTTTCTTTCTTTCTTTCTTTCTTTTTCTTTCTTTTTCTTTCATGTTCTTTATTTATTTTATTTAGTTTTATTAATGAATTTATTAGTTGTTTCTATTATGTATTTGTTTCTTTCCATTTTTTTATCTTTCTTTCTTATTCTCCTAGTTTATTTACTGTTTTTTATTTTTATTTTTTATTTTATTAATTAATTATTATTTGTTTTTTCTTTATTTAGTTAAGTTTCTTTCCATTTCTTTTATTTCATTTGTCATTTCTTTCATGTTCTTTATTTACTGATTACTGTTTTTGTTTATTTATTTGCTTTTATTTAATTTTATTAATTAATTTATTGTTTTTTCTTTATTTACTGTTCTTTTTGTTTTCTATTTAATTTTTTATCTTTCTTGTTCATTATTTTTATTACTTGTTTGTTTTATTTTTTAATTTTATTAATGAATTATTTGTTCTTTATTTACTTTTTCATTTCTTTTATTTATTTATTTGCTTTTATTTAATTTCTTTAAAAAACATAAGAGAAAATGTAATAAAATTCTTTTTCATGTTCTGTATTTATTTATTTAATTCCCTTTTTGTTTAATTATATTAATGAATTAATTTAATATTTGTTCTTTAATGAATTTAAGTTTCTTTCCTTTATCTTTCTATCTTTCTTTTACAATTTTTCTTTTATTTAAAGCTGCCGTCCGTAACTTTTTTTTTTGTTAAAAATTATCCAAAATCAATTTTTGAGCAAGTACATAGTCAGCCAGTATTCAAAACTATCTAATTATCTTAGCTCGATTCACAACGGTAAGCTTGTAATAATGTTTTATAATAAGAACATGGTGGATTTCCACAGGAAATTTGAGCATTGAAATTTGAGTTCCTCTGTGCGTCATTACGTCACGTCCGTAAACAGAAAGGAAGGAGTCCAGGCTAGTCGGTTTTATCACGTGAGGATGCTGCTTGTAGCGGATCATTTATAGCCTGTTCTCACAGCAGCTGAAATAATTAAACTTATCATTTTGATGGTGGATTAATCCAAAAAGATCCAAATGACAATCATCGGTGACAACTGGAGATTCACCCGTAGCCAAAAAGCAAAAGACTTTGGACAGTTGAGTGGCTGCAGAAATTGAAATCTACAGGTAACGCTAATATACACTAAATACACAGTCACGCAATGCTGATGTTGTTAACATTAACAATTTGAGAGCAAAGTATAACAGTAATAATTTGCATGGTTTGGCATGATCCGAGCTAAGCAATCGTTACATTTAATCATCATTGGCAGCGTGATTTATTGTAGGCCTAATGCTTTTTTCCTCAGTTGGTCAGAACAAAAGTGGCAGAAATGTTACTTGTTCAGATGATATTTTCTAGCGAAAATTCTTATATTGGTCACACTTTCAAGACGTTGAATCTGTGATTCTGAAGTACAGTATCCACACCGGTGCGGTGACTGACAGCAAGCATTAGATTCATCCGCGCTGACGAGCCGTGCCGAGGCACAACGCACGCACAGATAACTGTTCCGCATATGACTGCAATTGCAGGTTTCAAACAAGAGATGGCGACAAAGAGGAAAAATTGCGGACTGCAGCTTTAATTTTATTTGTTCTTTCTTTCATTCCTGTATTTACTTTCTGTTATTTATATTTAACTTTATTTCTTTGTTGTTTATTTATTTATTTATTTATCTCTCCCACCCTCTCTCATCTTTGGTTATAGAGTTATTCTCACATCATCACTCATCTATATCAGACGCCTCCCGTCCTGTGGTTGGTGCTGTCAGAAATGTCAAAAGTGACCTTTTAAATGTATGTCTAGTGTTGTTTTAACAGTGTTTTAAAGTGCCTGGAGCAGCAGTCTATCAGTGCTCACTCACTCTCTGGTTGTGGAAGTGATGTCTAGTAGGAGCTGGTTGTTATTTTAGTCAAACCCCCACCAGCAGCAGCACGTTCACCGGATCAAATCTCTCTCACGTACACACTCGCCCTCCGTCCATCTTCAGTGTGTCTCTCACGACACCCAGAGGACTCACTGACCTGCGACGCCACATGCAGACAGGGAAAGCAGGTTAGACAAGGGAGGAGTTGAGTTCAGTGTAGACACACAGAGAGGGGAAAGTATCGAGGCGGACATTGAGAGAGGGGAACATGGGCAACAGAGCGTCCAGCAGCAGCTCTGAGGGTACGTGACTGTGATTTCTCTTGTTCACCCGTCTCAGACTCTCGGTTACAGCCCTGCTGTCTGTCTTTCTGTGGGTTTTGACTATATTTAGTCTCAGCTGGCTCCGGTCAACAATGCTCCCTCAGTAATGCGAGTTGTGCTGTGTTTGACATATAGATTGACTGAAGAAACAAACAACCAATCGGAACACTTTAAAGTGATCTTATGATTAGGTAAGAGGAGTTTTTCCTCTCTTAATTTAATTTAAATAGTAAATTACTACACTTGGCATTTGTTTTTCATAGACAGATTTATATGTAGTTAAAATGTTAATACAAATAATATTAGTCTATAATATACACTAGATTAAAATGGATTTGCATATCACATCAACGAATAGTTATACATCATTGTACCATAAGCCCTGCCCACTGGCGTTCATTCGCTTAACGGCTGACATTTGCATACACTGGATGTGACTCATGTGAGTGTCGCGTCAAAAGCAAACAGAAGTCATTATAATGACTGACGCTGTCTACGCCGATACGGTATACAGATGTGCGTTCGGTTTCTGAAGTCATTATAATGACTGACGCCGTCTACGCTGATACAGTATACAGATGTGCGTTCGGTTTCTGAAGTCATTATAATGACTGACGCCGTCTACGCCGATACGGTATACAGATGTGCGTTCGGTTTCTGAAGTCATTATAATGACTGACGCTGTCTACGCCGATACAGTATACAGATGTGCGTTCGGTTTCTGAAGTCATTATAATGACTGACGCTGTCTACGCTGATACAGTAATACAGATGTGCGTTCGGTTTCTGACATACTCCACACGCTTGAGTCTGTCGACAACAACAGGGCAGATGGAAGAGTGAAAGAACGTTTGCTTTGACGCGCGTCCAGTTCTCTGTACAGACTTCAGAAGGATCCCAGCAACAAGTGGATGGTTTATTTTAATGGCATTCCAGAGGATTATATGTTTGTTCGGAGCATTTTGTTTTGTAAATGAGGCACAGTGTAATGGAGAGTTCACAAAGAAACTTTTGTTGACTGATGCAGTCGACTGTATTGGATCTTACAGCAGCTGCATCACAAACCGTAAATAAATGACTTCATAATGCTTTGTCTGTAAATGATGGTTTATATGGAGAGTTTTCAGTAGCGAGTGGGTGCTGCTACTGTTTCCTATGCAATGATGTTAGCCAATCATAACAGTGGCCGTTTACTGACAAGCCTTAAAGGAGCTGCGCCTTAAAAATTAATCATTTCAGACAGAGGCTCAGAATGGGCGTTGAAAATGAACCTCAAGGAACATATTAAAATAATAAAATCCATGTCATGACCCCTTTAATCCTGTTTTTTGGTCATTTTCGGAGCGTGACGCCATATCTCGATCAGTATGAACTGTTGTGGTGTGGAAAAGAGCTGGTGTATTTAATATCACACAGGGTTGGAATGACAAGAAAGTATGTATATAATGCCAGAATTTTCATTTTTGGCTGGACTGTGCTTTTAAGGACATTAAAACCACTATACAGGCCACCAGCGTGTATGTAGATGAGAGCAGTGGTTGTTTTCTGAGGGTGTGCAGTTCAAATATGAATTTGGCTGTGACAGATTTTGTTTGCTAAAGGAGGGTGGTGTGTGTGTGTGTGTGTGTGTGTGTGTGTGTGTGTGTGTGTGTGTGTGTGTGCGTGTGTGCGTGCATTTACCTGGCTACGAATCGCTGATAATTCAGTGTTTTGTGCTGTTAACTTCTGAGGATTTCACTTCAACTGACCTAAGAGACTTTTAAAGTGCCAGCCACAGTTTTTCTCTTCTACGTGACGTTTAGGATGAGTAAATCTGAATTGGGTGATATTGCAATACCACTGACCTGATATAAGCCCATGCACAGGTATTTCGACAAAGTCTGAGACATTTTTAACATTTTCTCTTGTGTGTTTCTTCCAGCCGGGGCGTATTACCCTGCTCAGCCCCAGTTCACGCCCCCTGTTGCCCCTGCGCCTGTTATCATGAACCCCGCCCCCCAGCCGCAACAGGCCCCTCCCCCTCAACAGCAGCAAGCTCCGCCCAGACGGGAACGTAAGCAGGTAAGACATGAATCGACAGCTTGCCTTCTACAGCTACAGCTTCTGTAAATGTTTTTTGGGATTTCTTTATATATTTTTTACTTGCATCTCTTACAGTACCAGAAAATGTTGCTGTCAAGGTTGTTAATTTGACATTTTTATCAGCAATTTATTTGCAAATTAACAATCATTTTGCTCAGCAATCATTTTATTGAGCCGTATGTCATCTATCCAGATTAATTTCATGCCTCTTTAATTGCCACAAAGTGATTAAATCAGGTCTGACTGAAATGACTGGCTCTCAGGGTCGATGTGATTTGCAAAGACATTTATTTGCATTAATCAAAGTTTGATAAGATCTTTTCTGTTTGAAATTGTTTGCAAAGATTCACCTGAATTTTGGAGGAAGTTTTCATCATTAACACACACGGTGGTGGCCTGCTGTTTGATGCTTGTGTTTTGAATACATTTTTGAAAGCTTTTGGTTTGGTTTGTCCCTCTCAGACCTGATGATGTTCTGAGCTCATGTCCTAAATGAAAGCATTGGGATTTTACAAAGCAGTTAAGATAATGTTTTCAAACACAGTGATAGAATTACACATCAAGGACAGAACCTCCGTATTAGAACTTCTGTTGCTGCGATACCAGATTCATCTCATGGCAACAGTCGGGTTCCATAAATTCCCACTCATTTTCTCCATAGGGAAATCAATGTTTAATACTAACTGACTGTAAAGACGGATCTACCATAAGCTCTGCTAACATCAGCCAATGTTATTTCGTCTTCAGTTTTAAAAAATCATGTTTAACAGTGCCATTACTGGTAAAGAACTGCATTACCCATGAGCTTATGTAAAATATATTATCGCACAGCTCTATATAAAAAGTATATATATTATATCCAACTTTATCCACATACAGTACACTCAGCGATCTGATTGCTTGTTTCACTTCAAAGTGTAAACAATATTTATCGCCCAGCACTAATATGATAAATGCGACTAAGGCATGGAGATATTAAGATATCATAAACATTAACATGCTTTGAAACAATGTGTAATTGTGAAAGTACTATAGAAATAAATTTAACTTGACTTGGTACACATCTGGTTATTTTGCATTAAATTTAAGCAACATTGTTTGTATACATTAAATTGGCTATTTTATGTTTTTTGAGCACTTTTATTATTGCATTGCTCACAATGCTTTTTGTCATTACAGTTTATTTGGTTCTTTAAGGCATAAACGATACTAAGTTATGTTATGATTCACCTCTTGGTGGGTTAGTTTGGTTTATGGCTTATAACTCTTTAACAGAGGAAAAAAATACTTCTTTAACCAAGACTGCTGAAAAAGTGGACAGATATTAGCATATTTTCTTCCCTATTGTGCTGTATATCCGAGTGAAATAGAAGAAGAACAAATGTAGGACAGGGCTTGATTTTGTCCGTGGGGAATAGATTGGATGCTTGTGGTTTGCTATTGGTGGATCTCATGTGAGTGACAGGTTGCCCCGCCTTCGTCATCAGAGAAGAGAAGAGATGCTGCAAGTGGGAGGGGAAGTTATTCTGATGCAAGATTACGAGGCACATGAATTTACAAAAAATGAGCACAGATGAATCGAATAAAAAAAAAAAAAGAATTGTCCTTTTTGATTTCATGGGGACTCTAAGCAGAAGCATCACCACGAAAAAAGGCAGCATTGTTCATTCACCTTGAAATGCATCGGTCCCGTTGTTTTGTGTCAGACTGATGCACTGCTAAATTTCACAGCCGGTTAAAGGTCATTTCCATCAAAAGACACTGGTGAAGCATCAGCAGTTTAGTATGGGATGTGTTGAGCATGTTTGCTGCTGTTATCAGGGTCTCTGGGAGCTCACAGCTGAGAAACTGCAGTGGACTTTGAGTTCTCATGTCTCGCATTCAGTCCACCAGTGAGATTACATTTCAGAGGAATAGAAACTGAGCGAAAGTTGTGGAAGGAAGAAAAGAGGCGGAGAAAAGAGAGAGACACTGTTGGCATGACAGAGAGAGAGAGAGAGCTGCAACAAACTGTTGTGTTATATAATATATGAATGAATGTACTATATAATATAGTTGCAGAAACATTTGCCGTCAATACTGTTGCGAAGGACATGGGAATTTTGTCTTCATGAAATTACAGGTTGGGATATAATTTTGTCATCATGACATGCTTTGAGCCCAAAAAAAAAAAATTATGATTTTTGTGAGACGTTCTGTCCACGTATTTTCCATTAAACATAAATTTTGGATTGAGCTTTATTTGCAGTAAATGCTCTTTTATAAGTCACTGAGAATTGTTTTCATTTCTGTTTTATTTTTTGGTATCCTCAAAAACTGTCGTAAAGATGAACAGCATTCAATGATCAAGAATCAGATTTAATAATAAACATATTTAAATCTGAGATTTGATGTTGATTATCTGGTTTATTTCTGATACTTTTATATCATTTTTATATGAAGTTCTAAATGCCCTGCAACTTTCAAATTTAGTAGCCAAATTGGCATTTTAATTTCAAACCCTGCATTCAAAAGTTTGGGATTTTTAAAATGTTTTTGGAAGAGTCTCTTCTGCTCACCAAAGCTGCATTTATTTTGATTAAAAATACAGTAAAAAAAGTGAAATATTATTACAATTCAAAATAACTGTTTTCTATGTGAATATATGATAAACTGTAATTTATTCCTGTGATCAAAGCTGAATTTTCAGCATCATTACTCCAGTCTTCAGTGTCACATGATCCTTCAGAAATCAATCTAATATGATGATTTGATGCTCAAGAAACATTTATTATCATCATCAATGTTGAAAACTGTTGTGCTGCTTCATATTTTTGAGTGTATATATATTTTATTTTCAGGATTCTTTGAGTAGAAAGTTCAAAAGAACAGCAATTATTTGAAATCGAAATCTTTTGTGGCATTTTTCATGTCAGTTTTGCACTATTTAAAATGGCAAAGTCAGTGAGTTCAGTTCTGGAGCTCCACGTGGCTCTCAGTCTCCACCCCCGTCTCTCTCTCTCTCCCTCTGTTCAGTGTGGTGGGCGTTCCACATTCCTGTGCACTCGTTTCACAAGGCCAAATTCTCTCTCTCTCTCACTCTGTTTTTCCTTCCCTCCTCTCCTGTACGTGAGAGAGAGTTTGAGGCCCACGTCGGCCCAGGCTGTGTGTGAATGTGCTGCCCCGTTTAGTGTGTCCGAGTTAGGCTGAGTTTAAACTTCAGCCCCAGGATGAGCCGGGCCTAGCAGAGCTCAACCTCTCCGTCCGAGGGGAGGAAGGTAGGGAATGTGCTGTCTCATGCGTGTGTGTGTGTGTGTGTGTATGTCTGTGTGTCTGTGTGGGTGTTTGTCTCGTTGACCTGGTGAGCCAATATATAATTCCTTGCGATAGTTAAGTTGGACAAACGGACTGCTTTGAGTTTGTTTGAGTTTTAAGAGGCCGTGTGATAGTTTTCCAAGCTCTCGGGCATTCTCTTCTTTATAAGGTGCTCCACGTTGTGCGTGTGTGTCTGTGTGTTTGCCAGAGACATTCGCAGCATATTTTATCTCTTACAGCACTGATAAATGCTTCTTGGATTAAATCACTCGCCGTTGTTGTTGTTTTCTTGTTGTTCATAACGTCTTTTCCATGTGGTGCATGTCAACTTGTGTCTGTCTCATGTTCTCATTCTTTGTTGCGTGTTTTAAATGCTTCTCTCTAGATCAGGATCAGAGACCCTAATCAGGGAGGTCGTGACATCACAGAAGAGATCATGTCAGGAGGTCGCAGTGGCTTGACACCTACGCCTCCACAGGTAACTCGCACACACCTGAATGCCCGAACATTTTGTCCTTTACACACCCTCATGCCGGTCCAGATGACTTGCCATCAATACTGATGCAAATTTCATTTAACTTCATGAAATTATGTTGGGATATAATTTAGTCATCATGACATGTTTTGGGTCACGATTTACATTATAAATATGCTGACTTCTGTGAAAACACAGCTCATTATTTTATGAATTGACAGCCTGTCTGATAATCTACAACATTAAACTTTTTTTTGAGTGATCTATATTTGGAGTTAACCCTCTAGTGCTGCTCGCGTACCAGAAAATTTTTTTATTAATTAAATATATGTACTATATTTTAGTTTGATAATGATTTTTATTTAATATTTTTGTATTTTTAGAGTATTTTATGGTACTACATTATATTTATGGAATAGTTGTGATCCATTTATTACCTGTTAACCACTTTTTGTGCATATACCTGAAAATGAAATTTCCAAATTTAAACTGTCATAAATCTTGAATGATTTGGAGCACAGACTTAGGTTTGTCTATTTTTAAAGATGACACTTGGCACATTATTGCTTAAGTGACGCTTAAGTTTATTATTATTATTATGAAAAATGCACAAATATATTACCAAAGCCATAAATCTAAAGAAGTTGTGCTCCAAATATGAGGTTGATATCTCAAAAAATGAGCTTTCAGTAAGATTTTGTTTGGGTGCAGTACCAAACATTTTCAATAGGAAATTTGCTTCCCATTCTTTCCAGTGCGGTCATTTTTGACTAGTGTGAATCATATACTTTTGTGTGTGTGTGTTCACATAGCAAGTGCCAAAACCAAGTACACAAACACACTGTTTTGTGATGTAAAAAAAAATTAAAAAGTAACATTTTTCAGTCAAAAATGAACAAACAGCACCAGAGGGTTAACAAAATAAATGCGTGTTTCATACGAAAAGTCACTGAGAATTGTTTTTCTATTTTGTTTTATTTAATGGTATCCTCAAACAATGATTAGCTGTCGTAAAAGCTCAACGTCATTTAAAGGATTAGTTCACCCAAAAATGAAAATGTCATTTATTACTCAGCCTCATGCCGTTCCACGGCAATTAAGATATTTTTGTTGAAATCCGATGGCTCAGTGAAGCCTGCGTATCCAGCAATGACATTTCCTCTCTCAAGATCCATTAATGTACTAAAAACATATTTAAATCAGTTCATGTGAGTACAGTGGTTCAATATTAATATTATAAAGCGATGAGAATATTTTTGGTGCGCCAAAAAAACAAAATAACGACTTATATAGTGATGGTCGATTTCAAAACACTGCTTCATGAAGCTTCAGAGCGTTATGAATGAGCGTGTCGAATCATGATTCAGATCGCGTGTCAAACCGCCAAACTGCTGAAATCACGTGACTTTGGCACTCCGAACCGTTGATTCGACACGCTGATTCATAACGCTCCGAAGCTTCATGAAGCAGTGTTTTGAATTCGGCCATCACTATATAAGTCATTATTTAGTTTTTTTGGAGCACCAAAAATATTCTCGGGTGTGGAACAGCATGAGGGTGTGTAATAAATGACATTATTTTCATTTTTGGGTGAAATAACCCTTTAATGATTCAGAATCATATTTAATCATAAATATATTTAAAGGCACAATAGGTAAGATTTTTGTATTAAATTATCCAAAAACCACTAGAACGGTGTTATATATTTTGTTGACTTGTGTACTTACATTATCCCAAATGTTTCCAGGAATGTTTAAATCCAGAGAAATGGGCAATTTTAACCAGGACTCGGACCGTCCGTGCTTCGCCTATCAATGACTTCATAAACGTGGTACCCTCGATTTCTGGTTTTATTTTGTAAAAACCATGGAAACACCAAAAACGTTACCCTACATACACTTGACCAGAAGAAGCAGAAGCTGCGACTTTATAATAAAAGCTCATTTGCTCTCGAGACATGTCGCGCTCACCTCTTATTAGCAATCGCTCCAGCGGCCTCGTTCAGCTCCCACAGCACTCGTCCTGCTCTGCTTCATAAAACAGTAGCATTAATAATCTCATCCATGAACATGATTTCTGCACAAGTCCTGTCGTATTCCTGCGAAGACGACATCTCCCATGATTCCGTGCTCAATCTCGGCGTCTTTGAGCTATGCCTTTGTTTTGAATAAGCGACCTCTAGTGGTGAAAAATTACATATTGTGCCTTTAAATCAAAGCTGTGACTTTAATAATCTGGTTTCTAATATTTCGCACAAATAATGTTTAATGAACTTTAATTTTTGCATAAACTATTCCTTAAAGCCCAACGGTGACAACGCCACACCTACAGTCATCATGACAACCAGGGCGGAGTTTCCCATCCCTCCAGGTGAAAGCCCGATACCCGATGCCCCGCCGACTCCGCCCCCTGTCAGTCCGATAAGTGATACAGTAGATGCTCCACCCCCAGCACCTGTAGACGAAGCCCATGTGACGCCCACTGTGGTGGAACCACCCCCCTCTAATGGTGCTGAAGCCACACCCACTAAAATCAAAGAGGAGGGGCCTGTGACTGTAACACTGCCTGTCCCCGCCCCCCAGGCAGAGCCTGCACTGGAATCTCCAATAGTGCAGCCGGAAGAGCTCCAGCTGTTCAACGGAGTCCCAGCAAGAGACATCAGCCCTATTGCTGAGCCGGACATCACTAAAGAAGCACCACCAGTTACCACGGAAATCCCTGAAAGGACTGTTCCTCCTCCGGTTGTCAAGGAGACTCCCATTGCGGTTGTTAAGGAAGTGCCAGCTCCTGTTGTTAAGGAAGTGCCAGCTCCTGTTGTTAAGGAGCCTACTCCTCCAGTTGTCAAGGAGCCTATTCCTCCAGTTGTCAAGGAGCCTATTCCTCCGGTTGTCAGGGAGATCTCTGTTCCTGTCGTCAAGGAGACTGCCGCTCCTGTTGTAAAGGAGACCCCCGCTCCTGTTGTCAAGGCGACCATCCCTGTGGTTGCCAAGGAAGCACCTACAGCGGTTGATGTGGAAGCCCTCACGCAGGAGGCTGTTGTCAAGGAAATGCCTGATGTCAAGGAGACGCCTACTAAACAAGTCCTGGAAACTCCACCTGTCGTCAAGGAGATACCTTCCTTCGCTGCCAAGGAAATCCCCGAACCACTTTTGAGGGAAGCCACTGCCCCTTCAGAGGTTGTTGCATGTGTTTCTAAAGCCACGCCCCCTCCAACAGAAGAGCGAGAGGACACGCCCACTACACAGACCACGCCCTCTGAGAGTACTTCGCAAGGTGCGTGTCAGAAGGCAGTTCATAACTTAGTGGCAGTGTTATCTTAGTATTTGTTTCAGTTTTCAATAGTTTGAGTTTAGTTCACTACAGTGTTACATAGTGTTGACGTGAGGCGAGTATAGTAGGCATTAGCATAAACTTCTGCCGAGAATGTAGCTTAGCAAGATAATGTCAACGTGTTTATATCTAGCTACTTGAAGAATAACACGCCTGGTTTAATAACATTTGAAGGAAACTAGCGCCCCCTTGAGTACTGAGGTTTGATACCTTCTAGAGCTGCACGATTCTGGATAAACTGAGAATCACAATTTTTTTTGTTTCAAATAGAGATCACGATTCTGAACAGACAACTAAATAAAATAACATGTAAATTACTGGAGGTTCTGACAAAATATTAATTGCTGTAGTCTATTCAAAAATGTTTAATTAGAATGATTATTTTTTTTTTAAAAAATGTTTTGAACGAATGATTCAATGACACTTATAAAGACTTGACTTGTTTCATTACTGGATGAATCTGCATTTTTGAACAAATCCCTTGAGTTAATGATTCAATTACTCACTCATGAAGACTTGTTTCATTACTGCATGAATATGCATTTTTGAACGAATCTTTAGATTGAATGATTCAATGACTCACTCATAAAAACACCTAGTGACGATATAATCGTTATTTGAAGCACCATGTTACTTTCAAAAGGGGATTTGCTATATTTTGATCACTACTGTAGACATCACTGTTTATATCTGAACTATAAACTTTTAACTCAGTACTTTTGTGATAATTTTAATTATTGTAAGACAGAAACACTGATACTGTGTGGTTAAAAAGACTGTTTCTGAAGCTGTTTCATACCTATACATGACGGCAGCACCAACACAGATCTGAATGCTCCAGTATGATTTTATAAAAGATTTAATAGACAGAGGAAAATCGTTGTCGTTTAGGAATAAGATCGAGTGGGTGTTTGAATCAAGATTATGATCTTTTAACAATTAATTGTGCAGCTCTAATACCTTCAATAGTAACACAAGGTAGTATAAGTTAAATAAGGAAGCGCGCATTGACCAAGCATTAGCATTTGTGTACTTGCATAGAGAATGTTTCTGGCCTAAAGCTCTTTCCACTGTCCTCTGTTGGAATTTGATGCAGCCACACTGTTTAGTCAATAGTGCATGTCTTCATACTCAGTGTGTGTTTGTGTATTTGCAGTGGTTTCTGTGCCAAAGAAGAAGAGAAAAATGAAAGACCTGAACAAGAAGGAGGCGGGAGATCTTCTTGATGCCTTCAAAGAGGTGTGTAGAAGAGCGTCAACTGTTTTATGCCCAGAAACTGCTTCTTTGTATTCATTCAACAACAATAGCATAGTTCAAGGCCTGTACGTTATGTACATTTGGCTGATGCTTTCATTGCAGTGAGTAATGTGAATCCCAGACTAAATATTTTTTTAAACATTTACGAGCTTTAATGCAAAAAAAAGTTTTGAAAATACAGATTTCACTCACAGTGCAAAATTCAACCCATCAGAAAAATGTTATAGATTTGTCTTCTAGCATGGAACGATCAATTCTGAATGATAAAGTGATAGAGATAATGATAATAACAATTGTTTATTATTATTTTGAGCTTGTAACTTATTGGTCGGTATGCATATGGTGCATTTGTGTTCGGTGTGAACAGGCCTTTTTAAGTTAAACTTTACCTGCTGTCTTATTTTAAAGCCCACGCCACCTGAGCCAGAGGTCGCACCTGCAGTGAAGGCGGAGCCAGAGAACATTGCTCCAGTGGCTCCGCCCCCTGCTGAAGATGTGGATGAGACGTGGGAGGAGAAAGAAGATAAACTTGATGCTGAAAACATCAAACCGCAGAGTCCGACACCAACCTCACCCACAGAACAGAAATACCAGTATAAAGCAGGTAACGTGGGATAAATATGCATCAGATCATTTTAAAGTTGATGTACTTATGTAATATAATCATTCAGACATCATTTGCAAATTAAGGCTTAGTGACAAATATATTGACCAAGCCGATTAATTATTATGTGGCTATTCTGTTGCAACTTCATGAAACCAAAAAAGTGCGTGGAAAAGACAAAAATGCTTGATGAACACAAAGAAAAAACCTGCAGCACATGTGGAGGGCAGAAATTAATGAATCAAAATATGAAGCAGGAAGAAATCGTCTTTATTTTGATAAAGATTTTGGTTAATTGAAACGCTGTCATTTTGCAATAGTTTTTTATTGACATTTAGAAAATATCACAAAGGTTTTGCGCAAATCTGTAATGGAAATGCGGCTAGACTCCGGTTTGAACAATGTAAGGCTGAACACCGTTACTGACAATCCTCATTTTGTCTGCGTGAGATTCTCCAGCTTTGTTGTTGTTGAGCTGTGAAAGCTCCGCCCTCTTCTGGAGCAGCAGCTCATTTGCATTTAAAGGGACACACACAAATTTTTTGCTCACACCCAAATAGGGGCAAAATTGACAAGCTATAATAAATGATCTGTGGGGGATTTTGAGCTGAAACTTCACAGACACATTCTGGAGACACCAGAGACTTACATTACATCTTGCGAAGAGGCATAATAGGTCCCCTTTAACAAAATTTAACAAAAGTGTGTCCGTTGCAAAATCTACAGGAGTTTTAGCACACTGGGAATGACAAACTTTATAAATTGCATTATAGGCATCGCCAAGAAATCGGCATTGTATGTTGAGAAAAAAGATCACTGAACTGCTGTTGAAATTGTGCTCGTTGTTTCCCACAGAACAATGGAAACCCCTGAACCCAGAGGAGAAGAAGAAATACGACCGAGAGTTTCTGCTCGGCTTTCAGTTCATCAGTGCCAGCATGCACAAACCTGAGGGTCTGCCGCAAATCTCAGACGTAGTGCTGGATAAGGTAACTAATGCTCACACACACACACTCAGATAAAGTACCTGATGTGTTTACAGTGTGTTCTCTCTCGGCAGGCCAATAAAACTCCCCTAAGGCAGCTGGATCCGAGTCGCTTACCTGGAATGAACTGTGGTCCGGATTTCACGCCTTCGTTTGCCAATCTCGGCCGTCCGTCAGCTGGTGGGCGTGGCCCGGTCAGTTACCATGGCAATGTCACATGAAATGCATGCTTTTCTGAACGATATTTTACTGGACTGCACTATTTTTACTGTGAATAGTCTGTCGTTCTGTCTCTCCATCTATCATTCTGTCGTTCTATCGTTTTTGTCTGTTGTTGCATCGTTTTTGTCTGTCGTTGTATCGTTTTTGTCTGTCGTTCTATCGTTCTGTCTGTCGTTCTATCATTTTGTCTTTTGTATTGTTTTTGTCTGTCGTTGTATCGTTTTTGTCTGTCGTTCTATCGTTCTGTCTGTCGTTCTATCATTTTGTCTTTTGTATTGTTTTTGTCTGTCGTTGTATCGTTTTTGTCTGTCGTTCTATCATTTTGTCTTTTGTATCGTTATTGTCTGTCGTTCTATCATTTTGTCTGTCGTTCTATCGTTCTGTCTGTCATTCTATCATTTTGTCTGTCGTTCTATCGTTCTGTCTGTCGTTCTATCATTTTGTCTGTCGTTCTATCGTTCTGTCTGTCGTTCTATCATTTTGTCTTTTGTATCGTTATTGTCTGTCGTTCTATCGTTTTGTCTGTTGTTGTATCGTTTTTGTCTGTCGTTCTATCATTCTGTCTGTCGTTCTATCGTTTTGTCTTGTTCTATCATTTTGTCTGTTGTATCATTATTGTCTGTCGTTCTATCGTTTTGTCATTCTGTCATATTGTCTGTTGTTGTATCGTTCTGTTGTTTCGTTTTATCTGTTCTTTCGTTCTCTGTCGTTCTATCGTTTTGTCATTCTGTCATTTTGTCTGTTGTTGTATCGTTCTGTCATTTCGTTTTGTCTGTCGTTCTATCATTTTGTCTGACGTTTTATCGTGATGTCTGTCATTGTTTCGTTCTGTCTGTCATTTTTTCACTTTGTCATTTCTATCATTTTGTCTGTCGTTGTTTCATTCTGCCGGTCGTTCTGCCGGTCGTTCTATCGTTCTGTCTGTCGTTCTATCTTTTTCATTCTGTCTGTCGTTCTATCGTTCTGTCTGTCGTTCTATCATTTTGTCTTTTGTATCGTTATTGTCTGTCGTTCTATCATTTTGTCTGTCGTTCTATCGTTCTGTCTGTCATTCTATCATTTTGTCTGTCGTTCTATCGTTCTGTCTGTCGTTCTATCATTTTGTCTGTCGTTCTATCGTTCTGTCTGTCGTTCTATCATTTTGTCTGTTGTATCGTTATTGTCTGTCGTTCTATCGTTTTGTCTGTTGTTGCATCGTTTTTGTCTGTCGTTGTATCGTTTTGTCTTTTGTATCGTTATTGTCTGTCATTCTATCATTTTCATTTTGTCTGCTGTTCTATCGTTCTGTCTGTCGTTGATTCTTTCTATCTTTCGTTGTTTCGTTCTGTCTGTCATTCTATTGTTTTGTCTGTCGCTCTATTGTTTCTATCGTTTTGTCTGTTCTATCGTTCTGTCTGTCGTTCTTTCGTTCTGTCTTTCATTCTATCGTTATGTCTGTCGTTCTATGGTTTTTGTCTGTTGATCTTTTGTTCTGTCAGTCGTTTTGTTCTGTCAATCGTTCTTTCATTCGTTCTATCAGTCGTTCTATCGTTCTGTCTGCCATTGTTTCGTTCTTTCTGTCTTCGTTTGGTTCAGTCTGTCGTTCTATCAATTTGTCTGACGTTTTATCGTTATGTCTGTCATTGTTTCGTTCTGTCTGTCGTCATTTCATTTTGTCAATTCTATCATTTTGTCTGCCATTCTATCGTTCTCTGTCGTTGATTCTATCTGTCGTTGTTTCGTTCTGTCTGTCATTCTATCATTTTGTCTGTTCTATCGTTTTGTCTATCATTCTATCTTGTCTATTGTTCTATCTGTCTGTCGTTCTGTCTTTATCTATCTTAATCTTCTCGTATATCTTTTTATTAATTGCATGACTTTTATTATTGACTTTGTTCTCACCATGAAGAAGCCTTTCTGCTGACATGGAAAATAAAAAGTAGTAAATGAATGAATAATCTTTTCTCTGTCTCATTAGCCGTCCGGTCTGAGCGGCCCTCGACGTTCAGGTCAAGGTCAGCGCGGGAAGGAGCCACGGAAGATCATTGCGAGCGTTTCCCTGACGGAAGACGTCCAGCTGAATAAAGCGGAGAAGGCCTGGAAACCGTCAGTGAAGCGCAGCAGTGTGTCGGGTCGCGTCAACGAGGATGACCCCGACTTCATAAAGACGCAGGAGCTGTTCAAGCGCGTCCGCAGCGTGTTGAACAAACTGACGCCGCAGATGTTCCAGCCGCTCATGAAGCAGGTGACTGAACTGACCATTGACACGGAAGAGCGCTTGAAAGGAGTTATCGACCTCATCTTTGAGAAGGCCATCTCAGAGCCCAACTTCTCTGTCGCCTACGCCAACATGTGCCGTTGCCTTATGGGGGTGAGTGTGTGTGATCAAAATGGTTGTGTTTGAGCTCCAGTGATGGTCGCAATACTGTGACGTGTGTCTGACCAGTGCAGTGATCGCAAAAGCCAATTCTTCAACTCTAGTTGGTGTGTTTTGTCTCTCTCGTTACAGCTGAAAGTTCCCACCACAGATAAACCTGGAGTGTCGGTGAATTTCAGGAAGTTGCTACTGAATCGTTGTCAGAAAGAGTTCGAGAAGGATAAAGATGATGATGAAACATTTGAGAAGAAGCAGAAAGAGTTGGATGCTGCCGCAGGGGTATGAACAAAAAAAAAACGAATCCCAATTTCGACTGCTTTTTGAAACGTATGAATTTGGTCCACAGTCATCATGATTTATAGCAGGAAGACAGTATGTGAGACTGTGTTCTAAGTAGCATACTAGCATGCCAATCTGACTATTTCTGCAGTATATGTAGTATGCATACTGCATGGTATGGTACGTTTCTTTACAATGTTAAAATGTTATTTATCATTACACATTGCATGGTTACTTCACTTCCTGTCTCTGCCCCTTCAGGAAGAGGAGAAGCAAAGGTTGAAGGAGGAGCTTGAGGACGCCAAAGACAAAGCCCGTCGACGATCACTAGGCAACATCAAGTTCATTGGTGAGTTGTTCAAGTTGAAGATGCTGACGGAAACCATCATGCACGACTGCATCGTGAAACTGCTGAAGAACCACGACGAAGAGAGTTTAGAGTGTCTGTGCCGGCTGCTGTCGACCATCGGGAAGGATCTGGATTTTGAGAAGGCGAAGGTGATGCATGCACATTACATCTAGGACCAACCGAAAGACTCACGTGTATGTTAATATTGAGCTGTGTCTCTTTGTTTTTTCAGCCCCGGATGGATCAATATTTCAACCAGATGGAGAAAATTATTAAGGAGCGGAAAACTTCTTCCAGAATTCGCTTCATGCTGCAGGACGTTATTGATTTACGACGGGTAAGAAGCTGTGAGAGTGAGAGTGTGTGAGTAGGGGTGTGCGATATCACGATTAAAATGTCTCCACAATCCTGCTTTTAAAGAAATATCGTAGTATCATGCTACAGTGCACATATCAGTTGAAGTCCTGGCGCCTCCATCCCAACATAGTGAACGACAAGATGCACATTCACATCACATAACGCATAGGTAGGGTTACACTCACATGCCATTGCTGTTATTCACAATCATGAAAGTTTATTATTTGCATGCGTTTTAAAGCCTTGCGCCTTGTGACATGCGCCTTTCTGAGCGCATATAGCCGAAGCGCGCGCACACTAAAAGCCTATTAAACAGGGCGTGAGTACTGAACGATGTTATCTATCACGTCCTATTGCACTTTAATTGTCAAATAAACACAAGGTTTACATAAACACAGTCAATTATATCTTAAGTCAAAGTAAATAGTTTGGAGAAACCCGGATGTGTGTCTGTATTTCAGATCTGTGCATGAGGTCTTAAAGTGACAGCAGCCTAATAAATCTACTGCCACTTGTTATTAAAGGGTTAGTTCACCCAAAAATGAAAATAAAGTCATTAATTACTCACCCTCATGCCGTTCCACATCCGTAAGAACACAAATTAAGATATTTTTGATAAAATTTGATGGCTCAGTGAGGCCTGCATTGGCAGCAATGACACTCCCTTTTTCAGTGCCCAGAAAGCTACTAAAAACATATTTAAAACAGTTCATGTGACTACAGTGGTTCAACATTAATATTATAATGCATCAAGAATACTTTTTGTGCCTCAAAAATTACAAAATAGCGACTTTATTCAACAATATCTAGTGATGGACGATTTCAAAACTGCTTCATGAAGATTTACGAATCATTGTTTTGAACGCATGCAAGAATTTTTAAAGTTGTCTTGTAATCAGAATACAATATTTACTCCATTAATTAATAGTCCTGGTCTGTGGTGAACGGTTCACATTTTCCTGGTGCAGGATAAAACCTCGTGCACAATAAAACCAGGAGCATGAATTAAAGTAAATATTTTTCTGTACAGGTATTTCCAGTATATATTAGAGTGCTGTGGCAGTCGTATCTCTTTCTCTCAGTGTGTGTTCTTAGGAAACTCGCCCCATGTGTGTCACACACACACACACCCTTCCAGATGGTTAACTTAAAAGCAGTTTTAAGTTTCATTTCAGCTGAAGCACAACTGAAGTTCAGAAAAGAGGGAGGGAGTAAAAGTGTGACACATTGGGAAAATGTTCCATTTTATTTGCGGTCTTTTCTTCCCTATTGTGACACATATATCCAAGTGAAACTGCTTCGAGAGCAAAAAAGAAAGTGGGGCGGGGCTTGATTTAGTCTGAGAGGAATTGATTGGATGGTTGTGGTTTGCTATTGGTGGATCTCATGTGAGTGACAGGTTGCCCCGCCCTCATCATCAGAGAAGAGATGTCACTGCAAGAGGGAGGGGAATTTATTCTGATTCAAGATTACGAGGACCATGAATTTAAAATGATGATGAGGATGTTTATAATAAATTCTGCAATTATTCCATAAAAAACTAAACAAGAATTGTCAATTTTTTTTAAAGTATTTCTGTTTTTGTAGTTCTTCTTTTTGAGCTAATTTTCCCACCGTCTCTCAGAATAACTGGGTTCCGCGCAGAGGAGATCTGGGTCCGAAGACCATCGAGCAGATCCACAAGGAGGCGGAGCTGGAGGAGCACAGAGAGCAGGTCAAAGTTCAACAGCAGCTCATGTCTAAGAAGGAAGGCCGCGGTGGAGGAGGAGGAGGAGGAGGAGGAGGAGGCGGCGGCGGTGGTGGTGGTGGTGGTGGTGGCGGAGGAGGAGGGATGGGTGGCATGGGGCCACGCGGTGGGCCGCACACACCTGGTTCCCGTGGCAACCAGGCACCTGATGACGGCTGGAACACTGTGCCGATTTCCACCAAGAACAGACCCATCGATCCCACCAGACTCAGCAAGATCACCAAGGTCTGATCCACCATCAGTCAAACTTATTATTATTATGATGATGATGGTGAAGCCAACCAAGGTCTATTTTTAGTTAATTATCAGCTTTTCATCAACTCGTACACTGAACACTAATGATGTTTGTCTGTGATGCAGCCGGGCGCTTTGGACTTCAATAATCAGCTGCTGGCCCCTGGAGGTAAAGGAACGTGGGGTAGTTGGGGCAAAGGCAGCAGCGGAGGCTCTGGAGCGAAACCTAGCGAAAGCAGTGAGTGTGTTTGAATGCACAGGATTTTATTATGCACACGTTTCCGGCCATGATGTAACTCTTATCTGTTTGCTCACAGCCCAAGATTCTGGTCGTACGAGCACTTTGAATCGCTTTTCAGCGCTTCAGCAACCATCCTCCTCTTCCTCATCCGCCAGCATGGACTCTGACAGGAGGGTTCCTCACAGGTCAGATTATTACCATTTCATGCAATTCAACAGGTCTTGCGCACACACATGATATCTCTTCTCTTTGTGCTTTAAAAGTGAGTTTTTAAGAACATTGACACTCTTGTAACGCAAATGGTAATTTGTAATTGTAGTTTTTACTAGATGTAGCATTAAGAGGTGTCATTTTTATTTAACGAGTATTGTTGGATATAAGACTTTATGCTCGTTTTAATGCACGTTGCTTATTTTAATATCTTTGAGAAAAATCAGATACAGCTTTAGGGTTTATTTAAACTTTTGAAACTCACATTAATATAGAAACCCTTTTCCACCTTAGGGTAAAAAAGGTGTCCTTGTCAGTGGTGGACAAAGTAAAAGTACAGATACCGTTTTAAAATATTACTCCAGTAAAAATAAATAAGTACAAATTTTCCATTTCACTTTAGTAAAAGTTCAGAAGTACTTGACTTTTAGTGTACTTAAGTATTAAAAGTAAAAAGTACTGATCGATGAACCATGTTTATTATTTAGCCAGCACTAGTCAGACTCGTTAGTCAGAGATAATAAGAAAGATTAGTGCAGATTATATGATATGTATTGAATTTTTTTTTTTTTTTTTTACCATAACTTACACACTATAAAAACATTAAACTTCAGTAAACTAAAATATCAGTTTAACTTGCTGATAATACAAGTGAAATAATGTACCATATAATATTTTAAAAATAAGAAAAAACAAAATTTGTGTAAATATGTGGCTACAAATAGCCTAGTATGAAAATACAATGTACAGACATCACATGGGTCAAAACATACTAGTTTTATATCATTTGTAACTATTACAACAACAGGGGAGATGCTTGCATTAGTTGGCAGTTTTAGGTAAAATAACCCCTACCCTGTACGGATATGATGCACAAATGCAGACATGTCCACTTGGGTTTTAACTTTTTGACTGTTTTTCAAATAGAAGATTTCCTATATCATAAATCAATGAACTTTTGCTTAAAAAGACCATAATTCCTAGTTTTAAAAAAGGTCAACCCAGATAAAAAAAAAAATTGGAACAACCATATAACAAATATTACTGCTTATAAGTATCACTTTCAGGAACTTTCTAGAACTGTTTTTCTAGAATAATCCGAATTTTGTATGCATATATAGGAGAGAGGGACCGAGAGAGAGCTTTATGAGCAAACAACTCAACTTGATACTTTTTTATATTTGTTTCACTAGCTATATATATAATGTTGCACAAGATAAGTGATACTACCTTACAGAAGAACAAGGCTACCTGGAGCCATAATCTAGTGACATTTCAGCAGTCACATACAAGAAGAGGAAGTTTGCCTTAAGAAGGATCGTCACTAGAAGAAAAGTGCAGAATGCCACTCCAGATGCAAAATATTGGACGGTACCAGTTACTTGGAGCAGACATCAAAGGAAGAAAGAAGCGAATAATGGAAATTTCCAAAGAAGTCACAAAATTATAGAAGAATTTCCCTTGAAACCCGTTTTCAAACGTTTGCATTTTCAGGCCCCCAAAATGCCATTGTCATGTAAACGAATGGCCAAAATGCATAACCCATTTCCAGTTTGAGTTGAATGCTGTCGTGTGTAAACCCCCACAGAGGCGGATGTTGATATCTTTAGCTCGAAAGAAAGAGGAACGACATGTTTTTATTGAATATACTGGAGTAAAAAATATGATATTGTGCTTTGGAATGTAGTGAAGTTTCCCAAAATAGAAATACTCTGAAGTACAGATACTTGAAATATGTAAAAAATACGTTTTTTACTGTCCACCACTGGTCCTTGATACTTGTTCATTATACATTTAAGGACAAAGCAATATTAACTAACATGTACTTACTATAGGGTTAGGGTTTGGTTTAGGGTTAGTTGCATGTAATTATGCATGATTTACTGACATTACTATAGCAAGTACATGTAACGTGTGACACTGTAAAATAAGATGTTATCAAGAAATGTTTCTTGAGCAGCAAATCAGCATATTAGAATGATTTCTGAAGGATCATGTGACACTGAAGTCTGGAGTAATGACATTAAAAGTGGTATCAAGCTACTCTTTTAAGTCAAGTCACCTTTATGTAGCGATTTATACAATACAGATTGTTTCTAAGCAGCTTTACAGTGATAACAGGAAAACGATTCAATGATGCAAACAGTTCATTTTGGCTGTACAGCAGCTCTGAAAGAAAATATTGTCAAGTTAGTTCAGTGTTGACTCAGTTCTGTTGTAAAGATCATCGTTATTAAATTAGTGCATTTCATCGATAAAGCTGTTCTGAAGAAAACAGTGTTGTCATCATCCAGCTTCAAGTTCATTTCTCATCCAATAGTGTCAGTGCTGTCAAATCAATAGTATTGTTGAATATTAAGTGTCCCCAACTATGTAAGCCAGAGGCGACAGTGGCAAGGAACCCAAAGTCCTTCGTGTGACAGAATGGAGTCAGTCAGGGGGTCAGTTCTCCTGTGGCCAACGAACGAACACGGTGTGATTATGATTCTGGCTGCATCACAAGTCAGAATCAGATTATGGATCTGTAGCATTCAAATATTTCATCCAGTTCCTTTTGCTTGAAGATCGAATTCATCACGCCAGTATGAAGACGAGGCTGGTCATAGGTCTGTGCGGAGGACCTGTCTGGTTCTTGTGGTGTTTGCTGAGGATCTGTGCCGAAGGCTGTCGTGTCGATGAGGTCTCCACAGGGGATTGTCTAGTTGACAGGATCTCTGCTGACATTCAGGGCTGCGTTGTGGTCGTGTCTAGATGCAGGTCCACCATCTGATCTGGATACAGACCGGATACGGCGGACTACGGTAACCTCGGGATAAACAGAGAGACTAATATTAGCGTATATGCCATTCCTCTTATGATGCAACAAGTACTTGGGTGTTATGGGAAGTGTTCCTGGTTCTGGTTGACCTAATTTATGCAGCCTAACAATACTTTAACGGATGTGAATTATAGAAATGTGATAGTATTATGTGTATGCTAGGTTAAAGAGATGTTTTTTTAGTCTAGATTTAAACTGACAGTGTGTGTCTGCTTCCTGAACAATGCTAGGAAGATTGTTCCAGAGTTAAGTTGATAAATAAGAAAAGAATCTACCGCCTGCGGTTGATTTTGATATTCTAGGTATTATCAGCTGGCCAGAATTTTGAGATTGCAATAGATGTGAAGGACTATAATGCATTAAGAGCTCGCTCAGGTACTGGGGAGCTAAACCATTTAGTGCTTTGTAAGTAATGAGCAAGATTTTAAAATCTATATAATGTTTAATAGGAAGCCAATGCAGTGTTGACAGAGCCAGACTAATATGGTCATACTGCATTTGTCATTGAGAGCATGATATAGATATATTTTTGAGATGGAAAAATGCAGTTTTACAGATGCTAGAAATGTGGCTTTCAAATGAAAGATTGTTATCGAAGAGCACACCCAGGTTCCTAGAGCACACCCAGATGACGAAGACTTGACAGAGGTTATTACGTGAAATTGTTTTTTGATCCAATATTTAAAACCTCTGTTTTTTCAGAAGTAGTAGGAAATTACTAGTCATCCAATTTTTTTATATCAATTATGCATTCTGATAATTTTGTGAATTGGTAAGATTCTTCAGGGCGTGAAGAAATATAGAGCTTAAATCATCAGCGTAACAGTGAAAACTAATGGCATTTATCCTAATGATATCTCTCAAGGGTAACATGTACAAGGTGAAAAGCAACGGTCCTAGTACTGAGCCTTGTGGTACTCCATATTGAACTTGTGATCGGTATGACATCTCTTTATTTACTGCTACAGTACTTACTGCTATTTACTCCTATCTGATAACGGTCAGATAAGTATGATTTGAACCATGCCAATGCAATTCCACTAATGCCAACATAGTTTTCGAGTCTATTTAGAAGAATATTGTGATCAATAGTGTCAAATGCAGCACTAAGATCCAGAAATTCAGCCACAATCCAATGATAAGAGCAAATCATTAGTAACTCTAATGAGAGCAGTCTCAGTACTATGATACAGTCTAAATCCTGACTGGAAATCCTCACAGATACCATTTCTTTCTAAAAAGGAACATAGTTGTGATGATACTGCCTTTTCTAGTATTTTTGACAGAAAAGGGAGATTTGAAATCGGTCTGTAACTAACTAGTTCTCTAGGATCAAGTTGAGTTTCTTAAATAAGAGGTTTAATAGCCATCTTAAAGGTTTTTGCTGTGTATCCTAATGACATTGATGAATTAATATTAAGAAAAGGATCCATGATTTCTGGACGTATCTCATTCAGTAGCTTAGTCTGGCTAACATACAATATTTTTTTATTTTGATGATTTAACAAGTTTAGACAATTCTTCCTCTCCTATAACAAAGAATGAGTGGAATTGTTCCTCAGGGGGTCTATAGCACGATGTCTGATGCAATACTGTAATAGACTCTCTAATAGTATCAATCTTGCAAGTAAAGAAATTCATAAAGTCATTACTGCCATGCTGTTTGGAAACATCTGAAGTTGAAGCTTTATTTCTTGTTAATTTAGCAACTGTATCAAATAAACATCTAGGGTTGTATTTGTTAACTTCTAAGAGTCAAAAAATTAGCAGATCTAGCTGTTTTTAAGGCCTTTCTGTATGCAATAACACTTTCTTTCCACAAAATGTGAAAAACCTCTAGTTTGGTTTTCTTCCAGCTGCACTCCCTTTTTTTGGGATGCTTTCTTGAGGGTGCTCGTTTTATCACGGCATCAGACTATTTTCCTTAATCTTCTTTAAGTGCAAAAGAGCAACTGTGTCTAAAGTGCTGGAAAAGAAAGAGTCAGTAGTTTCTGTTGCAACATCGAGTTCTTCTAAACTATCTGGTATGCCGAGGAGTAGAAACTGATCAGGAAGATAATTTATAAAGCAATCATTAGTGGTAGAAGTGATAGTTCTACTATATTTGTAGCAGGGAGTTTGGTTTGCGGCCTTGGCTAAATGGAGTGTACACAAGACTAGAGTAATGCTGAAAATATTACTTTAAATTACAGCAACATCTCCCCCTTTGCCTTTTAGACGAGGCTCATGTTTATAACAGTAATGGGGGGTAGACTCATTTAAAGTATCTTAATTATATACTTCCATTTATGAGTTTGTCCCTTTGTTTATGTCTCAGGAGTAGTTCCAGTCGGGAACGCAGTGATCGTTTCGACCGGCGCGATGAACGCATGGACCGGGGCGGTGACCGCTACGACCGCCGCGATGACCGCGGATCAGACCGGCTGGACCGGAATCGCCCCGCAGTTGGCAAGAGGAGTTTTAGCCGTGAAAAAGAAGAGAGGAGTCGAGAACGAGAACAGCGCCCCGCTGAAATGGTCCGGCGCGTTTCCAGCATGACGGACGAGCGCGAGAGAGAAAGAGAACGCGGCAGCCGCGAGAATGGTAAGATGAACTGGACATAATAGTTCTGCAAGTTAATATTATATATTATTATTAATATTAATTTCAGCATATTCTATTATTTTAACTTGTCTTAATATATGTTTGAATAAATTTGCTTTTTTTTCACAGCCACCATTTAAATGTTTACATTTCAACTTTAAATTGAGGTATCATTTAAAAGTTGATGGGAATGTTAAAATGTTTATATAAAAACAGTTTTGGTTTCCGTCTAAATGAATTCATTAATTTGCAAAATTACAGTATTATTAGTTTCTATTATTGCAATACAATTGACTTTAAAATGACTTGTTTTATGTAAAGTAAAACGTCACATAAAAATGGATTACTTTTAATGCAGATGGAACAAAACACATACTGGTATGGATGAGATTTTTTACAGGGTATGTTGTATGTTTATTTTTTACAGTAAAGAGAGAAACTGTTCCCACTCCTCCACCTGCTTCCTCCAAACCGGCTCTGACGGAGGAGGAACTGGAGAAGAAATCGACTGCCATCATAGAGGAGTACCTGCACATCAATGACCTAAAGGTACATGTACTTAAACACTCATGCCAATCAGTTTTGCTTTGTGTTGGCTGTTTTTAAAAACCTCACACTGTTGTTCATCCTGCTGTCCTGAAGGAGGCGCTGCAGTGCGTCAGTGAGCTGAACTGCTCGTCCCTGCTCTCCGTGTTCGTCCGGACAGGAATCGAGTCAACGCTGGAGCGCAGCGCCCTTGCTAGAGAGCACTTGGGTTTACTGTTTCACCAGCTGGTCAAAACACAAACACTATCTACACAACAATACTACAAAGGGTGAGAGATGTGTGCATAATATAGTCTTTACAGCCAAATGAATTTAAATATATTCTAATATAATCCTAATAATCGTGTCAGGCTGTTGGAGGTGTTGGAGGTTGCAGAAGATATGGCCATTGATATTCCTCATATCTGGCTGTACCTGGCTGAATTGATCTGCCCTATGCTGCTTGAGGGAGGAATTCCCATGGGGCCTCTCTTCAGGTGAGCCTGCAAACTGCTTTACACGATTTCCCTGATGAAGCCACACAACAATCAATAAACAAAGAAAATTGCCAATAAGATATAAGGTTTTAATCTGTTGGAGCTTGGAACGACCAGATGGTCCTGCTGACCTCTGACCCCTGTGCTGTATTTGTAGGGAGGTGTCTAAACCACTGGTGCCTCTTGGGATAGCTGGAGTTTTGCTGGTGGAAATCCTCAACCTGCTCTGTAAAGGAATGGTAGGATGTTTGTGTGAACTGATTAATTCACGTCCTGACACTTGGGCTGCATGATTCATTAAATAAAATCGATATTGCTTAGCGATGGCTGCGATTGATTTAAATGATGATGATCCGCCGGTGTTTTCAGTGTCAGTAAATGCTGCTCCACACAATCTGATCTGAGCTTTGGTTGCTTATAATGTGCATTTGAAAACACTGTATGCTCAAAACCATCTTCTCAAACTTATAACTTCATGAGAAGCACTTATAAACAAAAGAGAAGTTTCCCTGCAGTTTTCCTCCAGAATTAAAGCTTGATGGTTTAATGTTTGAGAAATAATTCAAGACAGCCATAAATATAGGTTTTGTAAAAATATCTTATTTTTTATTTAAAAATGTAAATTACATTATCAATTTCATATTTTGTTTACTAAATTTGTTTAATAATAATCATGATAAAAATAATAAATATTGTTGTCAACAAAAGAGAAGCTTCTCTGGATTTCTCTAACAAAATTAAAGCGTGATGGATTAACAATTGAAAATGAAATTAAGACAGAGTATTTGTATTGTAATTTCATTGTTGTACTGTAAAATATTATTACTATAATATTAATTTTCTTTAATACTCATTTTATTTGAAAGTTAAATATTGAATTAGCAATATTGTTTTGTTTACTATTTCTGTTTAGTACTAATTATAATAAAAAATAATGTATTATATTATTTTTACATTTTATTTATACATTTATTATTAAATTATTATCAGTATGGTTATTTTATAGTCATCCTCATATATAATCGCACACTTTTTGACCAAATTGTGCAGCCCTACAAACAAGCACCACAAACCTGGAGTTTTTTATTGCTTTTTTAATCTCAATCACAATTCTTGTCAGAAAAATAATTAGATTTTATTCACCAAATCATGCAGTCCTTCCTGAAACTTGCACATCTCCCAAATTGCTTATTCATTCACTACAAAGTGAGTGACATTGAGTTGAGCTGATTCAAAATGCTATACCTGCTGTACACTATAAAGTGCATTATGGGTACAAAAGAGTGGTCAGGGAAAACTATTCGAATTACCCAGCAACATGGTTTACACACTGCATAGTGCACTATATAGGGAATAGGAAGTGATTTCAGCAGTGCTGTGCCTCGAATCAAGTTCTGAAAGTGTCTGTTCTGAACTGTTTCCTGTCTCAGAGTCATAAAAAGGTGGGAGCGATGTGGAGAGATGCGGGTCTTGGCTGGAAAGACTTCCTGCCTGAAGATGAGGACGTCAATAAGTTTGTCACCGAAAAGGTCAGTGAATTGACTGCAACTGCAGCACTCTGGAATTATAGTTACGATTCTTGTATAATGTTGCTAAAGTATATGTTTAATAATTTGCTATATAATCTGTGTGTAGGGAGTGGAGTTCACTCTGGGTGAGGAGTGTGTCAGGAAGAGCAGTAAATCATCTCTGAGTCCAGAAGACATCACCAGAGAGCTGGAGCGACTCCTGCAGGAGAAAGCCGACAACCAGAGGATGTTTGACTGGGTGGAGGTGTGTGTGTGTGTGTGTGTGTGTGTGTGTGTGTGTGTGTGTGTGTGTGTGTGTGTGTGTGTGTGTGTGTGTGTGTGTGTGTGTGTGTGTGTGTGTGTGTGTGTGTGTGTGGTTTAAAGGATGTTCTGGATTCAGTACTACTGAAGCTGCATCTGTAGAAATAACACGAGTCTTCCAACCACTTAAAAGGGCAAAATAAGGAACTTTACAACAGAGCCTCTAAGGGCACATGTGGTGGGAAATAATATGAGATGACAGGAAAAATTATATTTCGTTGATTTTTGCATTCACTTGAGAACTTTTTTTTTTTTTTTTTTGCAAGTGAACTCAAAGTTCCTAAGAGGAAAGCAAAAGTTCTGGTGATGGGGGAAAAAAATATGAACTGGAAGGAAAAGTCATATTTCAATGCTTTTGCATTCTCCTGAGGAACTTTTGCATTCTTCTTAGAAACTTTTCGTTCTTCTGAGAAACATTTGCTTTCTTCCGAGAAATGTCTGCGCTCTTTCAAGGAATGTTTGTATTCTTCAAATAAGCTTTTCGTTCTTCCAAGAAATGTTTGCGCTTATTTGAGAAACTTTTGCGTTCTTCCGAGAAACTTTTGCGTTCTGAGAAATGTTTGCATTCTTCCAAGAAGCTTTTCGTTCTTCCAAGAAACGTTTGTGCTTATCTGAGAAACTTTTGCGTTCTTCCAAGAAACATATTGCACTCTTCCGAGAAATGTTTGCGTTCTTCCAAGAAACATTTGCGCTCTTCCGAGAAATGTTTGCACTCTTCCAAGAAGCTTTTCGTTCTTCCAAGAAACATTTGCGTTCTTCCGAGAAACATATTGCGCTCTTCCGAGAAACGTTTGCGTTCTTCCAAGAAATGTTTGCGTTCTTCCAAGAAATGTTTGCGCTTATCCGAGAAACGTTTGCGTTCTTCCAAGAAACATTTGCGCTCTTCCGAGAAATGTTTGCGTTCTTCCAAGAAATGTTTGCGCTTATCCGAGAAACGTTTGCGTTCTTCCAAGAAACATTTGCGCTCTTCCGAGAAATGTTTGCGCTATTCCAAGAAGCTTTTCATTCTTCCAAGAAACATTTGCACTCTTCCGAGAAACGTTTGCGTTCTTCCAAGAAATGTTTGCGTTCTTCCGAGAAATGTTTGCGTTCTTCCAAGAAACATTTGCGCTCTTCCGAGAAATGTTTGCACTCTTCCAAGAAGCTTTTCGTTCTTCCAAGAAACATTTGCGTTCTTCCGAGAAACATATTGCGCTCTTCCGAGAAACGTTTGCGTTCTTCCAAGAAATGTTTGCGCTTATCCGAGAAACGTTTGCGTTCTTCCAAGAAACATTTGCGCTCTTCCGAGAAATGTTTGCGTTCTTCCAAGAAATGTTTGCGCTTATCCGAGAAACGTTTGCGTTCTTCCAAGAAACATTTGCACTCTTCCGAGAAACGTTTGCGTTCTTCCAAGAAATGTTTGCGTTCTTCCGAGAAATGTTTGCGTTCTTCCAAGAAACATTTGCGCTCTTCCGAGAAATGTTTGCACTCTTCCAAGAAGCTTTTCGTTCTTCCAAGAAACATTTGCGTTCTTCCGAGAAACATATTGCGCTCTTCCGAGAAACGTTTGCGTTCTTCCAAGAAATGTTTGCGTTCTTCCAAGAAATGTTTGCGCTTATCCGAGAAACGTTTGCGTTCTTCCAAGAAACATTTGCGCTCTTCCGAGAAATGTTTGCGTTCTTCCAAGAAATGTTTGCGCTTATCCGAGAAACGTTTGCGTTCTTCCAAGAAACATTTGCGCTCTTCCGAGAAATGTTTGCGTTCTTCCAAGAAATGTTTGCGCTTATCTGAGAAACTTTTGCGTTCTTCCAAGAAACATTTGCGCTCTTCCGAGAAACATATTGCACTCTTCCGAGAAATGTTTGCGTTTTTCCAAGAAACATTTGCGCTCTTCCGAGAAATGTTTGCGTTCTTCCAAGAAGCTTTTCGTTCTTCCAAGAAACATTTGCGCTCTTCCGAGAAACATATTGCACTCTTCCGAGAAACGTTTGCGTTCTTCCAAGAAACATTTGCGCTCTTCCGAGAAATGTTTGCGTTCTTCCAAGAAGCTTTTCGTTCTTCCAAGAAACATTTGTGTTCTTCCGAGAAACATTTGCACTCTTCCGAGAAATGTTTGCGTTCTTCCAAGAAATGTTTGCGCTTATCTGAGAAACATTTGCACTCTTCCGAGAAATTTTGCGTTTTTCCAATAAACTTTTGCGTTTTTCTGAGAAACTTTTGCGAGAGAACACAGACCTTTTTATAAGCAAAAGCAACGTTTCTCAATGGAACACAAAAGTTCTGTTAATGGGGAAAATATGAGCTGGGAGGAAAAATTTTATTTCAGTACTTTTCCATTCGCTAGAAAACATTTGCGCTCCAAAAATTAACTTTGCATTCGTTCACAAACATTTGCGTTCTGCCAAGAAACTGCATTCACTCGCAAAGTTTCTCAAGAGAACACAAACTATACAAAAGCTTTGAAATTATACAAAAGCTAATATTCTTTCTGTCTTCCATGTACCTTTAGGACTTTACAGCTACAAATATGATGGCACAACTCAGTTAGAGATGAATTATAGCTGTTCTGTTCAGCTTTTGCAGCTGTGTTTGTCACCTCAGTGACCTTTGACCTGTCCCTCTGTGCAGGCCAATCTGGACGAGCAGCAAACAACATCTAACATGTTTGTCCGAGCGCTGATGACCGCAGTCTGTCAGTCTGCCATTATCTGTGAGTCACTTTTCTTCTCCTCACAAAATATCACTGGGAAATAATGTAGGGCGGAGCTTGATTTTAAACATCAGCATTTAAGGATTTAATCCAACACTGGTGAATCATGTCATGTTGGCTTTAATTTTGTTTTCATCCTGTCATTGTCAAGGTGAGAATCCATATAAAGTAGACACTAAAGAAATTACCCAGAGGGCCAAGCTGCTGCAGCGCTACATTAAAGACGAAGAGAAAGAGCTGCAGGCGCTGTACGCGTTACAGGGTCTGATGGTACAAATGGAGCAGCCGCCAAGTAAGTGTGTTCGTATGCGTGTGTGCAGCCAGATATCTGTCACTTCTCCTCTTTATCAATGATGTCGGCCTCTTTCTCTCTGCAGATTTGCTGCGGATGTTCTTCGACGTCTTTTATGATGAGGATGTCATAAAAGAGGAGGGTTTTTACAGGTGGGAGTCCAGCAAAGACCCCGCCGAGCAGCAAGGCAAGGGCGTCGCCCTCAAATCCGTCACCGCCTTCTTTACCTGGCTGCGTGAAGCTGAGGACGAATCAGACAACAGCTAGGTCTTTGGCCACACCCACTACAGAGATGGATTGATGTGAAGAGCAAGAAAAAAAAAACACATTAAATATATTTGGGGATTGAAAAAAACACTTGGGAGATTTTCAACATTTTTTTTTTTGTTTTGTCTTTTTGTTTGCGCAAGAAAAATGCCGTTGAACTGAAACGAAATAAAGTGATATTGAAAAGTATTAGAGGATGACAAGCCTTATCTGCTCGCCGCAGTTTTAGCCGTTAGAATTGCTACTTCCTGTTTCTTGCTCCTGCTGCCATGGAGACGGACGTTGATGACATCACTTCATTGAATCGTTTGTTTATGATGTCACTCCCTGGTGACAGAAAGCTGCTCAGAGTTCTATTTTCCGTTTTGAATCCCTTTATATTTGTGATCTAGTTTCGCGTGGACCGGCTGATCGTGTGCGTGTTGCTGTAACGGAGGAGGATTGATTGGATTTGGGATTTTGTTTAGTTCTAGTGGAGTGATTTGAGCTCTTTTTTCTATGTTTTTTATGACAGAAAATCTAATTAAAAATGCAAATTGCATCACCCTGTTTCGGAGCTGCGGTTTTTCAGTTGTTTCGTTGCAGCTCTGGGCGATGAACTTGATAGAAACATTCAACTTTGACCTTTTTGCTGCTGCTGCTGCTGCTGCTGCTGGCCGCCGAGACGCTTCCGCCGGCCCGACCTGACCTGACGTGACATGCGGTTCATCACATCACACTTAATGGAGAAATCATTCAAACTTAAACAAAAAAAAAATAAATAAAAAAAAAATATGAGGTGGGCAGAGACTTCAGGGTGACGAGGAGCTCTTGTGGATGTGCTCTTTGCACCTGTAGTGGACTTTACAAAATAAATCACTATTACGACTTGAAAATATATATAGAAATAAAAGTGTTTAAGAGGAGAAAACTACAAAAAAAAAAAAAAAAAAAAAGCTGGAGAACGAGAGTACGAATACTACATGCCTTTCAGCTCCTTGGAGTGGAGATGCATTTCAGGAGCGCCCTGTAAATACATGTTTTTTTTTTGTTTGTTTTTTTTTCAATAATAAAAATGCTAACTTTAATGCCATGTATTAATTTGTGGCTTTTGTTTTCATGTATTTAATTTTTTTTTTCTTTGCGGTTTAACCACCCGGCTTGTACAATTATCCTCCTCTAGTTATTGATTATAGTTTAATGAAATTATGTAAATATTTCTTTTCTTTTTTCTTTTTTTTTGCGCTTTTTTTTTTTTTTTTTTGCTTTAAATATTTAATTAAGAGAAATTAATGCCTCTTTTCACATTTGAAACTGGAAAAGATAATAAAGAACATTGCAATGAAAAAAAAAGACAAAAGCGTGTCGATGTTCCTTTTCTTGAGGTTTATCTTGCTTTATCATATGCTGAATGCGTTTGGAAAAATATCTGCATTGTGTGCCGTTACAGTCAAGAGTTTTATGGATGAATCTCATGGGCTATTTCATACAGATGAGTTTCATATTGTGCCTCATTTGTGTCTTAATGCAAATGATCATCAATATCGTTTCATCAATAATCAGCCCCGTTTCTGTCTGTAAATGACTGATTTACAACATTTAAACGCTAGTTTATCAGTGTTTGAGAAGTTTTGTGCTCTTTCCAATTGGATTCTATATAGAGCTCTAGGGTTCTTCAGAATCAGAAAGAGCTTTATTGTGTTTGCGCACACGAGGAATTTGCTTTGAGGACAGAGGAAGCTTCCAGTGCACAGACAACAACAGTACAAACAGTATAAAGATGTGAAAAGACACATAAGCATTTGTATGTACAGGTGTGCAATATACAGCAGAATAGATTGGAATTTACAGGGAGTGGAGTAAAAAGAGGCAGACTTATTGTCAAATATAAGTGATAAAAGTGATCTTGCTCATATTTATCATTGCACAGGTCTGGTATAACATTTAACTGTTCATGAGGTAAATTGCTTGGGGGAAGAAACTGTTCTTGGGCCTGGCTGTACTGGCGCTCAGTGCTCTGTAGTGCCGGACGGACGGCAACAGTTCAAAGAAAAACTTACTTGGATGTGAGGGATTTTCTGAGTCTTTTCCCTCACTCTGGATGAGTATATTTCTTGGAGGGTGGGCAGGGGAGCACCAATAATCCTCTCAGCAATCCAAACCATCCTCTGTAATCTTCTGAGATCTGATTTTGTACCTGAACCAAACCAGACAGTTAAGAAAGAGTACAGACTCGATAACTGCTTCAGCAGCTCCAACTTCTTCAGCTGGTGAAGGAAGTTCAACATCTGCTGAGCCTTTTTCACAATGGAGTCAGTGATTTTTCCCATTTCAGGTTCTGAGAGATGGTGTCCAGGAACCTGCACCAGACTGGCACAGACTCGTCACCTAATTCTGGTTTTGCACAAAAGATGAACATGACGGCACATGCTAGTCGATGAGTTGAATCAACTCCACAGCAACTACATAAATTTATCCACTAACCATTCAGAAACGTCTAAAAGTTGTAACTTCTTCCTGAGTCTCTCCATCAGTGTCGACTCCGGTTTGAACAATGTAAGGCTGAACACCGTTACTGACAATCCTCATTTTGGCTGCGTGAGATTCTCCAGCTTTGTTGTTGTTGAGCTGCTAAAGCTCCGCCCTCTTCTGGAGCAGCAGCTCATTTGCATTTAAAGGGACACACACAAAAACGACGTGTTTTTGCTCACACCCAAATAGAGGGCAAATTTGACAAGCTATAATAAATGATCTGTGGGGTATTTTGAGCTGAAACTTCACAGACACATTCTGGGGACACCAGAGACTTATATTGCATCTTGTAAATGGGGCATTATGGGTCCTCTTTAAAGTTCTCTATAGAGCCTATTCATCTAAGAGTGTGGTTTAGAGCACTGAAAATAATCATGTAAATATTTTTTATTCAGACTTTTAAAAGGCTCTCTTTGAGGAAGTGCAGCACAATTTCTTGTTTTATAAAGGCTTTACACAAGATTGTGTTGTGATTCGATACACATCAGTTTATACTTTGTTCTTTGTCGTCTGTGAGATATGGTCAGTTATTTGTGTGTGTGTGTGTGTGTGTGTGTGTTATCTGCGTTATATAAGTGAACCTCATCTGTGTGATGTTAATCTGTTGGTTTTTATCTTCGTTTATGGCTCTTGTTTCATAAATGCTCATAAATATCTTCATATCAGTCACTAATAATCACTAATAAATCTGGCACTGTTGAGTTATTCATGCACTTTACATTTACAGTCCCTCATGAGTGCGTCTGTCAGTCGTTTACTGGTTCTCTGTGTCCATGAACTCTTGACTTGTTTGTGATCCGATTGGTGGAGATGGTGTTTGCATCACAGAAGGGTCAGAGGTCGCACGTCTGAACTAATTAATGCAGTTTCTGTAAGTGTTTTCCTGATTGTCCAGCTGCGGTCTTGTCATGTTTGGTGTCCGTGTGTCCGTCCTCTGTTATCTGCTGGCTTTGGCGTCCATGACCTCTGGGACAGGTACGATTCACTTCTGCATCTCTTTTCATTAGTATTTGTTTTTCCATCTGGGGTTTTTGGACATGTACAGACCATGGTAGTGCCTTCATATGATCTTTCATTCATCAAGGATGCATTAAATGGATCAAAAGTGACAGCAAAGACATTTATAATGTTACAAAAGATTTCTATTTCAAATAAATCCTGCTCTTTTGAACTTTCTATTCATCAAAGAATCCTGGGAAATAAAATGTGTATCAGTTTCCAGAAAAATATGAAGCATATGAACAACTGTTTTTGGTCATACTGTAGCTGTAGTGTGTCATAATATTCAGACAGACCGCAAGAGAGATAGACGAGTAGTTGTGTAACCATCTCCAGTTTGAGCTGCGGGGTGTGTGAGCGCTTTTCATCTGAAGAGTGTGTGTAGGTTTGAGTTTTGAGCTGTTTTTCTAATCAATGCCCGCGGCTCACTGCCTACAAAGTGAATTAGATCCACTCCAGTCCACATTCAAGAGGATCCACTCCACATCAAAGTCATTTAGAGTCGTTCTGAAGGGTTCCTGCGCTTCTGTCTTCAGACAGCTGCTGTCTTTGATTCTCTGGGCTCGTTTTCCCACAAGAAACATCTGAGAAGCAGCAAGTTTTTGTCCATTTGATCTCACACTGCTGTCTGGGAGAAATTATCGAGAAAATTATCTTTCCTTTTGCATATGAGCACAAACCGCAGAGCAAAACAACAAAGTCAATGTGTAAAAACACGTATGTGATGTGCTGTACGTATTAATTAGTCTGTGGTCCTCGTAAACCCTACGTTATGAGGACAAAATGTCCCAACAAAGATGCCAATATCCAAAATCCTTGACATTTTTTGGTCCCCATGAGGAAAACGGCTGAAAAATCATACTAAATGATGTTTTTTTAAAAGCTTTCCCCCCTTTGGTTGCAGAAGATGCTGTAGATTATATAATGATGACAATATCTGAAGCTTTACAGGTGATATTCATGCATTAATTTGTTCAATCATTCATGCATGCATGAAATAAAACATATTCCATCTTTTCATCTTAAAAATAAACATTCCAGGTAGAACCAGAAAGGGTTTTATATCCCGATTGTATCACTGGAGTTAAAGTCAACCTGAAATTGCATTAGCGAACTATTTTACCTCTATAATAAGCAAAACTAAATTTGTTTCAGAACAGTGTTATTTTAGTGTTATTAATATACTATTATAGTATTTATTTACATTTTGGATCTGCTTTTATTTTTATATTTTCATTTTGGTTTAAGTATTAGTAATTTTGACAAGTGTTTTTGTCATTTTTTTTAAAAATAAGATATATTTTAAACATAAAATGGTTGATACATTTGTGTTTGCTTGGGTGAATTAATACACCAAGTCTTTTTAGATAAAATCATCTGCTAAATGCATCACTGTGGAAACCCCTTTTGGTTCTTCCTGGCACCTTTTTTAAGCATATATCTAATGTTTAAAAATAACCCAAAACCAAAACACTGATCTGAAAAGCCCAGACTGAAACATCAAGAACTTCTTTTAATCTTCCAAAATCCATAAAGCAACTGAATGAGGAGAAAACAGTTCTTGATGAGAACCTGAGAACTGCTGAAGAACCTTTATCTGTAAAAGTAATGCAGAAGAGAGTTTTTTTTTTTGGTAGTTGTGTTTTTATGTTTGTCTTGCACGAAACTGTGTAACGTTTGTATGTCCTTCTCTCAGCTGAAGAGGAGAACCCAGAGTTCTGGAGGAGTTCGGCTCAGAACACTCTGCGTTCGGCTCTCGGCAGGACACTCAACACTAATGTGGCCAAAAACATTGTGCTGTTTCTGGGAGATGGTAAGAGTGATTTATGACATTCAACAAAGTGATGCAACTTTTTATTAAAACAAGACACATACACATGAATAATGTAAGATCTCATCATACTTCCCCAGTTTATTAATTGCAGTACATTAAGACAATTGTGTCGTATTACAAGTTTTCTGAAATGTTATTTATATATGCAAATGATGCATTTTTTTATAAATATTCACTAATGTACATACATTTCCAGAGTCGAAATCTGATCATTGGATAAAGCCAAATTCTTTCAATTCAATTTTTTTATTATTTTGTTAAAGTTTGTTTTTACAGAGGGGGATTTTGGACATTTTTATCACTCCATAAATGATAAAAAAAATTTAAAAAGTTGTAATAGTTTTATTTTAACAAATATTTTAGCATTATTTGCATATTTTATCATATTGTATTATTTATAAAAACTTTTTCACAATGATTTAGGAATAAAATGTTAAATATAAACCCTCTGTAAAAACATCACAGAATAGATAGGGATTTGTAGTAATTATGTGCTTTAAAAAAAAAAAAAAAAAAAAAAATCATTTTTATTTCAGTTTTAGCACAGTTTTACTTTATTTCCAGTTAGTAATTTTAGTGCTTCAACTTCACTAACTTTCAGTTAGTTGAAAAAGCAACATTTCTCATTTTTGTTTAGTTTAAGTTGTTCATCTCATATTTATTTTTATTTTACTTCAGCTTTATTTCAAATAAAACATGTTTTAATAGTATTAGTTAATTATTTTGGTATTGTTTATTTACTATTATAGTTTGTAGTCATATTTCTCAACAGCCAGAAGAAAAAATACATTTTCACCATATTTTTAGAAATGAAATGTTAAATATTTATCAGGCGAATGTTATATGAACAAACCCCTCAGTAAAAACCTTCAGAATATAGATAGGAATAAAACTGTAAGTTTTGGTGTATGTAAGTGCTGCTGAAGTGGAGAAAAAACTTTTTAAAGATGTGTATTGAAATTGAAATTTACAGACGCAAATAGATAAAGTGCAATCAAAAATTAAACGTGTATTTTGGATGTTTTCTTTCCACTACTCTAAATGTTATACAGACAGAAAATAGACCAAAATCTCCAAATTGACCAATGCATATAAAACCGGACACTGCCCTGACCAATCAAAATCAGTCAATCAGATCAGGCCATTTCAGGTGTTGGTGTGCAACACGCAGCTGATAGTCCGTGAGTGTCCTGTGGATCTGATGGAGTGTGTGTTTTGGACAGGTATGGGTGTGACCACCATCACGGCCGCCCGCATCCTAAAGGGTCAGTTACAGAAGCGCTCGGGAGAGGAGACCGTCATGAATATGGACACGTTCCCGTATGTGGGTCTTGCTAAGGTAACACTGTCTTCACACAGGTTTCCTTAAGCCTGTCATTGGCCAGTCAAACAGATAATCCCGTGTTATTTCAATCAGGAAAATTTTTCAATAGTTTGTCTTAATGATAATAACTCTGCGTCAATCTGCCAGTTGCTCAAAGTGTGTGTTTGTGCTTGTTTGCTTGTAGGTTTACTCAGTGGATTTTCAGATTCCTGACAGTGCAGCGACGGCTACAGCGTATCTGTGTGGAGTCAAAACCAACCTGAACACTGTTGGCGTGAGCGCAGCCGCTCGTAACGGTGTGTGTCGCTCGCAGAAGGGCAACGAGGTCACGTCCATCCTCAAATGGGCTAAAGACGCAGGTACGGAAACACAGGATTTCACTCTTAAAAAAAAGCAAACTGTCACTCAAACCCAAAGGTTTCTGTTTCCCAGAAAGATTACACAGCCAGCATTCTCACTTTATTCCTTCTGCACGCAATGACTTATCTGAGTGTGTTTCAGGTGTGAGCTTATCTTCTCTCTTTCAAAATATTATCTTCTATCTTTGTTATTCAAGCCATAAACAGAGCGGTGCTGACACAATCTGTGTGTGTGTGTGTGTTTTCAAACAGTAAATATTTTATATTACTGTTTGTGAGTTGATGTAAAGCTAACAATTAATTAAAATACAAAATTTTCAGTTAAAACATTTATAAATGTTTTAATGTTATAACATTTAAAGAATGTTCATATAGCATTATTAATAACTGAATTGAGCTGAACAAGGATATTATTATGACTTATTTAAATTAGCATCATAACTCTGTTCCTTTCCTGTTTATTTTTGTGAGGCTGCTTAGAAACAATTTCTATTTTATAAAGCACTATAAAAATAAAGGTGACTTGACTTTGATATGCGTTCTCATAATGTTGAGATAAGCACGGAACGTCTCTATGATGTTGTTTTTACTTAATGAACGTTATCATAACATTGAGAGAAAATGTTTTTAGAACATTCCTTATGATTAGAATATTCCTTATGATTAATATTATCAGAACCTTTTAAATAACATTTTATAAAACATGACATTTTAACATTTTAGAAACATTGCAAATCACTGTTTCTACAATGTTTTTAGAACATAAATGTAATAGCTGGGGAGAACCGTGAACATGCAGATGTGTTGTTAAATTATTGACATATTAACTTAAAATCCTCAATTAAATATTTTAGCTCAAATGGGTTCGGCTGGCAAAACAGTTTGAGAATCCCTGCTTGATATCATTATCAGCAGAGAGAGCGTTTTTGCTCATATTTCATGCGTCTTTCCTCCTGTAAGTGTGTCTTTTTGCAGTTGAAGCGTCTCTTTCCATCTGAAAATGCTTCAAAAATGAAGCTCATCAATCATCCATTAAATCTAGCCTGCTAAATTAATTCATTTATCTTCTTTCTCATTTCATTCATGATCACACTGAATAATTTAAGATTTTAAAAATAAATTTAATTCATCGTTGGCTGGTTTTCATGATGGAGGTTGTGTTACAAAATGCTCTAATAATCTGCATATCAGATAATTACTAGCAGTCAGTTGCAACAAAGAAAAAACTGATTGATTGTTCGGTTTTAATTTTAGTCTAATAATTTAGACAATATTTAATATTTAATTTTAATTTAATCTAGCGCTTTGGGTATGAGAAAATTATAATTTATTCTTATTATTAGACTAATTTCAGCCTTTTTTTTTTTTATTCTGTACTTATTGTATCCGTTAGTATTCTTGTTATTCTTCATTTTTCAATGTCTACTTCCACTCCAGTCAATTGCAGCCCATAGAACTTGCGGGAAAATGGTGAAAATTGGCACACAGATGAAGGACTTAGTGCACTTAGTTTTATGCTAATAACTTTTGATCCATAAAAGCTAAACAAAATTCTTTTTCCCTCTGATTTCTTGGCTCAAGACGACTCATTTCCAAACAAATTTGACAAAAAGCACTTCAAAATAGATGCGAGGCTATATCTCCACAAAGCTTTAGTGTATTGTGACACATCTTGGTACATGTTATCACAAACATGACCTGAGGCTACATGCAGCGTTTCAGCACAGCACCATAAACTGCTCAGAAGATATGAAAAATTACTATTTTTGCTCATAAATTCTGAACAGTTTACCCAAAAATCATAAAACTTTTGATTTAATGCTGCATACCGAGTTGAATGATACCCAATTTTCCAGTGTTGGACATTTTGGGCATCAACCATTTTGAATTTTATTAATATAAAATGCTGTTTTTACAAATGCAGTGTATTGTTACGAATTAGTGTATCGTTACGAAACTCAGTGATGGCCATCAGCACCATGCCCTAAAATTACTCAGATTTGAAACAGTGCCACATTTAGGGTCAAAATAATGATATTTTAAAAGTTGCTAATATTCTAATGAAACTTGATAGATTTCTTGAGTCATAGCTAGAACAATGATACCAATTATGCCATATTTGGTCAAATTTGCTGTCTGCCATTTTGAATTTCTTTGAAAACCTACTTTTTAAAACTCCTAGACCATTTGTCCGATTTTCACCAAAATTGGCTCAGATTATCTTCAAACCATTCCAATTAAAAGTTATTAAAAGCTTTTTGATTGACCAAACTGTTCTCGAATAACGCATCAACAAACCTGTAACTCTGCAACACTTTGACACTTGGTACGTTTGGTAAGAGTGCCACCTATTGGTAAAAAGTAAGCAATTAAATCGTATTACTAGTGATTGTATTTCTGATTTCTCAGCCTTTTTGCCTAAAAAAAAAATAAAATCTAAAGTACTCATTGCAGTTGCTCTGAAGCGCCCAGCCATGCTTGCATAACTCATCATGCCTTTTTTCATGTTTGGCCCCTTGATTGCTGCTTGCAGCTATATTTATCATTATAGTTATCATCCTTGGTGTGAACGGGCCTTAAATCCGAGTGCTGCTGAGCTCAGGGCAGCTCAATGTGTGTTTGTGTCTAAGTAATGTTTTTTGGGTGTCTCTTAAGGGAAGTCTGTGGGCATAGTGACAACAACACGCGTTCAACACGCCACGCCTGCTGCTACATACGCTCACAGCGCCAGCCGCACGTGGTACGGAGACGCCGACCTGCCGGCTTCTGCAGTCGCCGAAGGCTGCATGGATATCGCCTCACAGCTGCTCCGAAACACAGACATAGACGTGAGTGTGTGAGAGAGATGTCTGACCCTATGTGCATTCAAATGATAAAATCTCCCGAGCAAACAGATGCCTCTGTGTGCAGGTGATCATCGGAGGAGGTCGGAAGTACATGACACCTAAAGGGTTTCCCGATCCGGAGTATCCCGAAGACCTGAGCGCACAGGGACAGAGAAAAGACAACAGAAACCTCATCGATGAGTGGCTGAGCATGAAGGAGGGAAAGGTAAAGAGAGAGAGAGAAGCATGTGAAGTATTTCCAGGAGAAACATTAAATTTAGCAAGAGAGAAACACAGAAGGCAGGACTTGATTGGATGGATTGATGGCGGAATAAGTCCTGCCTTCTAAATAAAAGAACCAATCACCAGTTGGTGAAGTCATCACATGTTCTGAGATGCACGCTGCACATGCACTGGTCCAGACTTTTATTGCCATGATTTGAGCATTTAGAAACTATTTATGGGGCAGTTATTGTCAGACAACAGTCAATTTAATCATAAACTTGGTGAAAAGCTTTGGAGAATTTGATGTTTCCCCATTCAGAGAGAGAGGAGCTGCTCTTGCATGACTGGAATAGTTGCCTGAGTGGCGTTTCAAAGATGGCCGGCGAGTGAAATGACTTGCCTTAAAGGGATTTGCTTTGACGTGTTTGTGCAGGTTGCGAGATACGTGTGGAATAAGGCGGACTTTGACGCCGTGGACCCTGAAAAGACTGATTATCTGATGGGTACGAGACCTTCATTCACACCAGAGATGCATGATCTCGAATGGTTTGAGTTTCTGAACCAGAGGAACTGAGCTCATGAGATTTATACCAGTCTAATTGTACTATTATTATATGCTATTATAGATTCTAATATTTAGATTTTTTTTGTATTTTTTTTAATGTGCTTTTGTCATTTTGATGACAGCTTTTTAATCTTTATTTATATTGTTTTCCATCTAATATTTATTTTTATTTTTAATGCAGCAAACCTTTAAACAGTAGTTCCAGGAGCAAAAAAATATTTAGCAAGAAAGAAACACATGATTTGATTTTGATCAGTAACTGACTGAAAACTTTTACATTTTCATAAGGAATTATAACATAATATTTATTTTATTTATTTATAATTTTAATATTTAATAAATGTATTTATTTTATTTCAGCTATATTTCAATTAAAATAACCCTAATTATAAAAAAATTATAATAATAATAAGTCTATGTAAAGTTCCCTCTCTTTCTCTCTAGCCCTCTTTGAGCCCGGTGATCTGAGGTTTGATGCGGAGAGAGACCACAGCATGGATCCATCTATCTCAGAGACCACAGAGAAAGCCATTCAGATCCTGAGAAAAAATCCCAAAGGATTCTTCCTGCTGGTAGAAGGTAATCAACTGACAACCAACCAATCTATCAAACATATAACAAATCAACCAAAAAAACAACCCAATCATCCATCCATATCAAATCATCCATCCATTCATCCATATTCATTCATCCATATTCATCCATCCATCCATCCATATTCATCCATCCATCCATCATCTATATCCATTCATTGATCTATCCATCCATATTCATCCTTCTATTCATATTCATCCATCCATATCCATCCATTTATATCCATCCATCCATATATATCATCCATATCTATCCATAAATATTCATCCATCCATCCATCCATCCATATTCATCAATCCATCCATCATCTATCCATCCACCCCATCCATCCATCCATCCTTCGATATTCATTCATCCATCATTCGTATTCATCCATCCACCCATATCCATTCATCCATCCATCCTTCGATGTTCATTCATCCATCCATCCATATCCGTCCATCGTCTATCCATCTGCCCATCCATCCATCCATCCATATTCATTCATCTATAAAAAAATCATCCATCCATCATCCATATTCATCTATCCATCCATCCATCCATCCATCCATCCATCCATATTCATTCATCCATCTGTATTCATCCATTCATCCATATTCATCCACCCATATCATCCATCCATCCATCAATATTCATTCATCCATCCATCATCCATCCATCCATCCATCCACCCATATTCATCCATCAATCCATCATCTATCCATCCGCCCATCCTTCCCTCCATCCATTATTCCATCCATCCACTGATATATATCATCCATATTCATCCATCTATCATCCATCCATATTCATCCATCCATCGATATTCATTCATCCATCATCCATATTCATCCATTCACCCATATCCATTCATCCATCCATCTATCCACCCCATCCATCCATCTATCCATCCTTTGATGTTCATTCATCCATCCATCCATATCATCCATCAATCCATCGTCTATCCATCTGCCCATCCATCCCTCCATCCATATTCATCCATCCATCCATATTCATACATCATCCATAAAAAATCAACCATCCATCATCCATATTTATCTATCCATCCATCCATATTCATTCATCCATCTGTATTCATCCATCCATCCATATTCAGCCACCCATATCATCCATCCATCCATCAATATTCATCCATCCAGCCATCCATCCATCCATCCATCTGTATTCATCCATCCACCCATATCCATCCATCAATCCATCATCTATCTATCCGCCCATCCAACCCTCCATCCATTATTCCATCCATCCATTATTCCATCCATCCACCGATATATATCATCCATATTCATTCATCCATCCGTATTCATCCACCCATATTCACCCATCCAACCAATCTATCCATCCATCCATATTCATCCATCCATGGTCTTCGTGTTCTTTCACAGGTGGCCGTATTGATCAGGGACACCACGACAGTCGCGCCTCCATGGCGCTGCATGAGGCGGTTGCCCTTGATGAAGCTGTAGCCCGCGGACTGGAGCTGACCAATGAGGAAGAGACTTTGACAGTCGTCACGGCTGACCACTCCCACGCATTTACCTTTAACGGCTACCCGTTCAGAGGGAACAGCATTCTGGGTATGTTTCTGTTCATGTGTGCATCTGAGATTGATCATTATTACAGCAGTTTTCATACAGAAAATATTTGTTGTGAGCATAAACTATTTATAAAAACTGTAATAGTATCTCAGTGACTGAACTAATCATTCTAATAATCCTCACTATCGTCTCTGTTGTTTCTCAGGTAAATCTACAATCTTTGCCTCTGACTTTTTACCCTACACAACTCTGATGTACGGAAACGGACCGGGACACAAAATCGTTAACAACAAGCGTCCAGACATCCGCAACGTCGACACCGGTAAGAAAATCAGCACTTGGCTCACTGAAAACACCAATGTTCTGTGAGTATTTATTCTGGCTCTCTGTCTCAGCCGATAAGGATTATGTTCAGCAGTCGGCCGTCCCGCTGGGGTCTGAGACCCACGGAGGGGAGGATGTGGCGCTGTTGGCCCGCGGCCCCATGGCTCATCTCTTCCAGGGTGTTTATGAGCAGAACTACATCGCACATGCCATGGCTTACGCGGCCTGCGTCGGTGCCAATCAGGAACACTGCGGTGTGGCTGCTGAGCCTGTTAAGATGGGCTACACAAATATTCACCAGAGGAGCTCCGCCCCCGACATGCCCCTCTGCGCCATGATGACGGTGATGCTGAGTGCATTGATGAGTGTTTTACTGCACTGAGAGAGGCAGCAGCAGATATTCACCAATCAATCATAATTTGAGAATTTGAAATAAACCTTTAAAGGGGTCATGAACTGCATTGTTTTAATTTTTATAATGTTCCATGGGGTGCACTTATAATGTTAGTATGTATTTTACATCAAAAATTGTTATAATTTAGAAATAAAAGGCATTATTCCTACCCTGATTTTAGCCTCTGATTTGAACGCTCTGTTTTAAGGGGCGTGTCTCTGTGAGACTTCAGTGTAAACGCCCACTGCTGTGATTGGCTAACATCTCTTTGTCTATGAAATAGCTAAGTATTACTCTCTCGAAAACTTTTTAGCATGTTTTTACTATTACAGCTCTCAAGGTTAACTAATCGTGAAAAGTGTTGATTATATTTAGATCATGGCATGAAAGGTTGCAGTGATGAACATTGTAGTCGATCACAGACATGTTGTTGAATGCCTGAAAGCAGTGATCTCGTCATTGCAACTCAATTTCTACACACTAACAAATGCTTTAATTGTAACTAACAGTGCAAACGCGAAGAAACTAAGAGATTCGATGAATAAAACCAAAGTTTTGGCATGAGTCCAGAACTCAGTCACTGATAAACTTGTGCTGTTTGATTGACAGCTCCAGCGATTGCAAAGGGAGCGTTTTTTAAATGTGTTCTATATATAATTTAATCACCATTTAAATAATAGTTTATTTTTATCCTACCTAGAGAAAGAACATGAAGTTGAGCATTTAGTCACTGGTTTGATTTACTGACACACAGACAAAGATCATCTGACTGTACATGTATCTTTAAAATCAGATCAGGCATTAGAATTAACACAGTTACTTCCATGTTGTTGCATTACTGTCGAGTCCATGTCGTAAAAGTCTGAAATGCGCTTGATTTACCAAAGAATCCACAGTGAAATGTACTGAATACAAATAAATAAAGCTCAACTGAGACATTCACAATGTTGAAAATAAATAACCATATTCCTGCATTAGGATCCTTTGAAAGGTAATGTTGTTTTAGTCCTGTATCGCTCTTCTCTCCTCCTCATCCTCACTAACATGCCAGTGGGTGGGGCTAATGTTGCATTGATGAAGTGGGCGGAGTTTCTTCAGTGGAGGCGGAGTTTCACCTATCTTTCATAGATAGGAACATTCCAGGATCAGTCGTTCTCTGGGTCTGGTGTCAATAAAAGCTTTTATTGGAAATTTTCAGTTCTGAATCTTACAGGATATTATGATGACCTCTTATATATCAAAAGCTCAAGGAAAAGTTGATTTCTTAATTCACAACCCCTTTAAGGCAAGACACTTCAGGCAAAAACTTATTTTCTTACGCACTGGTCAGTTTTGAGCTCTATTTTGCTTCCATACCATTTCTTCTTTCAGACTAGTGGAAAGAACACATTTAAAATACAGTTTTAAGTGTGTATTTTATCAGCTACACTCGCGTCTGTAAAGTTCTTTCACTCTGATATATGTCAGTAAAGAAGAAAAGATGATCAGAAGTTCTATTCTTAAAATTTCTTTAAATTTAATAAATAAAAATGTTAAAACTGCATCCTAGCAAACAGGGAAAGTTCTCTGAACATTCTGGCAAACATTATTCCAGTAACGTGTATAGATAAGTTATTCAGTGTTTAATAATTCTCAAAACATTAGAACAAATATGTTTATTTAAATGTCATTCATAGTTGGATGATCTAACATTTTTAAATGTTACATGTTTTAGAACGTTCAGAGAACATTCAGATGTAACATTCACATAATGTTTTCAAAATTCTAAAATGGAATGTTCCCTTAAAGATCACATAACCAAGAGAAAATGTTTTCAAAACATAATAACTGGCCAATTTGAATGTTCAAAGAACGTTCAGAAAAAATAAAGTTTTCATAACTTAATGGGAACATTAGAATGTGTTTTTGTTAGTTGGGATGGATGTATTATTAAATTAAACAGAATTTTGAGTGAGAAATAAATAGAATGGGACTTGATTGTATCAAAATATGATTGGATCCTTTACTGGTTAATATTATAAGTTTGTTTGCTGTGCACTGATTAATCATGAAATAAATTATAAAATTAAACAGAGCATTTTGATTTTATGTTGATTCTTAACTTTAATCTGAATCTGACTGTTATTGATGAAAACATTTCATGAATATCCTATTGACGTCATCTCAGGCAGAGTCTGTAAACGACGTGCGTATTTCAGGTGTGTTTCTTACGTTTGTTACTGTTTGATCTCTCTGATCGGTGTGGCTAATTAAAGACAGGTGGGGGGCGGGGCAGATTTGATGTCATCACACACACGCTCATAAATAATAAATCACAGCCAAAGACTGGTTATTTTTAGCAGCCCGTGAGTCATTAATGTAACAGTTAGAACATCTGCTGTGCTTCTCATCAAACCTGAGAGAGTGTGGCGGTCTTGGTTAAGCATGTTACGGTGCATTTGCATGGATTTGTTACACCTGTCGACAGGTAGACAGGAACAGGCGAGCTGTCGCGCGGCAGATGAAGCGCTGCTTTCCACAGGGGGAAAAACACAAATCCTCATGGTTCTCAGAACACTTTCTCTCAATGTCATATCAAACATTAATAATGTTTCATCTGTGAATGTTATTTTAAGGACGTTTTATCTGAACATTTACATAACTTTACGTGTTAGCTGGCTAGGGAGCTAGTGTACCTCAGTATTTCAGTACATCACACAGGTTTTGTACACTCCTGCTGTTCTAGGCAGTAATTATGCTGCTTTAAAATGCCTGAAACCTCTAACAAGAAGTGCGAATAGCAATAAATTATAAATATATATGCATATGTAAGAGCATTAAATAATTAATGGTGCATTTAAGATGCAGATGGTTGACCAGTCACTGCAAATAAGTAACATTATATACTGAAGATGCTGTGAAGTGGTTGTTTTTTGTTGATGAAAAAGAAGATATAGAGTGTAAACAGATACAGCACTGAGCAAATTAGTTAAAGTTATGCATGCTTATAACTACCTGCAGGTGCTGGTCATATAATTAGAATATCATCAAAAAGCTTTATGATTTATTTCACTAATTCCATTCAAAAAGTGAAACTTGTATATTATATTCATTCATTACACACAGACTGATATATTTCAAATGTTTATTTCTTTTAATTTTGATGATTATAACTGACAACTAAGGAAAAGCCCAAATTCAGTACCTCAGAAAATTAGAATATTGTGAAAAGGTTCAATATTGAAGACACCTGGTGTCTTCAATACTCAAATACTTCAATAACTCAAAACACCTGCAAAGGCCTTTAAATGGTCTCTCAGTCTAGTTCTGTAGGCTACACAATCATGGGGAAGACTGCTGACTTGACAGTTGTTCAAAAAACGACCATTGACACCTTGCACAAGGAGGGCAAGACACAAAAGGTCATTGCAAAAGAGGCTGGCTGTTCACAGAGCTCTGTGTCCAAGCACATTAATAGAGAGGCGAAGGGAAGGAAAAGATGTGGTAGAAAAAAGTGTACAATCAATAGGGATAACCGCACCCTGGAGAGGATTGTGAAACAAAACCCATTCAAAAATGTGGGGGAGATTCACAAAGAGTGGACTGCAGCTGGAGTCAGTGCTTCAAGAACCACTACGCACAGACGTATGCAAAACATGGGTTTCAGCTGTCGCATTCCTTGTGTCAAACCACTCTTGAACAACAGACAGGGTCAGAAGCGTCTCACCTGGGCTAAAGACAAAAAGGACTGGACTTCTGCTGAGTGGTCCAAAGTTATGTTCTCTGATGAAAGTAAATTTTGCATTTCCTTTGGAAATCAGGGTCCCAGAGTCTGGAGGAAGGCACACAATCCACGTTGCTTGAGGTCCAGTGTAAAGTTTCCACAGTCAGTGATGGTTTAGGGTGCCATGTCATCTGCTGGTGTTGGTCCACTGTGTTTTCTGAGGTCCAAGGTCAACGCAGCCATATACCAGGAAGTTTTAGAGCACTTCATGCTTCCTGCTGCTGACCAACTTTATGGAGATGCAGATTTCATTTTCCAACAGGACTTGGCACCTGCACACAGTGCTAAAGCTACCAGTACCTGGTTTAAGGACCATGTTATCCCTGTTCTTAATTGGCCAGAAAACTCGCCTGACCTTAACCCCATAGAAAATCTATGGGGTATTGTGAAGAGGAAGATGCGATATGCCAGACCCAACAATGCAGAAGAGCTGAAGGCCACTATCAGAGCAACCTGGGCTCTCATAACACCTGAGCAGTGCCACAGACTGATGGACTCCATGCCACGCCGCATTGCTGCAGTAATTCAGGCAAAAGGAGCCCCAACTAAGTATTGAGTGCTGTACATGCTCATACTTTTCATGTTCATACTTTTCATTTGGCCGAGATTTCTAAAAATCCTTTCTTTGTATTGGCCTTAAGTAATATTCTAATTTTCTGAGATACTGAATTTGGGATTTTCCTTAGTTGTCAGTTATAATCATCAAAATTAAAAGAAATAAACATTTGAAATATATCAGTCTGTGTGTAATGAATGAATATAATATACAAGTTTCACTTTTTGAATGGAATTAGTGAAATAAATCAACTTTTTGATATTCTAATTATATGACCAGGACCTGTATATAATGGCACACATGGAAAAAAAAAAGCTTTATTGCCTTGCATTGAGATTTGTTACCTCGTTACAGTAACGTAATGCATGTTACTATATTTAGGCTACAGCAAGGCTGTGCGCTTGTACTTGTGCATGTGTTTGTGAACTTGCATAATATAATTCTGACATTAAAGCTGCAGTCCGCAACTTTTTTTTGGTTAAAAATGATCCAAAATCAATTTTTGAGCAAGTACATAATCAGCCAGTGTTCAAAACCATCTCCTTACCTTTGCCTGATTCGCAACGGTAAGCTTGTAATAATGTTTTATAATTTGAGCGATACTGGTGGGTTTCCGTGGGAAATTCGAGCAGGCTGCCGTTCATCTATGTGTCATTACATCACGTCTGTTTACATAAAGAAGGAGTCCCAGCTAGGCTATATCACATGTGAGGCGGATCATTTATAGCCTTTTCTCACAGCAGCTGAAATAATTAAACATCATTTTGATGGCGGATTGTATGGTATGACAAATTAACGTTAGAGAACATTAGACTGTACAGAAACTGAAATTTACAGGTAACGCTAATACACAGTCACGCAATGCTGATGTTGTTAACATTAACAATTTGAGAATAAAGTATAACAGTAATAATAATTTGCATGGTTTGATGTGATATGAGCTAAGCGATCATTAGATTTAATCACCATAGTGTGATTTGTTGTAATGCTTTTTTCTCCTCAGTTAGAACAAAAGTGGCAGATTTGTTACTTACTTGTTCAGATGACATTTTCCGGTGAAAATTCCTATTTTGGTCACACTTCCAAGATTATTTATCTGTGTTTCCGAAGTATCCACACCGATGTGGTGATTGACAGCAAACATTAGATTCATCCATGCTGAGGAGTCGTGCCAATGCACAACCCACGTAAAGATGATAATTCCTCAAATAACTGCAATTGCAGGTTTTGAACAGAGATGGCGACAAAGAGGAAAAACTTACAGACTGCAGCTTTAAATACCTTAAGTTCTCTATAGAGAATCTGATGAGCTCAGTGAAAATGTTACTCTTCTACACAATATCTGTGTGTGCTGTATATTTTTATGCTCATTAGTCTAGTGTTTCAAATGGATCTCCATTTCAGTTAATATGATGCTTCCTTATTAAACAACAAGGCAACATCTTTTTCCCTCTCTCTCTGTGGCATTGATGTGCAATCAGGTAGATGAAGAGATTGTGCTGACCTACAGGTGGCGCTGTAACACAGCACACTCTTACACTGCAGAGTTGAGAGAGAGAACATGCAGAAAGCATCAAAGAGAATAAAAGCGTGTAATCATTAAAAAGTTGAGTGAAAATGTTGCAGCAGATTTTCTCTGCTGTATATTTATACTTCATACAGTACGTCCCTCACACTATATCGATTTAGATTTTCAGAAAAGCTTCTCGTTGTGGTTTTTGAGCAAAAACATATTTTATTCCAAAATCAAATGGATGTATATTTTGTTAATGAGATTTATATTTTGTTAATGCATTTACTAATGTTAAAGGGGAATAGTTCATCCAAAAATGAAAATTCTGTCATCATTTACTCACCCTCAATTTGTTCCAAACCTGTATAAATTTATTTGTTCAGCTGTGCACAAAGGAAGATATTTGGAAGAATGTTTGTAACCAAGCAGTTTAACCTTATTTTAAAGTGTTACCATTTCTTTTGATTTCGGGGTGTCGCAGATTTAGTTTTTGTGTGTCATTTGGTAGCTGTAAAAGCATCAGTGGCTGATGTGATCTGATACGACACAGAGGACAAAAAATCTGAGCGTTCACTACAGGAGAAAGTTAATTCTGTAAGCGTCCTCACTCAGACACACGAGTGTGTGTTTGTAACTGAGAATCCGTCCTGAGAACTTTCCCTCTGTCACTGACCTCGTCTTCAGCTCTCAGATTTCTGGATTGGTTTCTCAGTGTCGGACCTCTAGCCAAACTTCACCTGATGCACGTCCTGATGACGTCAAACCACCTGGTTTTTCTATCAGGATACAAACCAGTGTTCCTAAAAACATCTTGTTTTTGCAGTGTTCATTGTGTCATCTACATTACAAATCTAAAAGATGATAAACATGGTTTTAATCAGAGCTATAGGCCTGCGATGAAAGATATTTCCTCCTACAGCATCAATATCTTTAAGGGAAATCTGCGCTCTTGTACGGCCTGCAGTAACTGCAGAGATGAGGTTCAATCCCAGAGAGGCCAAACACGACAGTATCAAAAGAAGAGATGAACACGCGCTTTTATCCCGCTGTAAACAAGCCGTGCATCTGTGATCACCCCAGAGACCCGAGATGAAGATGTTGCACAAGTAAGAGAATTATTGCACTCTCCTCCTGTGTGTGTGTGTGTGTGTGTGTGTGTGTGTGTGTGTGTGTGTGTGATGGATTGAGGTTAAACTTGCTGACTTGAGAGCAAAATATGACTCTCACAACAGATTTATACAGTATAAATATCTAAATAGAGACTTTTTTCCAGCTTTTTGTGCATTTGATAAGATAATTGTGATTAAAAATAATTCTATATATCCTAATTATTGTTAATATGTAATTCATTTTTCCAGGAGCTCATTGCTTCTACCTTCAGTTAAACTGCTAACAGTGATTGTAAATTAATTGCCTACTTTATTTGCATTAACTGCATTCTTTAAATTGTGATGTTGACTTGACATGCATTCTCTGTGAATCTGCTTTGAAATGATATGTATCGTGAAAAGCGCTATACAAATAAATGTGAATTGAAATGAATGTGAAAAAAACGAATCAAAGTCTTTGTGGAAAATATCCCCTTTTTAATTTTTATGTATTTTATTTATTAAATAAGCACTATTTAATGTATTAGAATGTATTATTTTAATTTGTCAGCTGAAGGAGGATTTGGTTTGACAGATTTAATTTCTGGAGACATTTTCAGCTAAAAAAGTTTTTTTTATTATTATTATTATTTTTATTATATATTTTTACATTTAGTTGCATTTAGCTCACTTAGGAAGAAAATTTTGTCCACACACACACACACACGCTTGTTTCTCTCTCGTACAGCCACACGGTCCATCATAATCGTTGTGGGCGGGGTCAGAACTGGATCTGTCCAATCAGAGCTCGTTGCGCACCCGGTGGCTCGTTTATAAAGCTTGTTTCCGCATGTGCTTTTCATCCTTTAATGCCTCCAGCTCGAGCGCAACAGAACGGAGCTGTTCTCTCACGGAGGGCTCTTACCGGTGTGTGTTTGGACTTGACGGGGGTGTGAACGGAACCGAGCCGCGGGAGACGCAAATGCGTGAGAGCTCGAGGAGAGAAACGCTGTCCATCCGCCCCGCGTCATATAGAGGTGAGATTCACTAATATACAACACTTCAGCAAACCATATACTGTATATGCATGTACACACATTATATATATATATATATATATATATATATATATATATATATATATATATATATATATATATATATATATATATATCAGATCCTTTGAAAGAGGTGATATCAATAAGCAAAACAGCTGTTTAGTTTCTGTCAAGGGCAATTAATGAAGAACAGCAGAATAGTCTGTACATGTTTGAAGAACAGAGGATTTAATTTATATGTGTTGGAATTGACAGTTTAGTCTGTTTTAAGGAGAACAAGTATGTCTGTGTTTGAAGAACTGCAGTTTGTTTCTGTGTTTTTTGGGGAGAAAGGTGTAGTTTATGTTGCAATCATCAGTTTAGTCTGGGTTTGAAGAACAACAGTTTGCATCTGTGAGAAAAGCTGGTTTAGTTTGTATGTGTCTGAAAGAACAACAGTTTTGTTCTGGACAACAGCTTAGTCTGTATGTGTTTGGGAGATTTCAGGCATATTAGTCTGTGTATGTGTGGAGAACAGCAGTTTTTAGTGTGTTTTGTGCTTGAAGAACAGTAGTAGAGTTCATATGTGTGTGGAGAAGGTGTTTGGATTTGAGAGAAACGGTAGTCTGTATGTGTTTGAAGAACAGCAGTTTTGTTTCTATGTATCTGCACATGTGTTGCAAACATTAATTAAGTCTGTCTGTGTTTGAAAAACCGCAGTTCAGTCTCTATACATGTGGCAAACAACCGTTTAGTCTTTGCATTTGTGAGAAAAGCTGGTTTTGTTCATGTGTGTGTGGGAGAAGAACAACAGTTTAGTCTGTTTTTGTTCTGAGAAGAGCTTGTTAAGTCTGTATATTTGTGATGAACAAGTTTTTCGTGTTTGTGATTAAAGAAATGCAGCACTTAAAAAATGATGGCCATTGATGGTTCTATTTAGAATCTTTAACATCCATGGAACCTTTAAATTCCACAAAAGGTTCTCAAGATTTTTAAAATGTTGAACTGATCACTGAAAGGTTCTCTGGGGAACCAAAAACGGCATTGCATTTGTTGCATTGTTTTTAGTCTTTGCATGTGGCAGAAATCCAGGTTTAGTCCGTGTGTGTTTGGGAGAACAGCGACTGACCGGTTTTCCTTCATCCTCCAGCAGCGCAGGACTTGAGTTGAGAAACTAGTGCAGACAGGATGTTTGTGAGAAAGGCAGGAGGAGAGAGAGATGGAGGGAAGGCTACGCGAGCGCTTCTTAGCATTTAAATCAGTTCATGCTTTACATTTTGCCACGTAATAACCTGGAGCATGGGCTGCGTCGCCTCCAGAACACCAGTAGGTGAGAATCGCACCCTCCGTTTTCCTCCGAGCATGAAAAGCAGGCGTGAACGGCTCGCATCAGAGCGCGTTTCTGAAACCTGAGCTCGACTGCAGCCCACACACACTTCTGATGGAGAGCGAGAGAGATGTGCACAAACTGCAGGCTTTTTTCTGCCCTCGAGTGCTTGCGAGTGCATGGATGCGGCGTGTACGAGCTGATCGCAGTGTTTGGATGATCAGGCCGGGTTACGGAGGGTTTGCACGCTTCTGCATGCATCTGCATTAAACCTGCATCAGTGCTCGTTCATCACATGGTGGATTCTCGGGTCAGGTTACATTAGAGAAGCTTGTGCTTCATTGTACGTGCGGCAGGAGTGAGGCAGTCATGCTGCATGTACAGTACGCAGTAAACCAGCAGCGTTTTGCCCTTGTGCCCTGTCTTTGTTTACAGCGTGTCGACGACAATTACAGCCGTTTCATCCGTCAGCTACAGCTCTTATATGTCCTGGAGGTTGATTTGTAATAAAAATAACAGGCTTCAGGTTTTTATTTAATTTTTGAAGGTCGCATTAAAAGTGCATTGGAAACTTTTTACAATCCATTTCTATATTTTTCTTACTTTTCGAATGATTAGGCAATATGTAGCTATAGATTTTACCTTTTGACCCAGATTAAGGCAGTTTTCAAACATAAAAAATTCCATCTTAAAAAATGCATTATTAAACTTTTGGAGCTATGAGTGTGAATAAACCATTTCAGGATTTCAGTGTCTATTTTTTTATATATCAAAAAATGTCATTGCAATTAAGCACTATTTAAAATTCAGTGACATGACGTTACTGAAAAAAGTTTGACGGAATATAAATCTATATTTGAATATGAATACATGCAACTAGTGCTTGTTCGTTTAATTCTGTCAATCATGATTAATGTCCAGGTCTTTCCCCACATTCCCTACAAGAACTGAGCATGGAAAAAAACTAAATCCAATGCCTTTCCACTCTGGGGAGTCCCGAACAAATGACCTCAGATTTATTTTCACCACGCAAATCGTTTTTTAATCTTGTGTTGTAATTATTAATGACATATCAGGATACCGGGGCCATTCAAAACCTGCACGCGCCATTACCTCTGTAGCGTGAGAGTTGTCCCGTTAATTGCTGATAAACGTGCCGGTTAAGGTTCGGCATCCTCGCTGTGACAGGAGAGATAACTGATCATGTTACCTGTGAAGAATTATACTACACTTACAGTAAATGTTCTTTATTGGCATTTTTGGTTCCATCCATTCCACAAAAAGCTCTTAATAATGGAAAAACGTTCTTTAGATTGTATAAGAATAGGAGGTTACACTTTATTTTAGTGCTGTAGTTACTCAAATAAGTACTGAGTACTGTTAATTAACTACATGTACTTACTATAGAGTTACAGTTAGGGTTAGGGTTTGGTTTAGTGTTATTTACTTGTAATTATGCATAATTCACTGTTATTACTATAGTAAGTACATGTAGTAACGTGTAACTACGGCACTGTAAAATAAAGTGTACCGAATAGGAGTCTCATGTCTCATTGCATTCTCATGTTTTATTCCAAAATGTTTGAAATTTTATTGTATTTAAATGCTCTATGAAATTTGATGACATTTAGTCAAGTTCGCTTGAATGAATTAGCATGTTGCTAGCATGTTTTAGTACATTGCTAGCATGATTTAACATGTTGTTAGCATGAATTAAGTGGATTGTTAGCATGATTTAGCATATTGCTAGCATGATTTAGCATGTTGCTAGCTTGTTTTAACATTGCTAGCATGAAGTAGTACATTGTTAGCATGATTCAGCATGTTGCTAGCATGTTTGAGTACAATAGGTGCGTCACAATTCGCATACTTATGCACTATTCTATAACGTTTTTTAAGTACAAATAGTGCGAGTTGTGACATGTTCACACAGAAAATTCCAAAGAGAAAAAGTGCACTTTAAATACCCGGATGATGCACTAAATTAACGGAAAAAACGAAGTGTGAAATGTTGGACACTTCATGCACTCAACTGTCACAGCTTTAATTACGTTGTGGAGGGGGAGGGGGGATCAGATGCTGTTGTTTAATAAGTATATAATGTATAAGTGCGTAATTTGGGACGCAACTATTGTTAGCATGAATTATCATGTTATAAACGCGTTTTAACACATTGGTAACATGAAATATCATGTTGCTAGCATGTTTTAACACATTACTAGCATGAATTAACACGTTACTAACACGTTTGACTAGGGGTGTAACGGCACACAAAACTCACGGTACCTCGGTTTTGAAGTCACGGTTCGGTACGGTTTTCGGTACAGCAGGTGGGGAGAAAACTAAACATAAAATTGCTTTTTTTTAATTAAACTGGTTTACTGAACAAATTGTGTTTTTGTCTTTAAATATATTAAATTAAATTATACTAAAAGTTTCTTAAGGATACAAAAATGATCTCTGCTAATGCTATAAACTCTGTAGGGAGCCCTTACTTGAACATTATGCTACTATAATATAAAAGGTTAACAACTGAGCCCAAACTATTAGCCTAAATTCAATTGCTTTTTGTTTTTAGATTAAATAATCAACACTCAAATAACAAATTGTATGCAAACATGTTAGCTGCACCTATAAGGCAGTTTTTGCATTAACTTCTAAATGTTTTTACTCCAATTCGTTGTTAAAATATAATCATTTCTACACAGTGGTTGTCATTTTCACAACAGATTCATTTAAACATACATTAAATAGCCTAATCAGGACATCACTAAAAGGTTAAGTAAAATATAATGATTATATAGGCTAATACAGTGCATATATTAAGCGAAAAAGTTAATTTCTCTAGCGAACTAACAAACTTTGGACTTTGAATTGAAGCAATTACACGAGATATGACTGTTTCAGTAAGTTGTACTGTATCTTTCAACATACCTTCAGATGTTCATTCATGTTTATTCTGTAGCTAGTATTAAAGAGGAAGAGATGATCGCGTTCACTCGCGCTGCCGGTGCCTGTACAGTGATCTGTCACGGCGCATCAAAGCTCGTCAAAACGGCATTTTCTGTTTAAATTTTGGGATTTTGTGGACAGAATTTGAAGGATGACACTTCGTTTCTTATCGAAAGTAACAAAACGCAGAGCTTATTGCGATTATTGGTGGTTAGGCTACAACGTTGCAATGTAATGCTTTGGTACACACGTGCACCGAACCGACAGCCCTGTACCAAAACGGTTCGGTACGAATAAGTGTACCGTTACACACCTACATTTAACACATTGCTAACACAAATTAGCACATTGCTAGCATGATTTAGCATAATTCTAGCACATTTAGCACACTGTTAGCATGAATTAGCATGTTAGCAAGTTTGAATATTGTTACTATGAAATACTGTTGCTAGCATGTTTTAGCATATTGATAACATAAATTAGCATGTTTTTAGCATGTTTTAACACATTGCTAGCATGATTTAGCATGTTGCTAGCATGTTTTAAAATATTTTTACCATGATTTGGCATACTGCTAGCATGTTCTAGCAAATTGTTAACATGAATTAGTATGTTAGCAAGTTTTACCACTGCTACCATGAAATACTAGCTGCGTCCAAAATCGCGTATTGTTGAGCAGGTACTACATTCAATTCAATTCACATTTATTTGTAAAGCGCTTTTCATGATACATATTGTTTCAAAGCAGCTTAACAGAGAATGCATGTCAACATTACAATTTAAAGAATGCAATAATTTAGGCAATTTAAATTACAATCACTGTTAGCACTGTTACATTTGAATTTAGATTTAAATTTATTTCACGACCATTGAAAAAAAACGTTCCATATATACGTTCCATATTATTCGCACATACTACATCTGCTATGTTGTTACTGTCACATGACCTACCAGCGTCAGTTACACCCTTCAACTCCATTCACAAATCCTCACCCATGGCCTCATGGGATAGTAAAGTGTCCATCATATGCTCACTTCAGATTCTTACCGGAAGTAGTAAGTCATCTGTGTACTTTTGCCTACTGTTTTTCGAATACTATGAATTTGGACATACTACTCTTTTCGCATACTATATAGTAGAGAAGTATTCGATTTCGGATGCAGCGACTATGTTGCTAGCATGTTTAACACATTGCTAGCATGATTTAGCATGTTGCTAGCATGTTTTAACACATTGCTAGCATGATTTAGCATGTTGCTAGCATGTTTTAACACATTGCAAGCATGATTTAGCATGTTGCTAGCATGTTTTAACATATTGTAACCATGATTTAGCATACTGCTAGCATGTTCTAGCACATTGTTGCCATGAATTAGTATGTTAGCAAGTTTTACCATTGCTACCATGAAATACTAGCTGCGTCCAAAATCGCGTATTGTTGAGCAGGTACTACATTTAAATTTAAATTTACTTCACGAATGCATGTAGTATGAATGAATACGGACATACTACATCCACTGTGTTGTTACTGTCACATGACCTACCAGCGTCAGTTACATTGTACATCGTATGCGCACATCAGAATCTCGCCGGAAGTAGTAAGTCATCTGGGTACTTTCGCCTACTGTTTTTCGAATACTATGAATTCGGACATACTACTCTTTTTGCATACTGTTTTTCGCATACTATATAGTAGAGAAGTATTCGATTTCGGATGCAGCGACTATGTTGCTAGCATGTTTAACACATTGCTAGCATGATTTAGAATGTTGCTAGCATGTTTTAACACATTTCAAGCATGATTTAGCATGTTTTAACATATTGTAACCATGATTTAGCATACTGCTAGCATGTTCTAGCACATTGTTGCCATGAATTAGTATGTTAGCAAGTTTTAGCATTGCTACCATGAAATACTAGCTGTGTCCAAAATCACGTATTGTTGAGCAGGTACGACATTTAAATTTACTTCACGAATGCATGTAGTATGAATAAATTCGGGCATACTACATCCACTATGTTGTTACTGTCACATGACCTACCAGCGTCAGTTACATTGTACATCGTATGCGCACTTCAGAATCTCACCGGAAGTAGAAAGACATCTGGGTACTTTCGCCTACTGTTTTTCGAATACTATGAATTCGGACATACTACTCTTTTTGCATACTGTTTTTCGCATACTATATAGTAGAGAAGTATTCGATTTCGGATGCAGCGACTATGTTGCTAGCATGTTTAACACATTGCTAGCATGATTTAGCATGTTGCTAGCATGTTTTAACACATTGCAAGCATGATGTAGCATGTTTCTAGCATGTTTTAACATTGTTACCATGATTTAGCATACTGGTAGCATGTTCTAGCACACTGTTGCCATGAATTAGTATGTTAGCAAGTTTTAGCATTGCTACCATGAAATACTAGCTGTGTCCAAAATCGTGTATTGTTGAGCAGGTACGACATTTAAATTTAAATTTACTTCACGAATGCATGTAGTATGAATGAATTCGGACATACTACGTCCTGCTGTATTGTTACTGTCACATGACCTACCAGCGTCAGTTACATTGTACATCGTATGCGCACATCAGAATCTCGCCGGAAGTAGTAAGTCATCCGGGTACATACTACTGTTTTCGCATACTGTTTTTCGCATAATATATAGTAGAAAAGTATTCGATTTTGGATGCAGCGACTATGTTGCTAGCATGTTTAACACATTGCTAGCATGATTTAGCATGTTGCTAGCATGTCTAGCTAGTTTCTAGGCTTTGTTAGTAATAGATAGTTGGTGAATGAAACTTAAATACTCTATTAGAGTTATTATATAAAAGTTTTGACCCCCTCAATGAAAGTTTATGGGATTTTTCATAGTTTTGATCATCCATTTAGTGAAAACCGTAAGTCTGATCAGTTATAAAAGATATAGCAACCCGAGTCAGACCGCTCTGAAGCTCTTGGAGGAGATACTGACTAAATCTAGTCTCAGAAGAAAAAGCAGCGTTTACTATGTTGGTTTTGTCAAGTTTGATGTAAACTTCATCAAATATGAGACAAATTCAAATTCTGCAAAATCACTTAGATTCAGATATAAAGCAGTTTTGTCTCAAAAATGAATTGCAGGAATAATGACTTTCAAAGAGGCTTGCTTTGCCTTCCAAAAAAGTGTCAAAAGTAGCAGCGGAGTGAGATTACATCAGCTTTGACCTGAGATCGGCCACGCATTATAAGTTCTGCTGTCATTCCGGAGAGGACAAGGACGGAAGACTCGTTTCGGTACGGTTATCAGGACAAGGACGGAGAGTACGCTCATTAAAGCGCTTCACTGTGAAATGTATATATCGAGACTGAGTGAGGTCATCTCTTTCGCCCCAGATGGCTCGGCCGCCGGTGGCCTGGAATCTGTCCGCGGCCTGGTGTGGGGCGGCGACCAGATGGATTTGATACGGTTTGCTAGAGAGGATCGTGTGTTCGAGGACCAGGGATTTGGAGAATGTTTAGCACTGAAATGCTCTGAATACTGTACACACGAAGGCTGGAGCTTTATTTTTCAGCCCCCAGTCTGGCTCTCATCAGGTGGTGCTTCTGTTTGATTTGTTTGTGGGTCACTCCGCTAGAACTAAGCGTCTGTAAAATCGTGTCCGTGAGTCAGCGAAGCACCCTATCGATTTCATGCAGAGACGCTAAAGTTGGAGTCCTGCTGGTGTTTTTGTAGATAATATTGGCCTCTCTGTTTTCAGCAACAGGTCTGGCAATCAATCTGCCATTAGTTTATCCAGAGAGAGTAACATCTCACGAAAATATCTCTAGGTTAAGTTTCACTTCAAGATCAAGACAAAATAAGAAATTATATATAATTTGCATAATGAAATGTCAGACCAGAGGCCATTTTTTGAATGGATGTCAATGGAGGAGAGGCTTCACTACGTAATCCCATAAACTGCTTTTGAGGGAAAACGGCTTATTTAATGAATCAACAGCCTATTGGCTGATCTTCAACATGTTTGCTCTTAAACACTAGTTTTGGATTGATCTATTTTATAGTTTATACTGGGGAAAAAATGCAGTTTAATAACGTCACGGACAATTGCGCAACAGGTATGATTCAGTTTACGGCATTTATTTCTATGGTATCCGCAAACAGTGATTGACTGTCACACAACTCTAAGCGAAATTCAATGACGCCAAGGCTGTAATGTGATTGGTTATCAAGGGACACGTGATCCAAGTTGCCCGATATTCCCTCGTATCTCCCAATAATACGACCATATACACATTTTATTAGGTACATCTATTCAACTGCCCATTAACACAAATATCTAATCAGCCAATCACATGGCAGCAACTCAATGCATTTAGGCATGAGCATCAGAATGGGGAAGAAAGTTGATTTAAGTGACTTTGATTTGGATTTCAGAAACTGCTGATCTACTGGGATTTTCACACACAACCTTCTCTAGGGTTTACAGAAAATGGTCCGAAAAAGAGATCCAGTGAGTGGCATTCTGTGGGTGAAAAAAGAAAAAGCCAAAACATTTCGATTGCCCCCTGGTGGCTGGCTGCAGTATAGGTCATAAACCACGCCCTCTCCATGTAATCGAATGTGACACGAGCCAAACTACAAAATTCAATTACACTTCAAATTATTTTTTTCTGAAGATGGTTTGTGTCATTTTAGGTAGTTCTTATTACTCTGAAGTGTGTTCAAGTGTTAGTTTTTCCATTAAGTTTGGATTTAGTTAGTTATCTGATGCTATAAAACGGGAAGTTTCGAGTCGGAAGTTTGAGCTCCACCTCAGGATCACTACTGCACAGACTTGGGCTCTGAACTACGCAACCACCAAGGACCGTTTTTGGGATATTTTGGATTCGTTTGTTTACAGTGGAAGGAAGTGGAGACATGTTGTCCATCTTTCTTCACAGTCTATTGTTCAAGCTGATAGAAAGGCAACAGTAACTCAAATAACCACTCGTCCATCCTTGAAGCAGATGATCTACAGCAGCAGAAGACACACCATTGACACTCCTGTCAGCTGAGGACAACAAACTGAGGCTATAATTCACACAGGTTCACCAAAACTGAACCATAGAAGATTGGAAAAACGTTGTCTGGTCTGATGAGTCTCGATTTCTGCTGCGACTTTCAAATGTTAGAGTCAGAATTTGGTGTAAACATCATGAAAGCATGGATCAATCCAGCCTTGTATCAACAAGTTAGGCTGCTGGTGGTGTAATGGTGTGAGGGAGATTTTTCTTGGCACACTTTGGGCCTCTCAGTACCAGTTGAGGTTTGTTTAAATGCCACAGCCTTCCTGAGTATTATTGCTGACCATGTCCATCCCTTTATGACCACAGTGGACCATCTTCTGATGGATACATCAAGCAGAATGTCACAAAGCTCAAATCATCTCAAACTGACCATGACAATGAGTTCACTAAACTCAAACGGTCTCCACAGTCACCAGATCTCAATCCAGTAGAGCAGCTTTGGGATGTGCTGGAACGGCAAAAGGATGTAGAATAAAGTGGCCGGTGAGTGTCTGACCTGGATGTGTTCTTGGCATATTTCATGAGGTTCGGCCATTAAGTTAAATGGTGTTATTGAGAGAAACTAACACCACTGCTGGAGTCCAGGCTGACTGACGGACCACCACGGTCGCTGACATCCGTCACTGTTATTGTCTGCATGTATTGGGTTTTATTGAAACTCATTAGGGAAGAGGTTTGAAACCAGGTGAAACCCAACCTGATTCAAGGCCGGGGTGTTAACGGGACCGTAGGGGACATGGATCAGCAGTGCAGGAGAGCGAGCAAAACCTCAGGGCTTTAACCTCTGACCTTTCCCATTTATCTCTATCGGTCAAATGTGTGTAATGTATCAAAGGATCCTCTGGAGTGCATATGTCTGGTTCATATTTCACCCTGAAATCAAAAGAAAGAACTGAGAAATTATATGTTGCAATAAGGAATTACATTTGTTTGCATTGTGACATTATTTTCGTGACAATTAAGGATATTTAATATCTAAATTATCATTATTATAATGTGTCTGGATATTTTACTTGTAAATTTTGTCATTTTAATTATTGTCCAGGCTGATATTTATAGTGTTTTTATACTCTGCATAATTTTTACACACATTTTTTTTTTTTTTGCCATTACTGTAATGCGAATAGTTTTTTGTTGTTGTTTGTGATTGGTAATGTAAATTGGTGAGGGCAGTGGTTCATTTTCATATTATATTGATAAATGATAAATATAGATTTTAAATATTGTTACAGTGCTTAATGGTCCTACATTTACTCTTATTTTCTTTATGCAAAATGTAATTTCTTTTATTTTTGGGGGATGATTTTGTGATGAAATATGGCCTGTTCAGACACTATAACAACAATATCATTCCAGCGACATGTTTCTTCTGTAGTCAACATGCGCTCTGGCTTGTGTAAGTGTTAATGATTTGGGCCGTGTAAATATTCCCACACATGCACACAGGAAATGATGTCATCTTGCTCCATTAAGCCTCACCTAAGGGAGTGTAGCGTTTGACATTTGATGTGAGGCCGCCTGCGGTGTTGATCCGTTCGGATCCGCGTGTCTGTGACGTGTGAGTCAGTCGATCAGGGACAGAGATGCTCGAACTGGTGCGTGGAATTAAAAGATAAAAATCTGTCATGTATGAATGGTAGTCTTTCTTAAACGTCACTAACCTGACGAAATTTATTCCTGTAAAACTCTTGTTGCATCACGCAAATCCAGCCAGTCAGTTTAGAGTTTCCCAGATGAAGAAGGTGCATGTTTGTGTGCATCAGTGGCAAATACTAAAGCAAAAGTTTGTGTTTGGCCATATAGGTTGTAAATGATCTTGCATCTTGATTGCATGTTCATGCATGAGTGCATTAGAGAGAGAAACACGTCTGCTGCTCTGCTATGGTAACCAATCAAATGAAGTGATCAGGAAGGGTCACTGAAACTATCTATCATGCCTGACATTTTTCTTTTAAATGAACATTTTTATGTTTTTAATTTTATCAGTGACATTTTTGAAAATAAGTAACAACCTTTTTATTGCCATTAAAGTGATATTACTGAACCTAAACATAGAAGCCTGATAAAAATGCTCATTAATTAATTTATATTTATTTTATTATATCTATCTATATTTAAATGTATAATTTATTATATGTAAATACTACTATTATTATTATTATTATTACTATTCTTTTTGTTATTGTTGTTATTATTAAATTTCAATTAATATAAAATAATCAATATAATAATATTATTTATTTATATAATATCCCAATATCTATCAGATATTTTAGATAGCTATATATGTAGATGTATATATAAATCCACACACATACATGTATATATTTAAGAAATATTTACGTGTGTGTGTGTGTGTACACAATGTAAATATAAATATTATTTTATTTTAATATTATTAATATTTATATATTTAAGAAATATTTACGTGTGTGTGTGTATACACACAATGTAAATATATTATTTTATTATTTTAATATTATTAATATTTAAGAAATATTTGTACGTGTGTGTGTGTATATATATATTTATTTATATATAATTTATATTATATATAAATATTATATATTTTTGTTAAATATATACATGTATGTGTATTTATATATATACATAATAATTATACACAGTATATATTTGCGATTAATCACAATTAATCGTTTGACACTATATATATATATATATATATATATATATATATATATATATATATATATATATATATATATATATTAATTCATATTAATAATATTAAATAGCACAATAATAATATCAATTAATGCAAATATAATTAATATTATTATTTATTTATATAATATCCCAGTATTAATAAGATATTTTAGGTAGCTATCTGTAGTTTTATATATAACTATAATATTATGATATGTAAATAATAATAATTGTAATATTTATTGTGTAATTGTGTTTTTATTTGTATAATATTAATATAATTGAATTGCTTTTATAATATGATGTATATAAGGCCCCAGCAGCAGTCAGATATTGATGGTTTGGTTGCCATGGCAGTGTGTGTTGGGTCGTTGGGTCAGTAGCGAGTGGCTCAGCATCCTCTCCTGCTTCCCCACAGTGGCGGGCGACAGGTTGCGTGTGGACTGGAGCCCGAGGAGTTCCTACTCCGACCTCGCACTGCTGGGCAACACACGGACCAGTTTGGCGCGCGGCCTGGGCACGGCATTTGGGTACTCGGACCGTTACCTCAAGGTGCCAAAGTTCCTCTCAATCTGTTCCATATCCATTTATATTTCACAGCGTCCGGAAACGGCACTCGCCCTTTTTCCTTCCTCTGTTATTCGCCCACCGTCGAGCGTCGGAGGGTTAGAAAGTGAAAAGTGGGCCACAGATTCTGCTTCTGCCATCTCGCTCCAAGGCCTGCCGTTCACGAGCTATTTCTGTCATCATTATATGGTTAGCGGTCGCGCTGCACCCTACATTCACATAACGTCTTCCAAACGCCCTCACTTGTGGCTGCGCGCGCGTCATGAGAGCAGCGCGAGGACGCGAAATGCTGCTGTCAGATCTGAGCTGATTAAGACTCGAAACGAGTTTCTGAGCGATTCAGCGTTCGGAGCAGCAAATTGTTTTCTCAGCTTTTCTCGGATTGATAATGACCTAATTAACCGGGGCCAATTGCGCTGCACTCGGTTCCTCGCTCTGACTTTCATTAAATGTTCACTAGTTAGTCGTCTAATCATTCACGAGTCATTCTGAGTAATTAGCAATTAATTCTTAATGTGGTTTTTTAAACCGAATTCACAGCGTCGCTGCACTAATGTGTTTTGTCTTTAAACAGTCCCGCTACAGTGGATACATCTACAGGACGTCTTTAGGGTTTCAGCATGTAAAAACACTGCTTTTTCTGTTTATACCAGTATGTATACGTTTATAGTTATTTTATATTTAAGTTTATATATAATACTACATTTCTGTAATTAAAAGTATAAAAAACAATTTATTTAAAATATTAATACATATAATATCACATTTTTTAGTTAGGAAATGGTTATTTTATATAGTATATAAATATAAAATAAGTATCAATGTATCTAATTATATATATATATATATATATATATATATATATATATATATATATATATATATATAAATTATATGTTATGTCTATACATTTTGTGTAGAATAGAATAGATGAAGATAGAATAGAATAAGATAAAATACAATAGAATAGAATACAATAGAATAGAATACAATAGAATATACAAAAATAGAATAGAATTGATGCAGATTGAATGGAATAGATGATAGAGTAGAATAGATGATAGAATAGAATTGATGAAGATAGAATACACAAAGATAGAATAGAATAGATGAAGATAGGATAAAATATAATTGATTTAGATAGAATAGAATACAATAGAATATACACAGATATAATAGAATAGATGAAGATAGAATAGAATTGATGAAGATAGAATACACAAAGATAAAATAGATTCGAAGATAGGATAAAATACAATTTATGAAGATAGAATAGAATACAATATAATATACGTACGTAGAATAGATGAGGAGAATTGAATTGATGAATACACAAAGTTAGAATAGAATAGATGAAGATAGGATAAAATATAATTGATTTAGATAGAATAGAATACAATAGAATATACATAGATATAATGGATTGGAATTTTGAATTCTAAGAAGATTGAATAGAATAGATGAAGATAGAGTAGAATAGATGAAGATAGAATAGAATTGATGAAGATAGAATACCAAAGATAGAATAGAATTGACGAAGATAGGATAAAATAAAATAGATGAAGATATAATAGAATACAATAGAATACACAAAGATAGAATAGAATTGATGAAGATAGAATAGAATACAATAGAATATACGTAGATGGAATAGATGAGAATAGAACTGATGAAGATAGAATAGAATAGATAAAGTTAGGATAAAATATAATTAGATTTAGATAGAATAGAATACAATAGAATATACATAGATAGAATAGATGAAGATAGAATAGAATTGATGAAGATTGAATAGACTAAGATAGAATAGAATTGACGAAGATAGGATAAAATAAAATTGATGAAGATAGAATAGAATACAATAGAATATACCAATATAGAATAGATGAAGATAGAATAGAATAGACGTCAGTGCATCAGAACACAAATAACAGTCTTGACAAGATGGAGAGAATAGAATAGAATAGAATAGAATAGAATAGACAAAGTCCAATAAAATATGAGTGTGTGTGTGTGTGTGTGTTTAGTATAACTTTAACTAATAAAATATATCATATATCAGATAAATGTGTATTTTATACAGTAGGCAGGTATATCCAATATTTTTATTAATATACATTTTTTTCTCATCAGTCCTATGACCCATTTTTGAGTTACGACCCACCAGTAGAGAACCATATTAACATAAATAAAATAATACAAAATAAGTAATATAAAAATATAAGCACTGTAAATTGAACAGTGGTGTGGTGCTGCAAAACAGGAGGATCTAATTGTGGATCTCATGAGAGAGAGAGAGACGGAGAGACAGGTGTCATGACGGGGAATGCAGTTGGTGTGTGCGTGTGTGTGTGAGTGTGTGTGTGTTGCATGTGCGTAATGTGCTGTTTGCATGTGTGTTCATGAGAGAGAGAGCGCGAGAGAGACAGTAACCCTGATCAAATGTGCTGCATGTGACGTCATCCAGCATCCATTCCGCCGTATCCTTGGAGAAATCATTCCATGGTGACTGGTTGCTATAGAAATGCTCGTTTCCATCCAAGTTCCAGCGGAATAACGTGGTGTGCGCTTGACGTGGCATGTCAGTGAGAACGGACTCCATGGAGAAGCTTTTGTTCCTGTGTGGAGGGAGCGGAGAGCCGGTATCACTGCTCAGTATTCATCATTCCTGCCTGTCTCTGTGTGTGTGTGTGTGTGTGTGTGTGTGTGTGTTTGAGAGGCAGATGTTTGGGAATGTTCTGAATCGGGTCTTTGGTCGTTTGCCGTGTTCATGTGTCTCTGAAGCGCAGGACCCGTGGGGTTCGTGTCCCTGCTGATCACTGTCTGTTGCTCTGATGATGTGCATGTGTATTCCAGCCTCACAGACAGACGGATGAGACTCCTGATGTCGACCTGCTCGTTCATTACTGTGTGTTTGCTGTTAGAAAACCTGTGGATCTGTGTGTGTGTGTGTGTGTGTGTGTGTCTCCGTCTCTCTGCTCAGAGGGTTGGTTTGCATGCAAATAGAGAAGTCAAGATTCAGTCCGACACTAGATTAGAGTAGAATAGTCTGTTTTGATGTTTGGCAGTCTACTCTACTCTAGTCTGCTGTTATCTGTTCTGTTCGATACTGTTCAATTCTGTTCCATTTTATTCTAGTCTAGTCTACTGTACTCATATCCATCTAGTCTAGAACTAAGTCCTCTTTTATTCTATTCTATTCTGTTCTATTCAATTTTATATTATTTCTCCTATTCCTTCCATCGAGACTGTTATTGTTATTTTCTGTTCTGCTGCACTGAGGTTCTTCTGTTCTGTTCTATTCTATTCTGTTCTGTTCTATTCTATTCTATTCTATTCTATTCTATTCTATTCTATTTTTATATTCTGTTCTTTTCTATTCAGCTGTACTCATTCTCTTCATCTGTTCTATTCTGTTCTATTCTATTCTGTTCTATTTTATTATATTCCTATTCCCCCATTTAGTCAAGACTGTTATTTTCTGTTCTGCTGCATTGAAGTTTGTCTGTTCTGTTCTATTCTATTCTATTCTAGTTATTTCTGTTATTTTATATTCTGTTTTTTTCTATTCAGCTGTTCATATGTATTCATTCTCTTCATATGTTCTAGATTTTTATTTTCTATTCTACTGCACTGAAGTTATTCTGTTCTATTCTATTCTATTCTGTTCATCTATTTTATTTTCTATTCTAGTCAAGTCATCTAGTTTATTTTCTATTCTATTCTGTTATATTTTATCTTCATCTGTTCTATTCTAACTTTCTGTTCTATTCTATCTTCTACTCTATCTGTTCTATTATATCTTCTATTCTGTCTTCATCTGTTCTATCTTCGTCTGTTCTATTCTATTTTCATCTATTGTATTCTATTTTCATATATTCTATTCTATTCTATTTTCATCTATAGTATTCTATTTTCATCTCTTCTATTATATTCTAATTTCATCTGTTCTATTATCTTTGTCTGTTCTATTTTATTCTGTCTTCATCTATTCTATCTTCATCTGTTCTGTTCTATCTTCTTCTATTCTATTCTACTTTCATCCATTCCATTCCATTCTATTCTATTCTAGTCAAATCTGTTCTATCTGTTCTGTTCTATTCTATCTTCATATTTTCTATTCTATTCTATTCTGTTCTATTCTATTCTATTCTATTTTCATCTCTTCTATTCTAATTTTATCTGTTCTATTATCTTTGTCTGTTCTATTTTATTCTGTCTTCATCTATTCTATCTTCATCTGTTCTGTTCTATCTTCTTCTATTCTATTCTACTTTCATCCATTCTATTCCATTCTATTCTAGTCAAATCTGTTCTGTTCTATTCTATCTTCATATTTTCTATTCTATTCTATTCTATTCTATTCTATTCTATTCTATTCTATTCTATTCTATTCTATTCTATTCTATTCTATTCTCCAGTGAGTGTCTGGGCTGTTTCACGGAGGTAACAGGTCACCAGCTGCAGTTTTAGTAAACAAGACAACTGTAAAATGGCAAAAGATCCTTTAAAAAGCTCCTGCTGAATGGAGTTCATTGAATTTGTGCTGTTTTCCTGGGCTTTGGCTCTTCAGGGACTGAATCTCAGCTCGGTGTTCAGTAGGGCAGTAGGCGACGGTCTGTACGTCTGCAGGAGTGTGTGTGTGTGAACGACTGTAATGGTGTTATTACCTCCAGCTCATGTAGGGAATTATCAGCGTGTATCTCGAGAGCTCTCGGGGACGGAGCTTGCGTGCTTTTTATTTTCAATATGTATCCGTTGTTATTTTGCCGCCCGCTCCATTAATTTTGCCATGACGTGTTCGCTAATGTGTTTAACCTCATACCTGCTCAGGAGGGTTCAAACACGCCACGTGCACGTGCCGACCGCGAGTCCCTGTGGATACTAAAGACACGAACGACTCGACACAGAAACACATGTGACCTTACACACACACCGTAACCTCTACAGCCTCATGGTAGGTGAAGAAAGGCAGCTTTGCTCTTGAGGGATTCTCACTTTGAGACAGAATATTGCAATATTTGGCTGCAAAATCAGGTGAAAAAAAATGCAGGAAAAACCCGAGCCACATCTACAGATCAGAAGATCAGAGACTTGAGCACTGCCGTAGCAAAAATAAATATTAAGTCTTTATAGACAAAAAGATGAGAAATGCAGAGAAGAAATCTTTGTTTTGTTTTGCTGAGCTTTAACTCAGTGTTTTGTTGTCTTCTCTCAGGTAAATGTTGAGGACAGCAACGACATGTTACCTAAATCCAGACGAGCTCTCACCATTCAAGAGATCGCAGCGCTGGCTAGATCTTCACTTCACGGTAAAAACACACAGATCACGGCTCTCTCGATTACTTTCATTGGTTTCATTGACAATAACTGTGATCCTACACCCAAACCATATATAAAGTATATTTAAATACATATGTAGAGAATTATTTGTGATAAAAATGTTTGTCTTCATAATCTGTCAATGAAATGTAATAATTAATTTGCTCTGTGACTGTCTCTTAAAACAACTTTCTGTTTTCTAAAGTCTTAAATCGCACGGGATGCTGGTTAATGTTAAAGGATTAATTCACTTCAGAATTAAAATTTTCTGATAGTTTACTCACCTCCATGTCATCTAAGATGTTCATGTCTTTCTTTCTTCAGTCAAAAACAGAAATGAAGGTTTTTGAGGAAAACATTCCAGGATTTTTCTCCATATAGTGGACTTCACTGGGGTTCAACGGGTTGAAGGTCCAAATGTCAGTTTCAGTGCAGCTTCAAAGAGCTCTACATGATCCCAGACGAGGAATAAGAGTCTTATCTAGAGAAACCATCGGCCATTTTCTAAAAAAATAAAAACATTTGTATACTTTTTAACCACAACTGCTCGTCTTGCACTGCTCTACGATGCGTCACTCATTACGTAATCACGTTGGAAAAGTCACGCGTGTTGTAGGTGGAAGTACCGCGGTAGGGTGAAAAACTCAAAATTGTCCAACATCGTTGTTTTACCTCTTTTTGTAAAGGTCATTTGACTTAGTCTTTGCACATTCACTTTGTAAACACTGGATTGGTACTTCTGCCTACGTCACGCGTGATCTTTCCAACATGATTACGTATGTGCAAGACGAGCATTTGTGGTTTAAAAGTATATAATTTTTAATTATTTTTAGAAAATGGCTGATGGTTTCTCTAGATCAGACTCTTATTCCTTGTCTGGGATCATGTAGAGCTCTTTGAAGCTGCACTGAAACTGACATTTGGACCTTCAACCCGTTGAACCCCAGTGAAGTCCACTATATGGAGAAAAATCCTGGAATGTTTTCATCAAAAACCTTCATTTCTGTTTTTGACTGAAGAAAGAAAGACATGAACATCTTGGATGACATGGGGGTGAGTAAATTATCAGGAAATTTGAATTCTGAAATGAACAAATCCTTTAATGTTAACCAATAGTCAAATACCCGTTTAGTTTATTTTAAGCTGCTGTTGTAGACGTTGCACCTTATTAAAACCTTGTCAATAGTTAACAGTAATTTAATGATGATTAATGGTAGTGTAATAAAAGTTACAGCAACAATGGAAAAATAACAATAGATTTGATAATCAAGCATCTCCACTGGGACACATTGAGGTGCTGTATTGTTCTCATAATGTAGGTCATTTGGTCTCCACAAAGATCACAAAACCTGACCCTCACACACACACCTTACATAGAGATACAAGAGATCTTCACGGTAAACACACACGCGTGCTTTACACTGCACGTGACGAGTCCTTTGTGTCGCACTGACTGACACCGTGACAGTGGCCTGCATTAGTCCTCATGTATTATGCAGCTTTCTGGTCGCTGACCCCTGCGTTTGTGTGCAGGTATCTCGCAGGTGGTCAAAGATCATGTGACGAAGCCCACGGCAATGGCGCAGGGGCGCGTGGCCCACCTGATCGAGTGGAAGGGCTGGTGTAAACCCACCGACACTCCCAGCGCTCTGGAGTCCCACCTCACCTCATACTCTCATCTGTCCGAGGGCGAGCAGGAGGCGCGCTTCGCTGCCGGTCAGTGACCTCCAGACAACCAGTCCTTATTTAATCACGTTACTATAGGGTTATGATTAGAGTTTGTTTTAGGGAAAGTTGCATGTAATTATGCATAATTTATAGTGTAACAATGACACTGTAAAATAAAGTGTTACCAAATTTTCACATTACGATAATTGCTAAAGCTTTTATCATGGTATACAGCATTGAAATAAGCTACATTTGATCCAAAGTGCGTGACATGGAGGCGCCGGTGCGATCACTTGCATTTTTTGTAATCAACTTAAAATATGCCGTCATTTTTGGCCAAGAGTAATACATAATTCTAAACTGTAAAGTTTCTTTTAATTGTGTAAACTCACAATAACAAAACTTTGACGATGAGCTTTCTGCCGTCTCAGTCTCTGTGAAGTTGAGCTTGTCAAAAAAATAAATCAAAACTCAGCATATACTTGCCTCATAGACATGAGAAATATATCTATAGAAAGCTTGAAATGTCAAGCGATTGTCAACCAATTCAAGCAGAAAACAATATTCTCAGATAATGTAATCTGTAGGAAACGTACATATAAGCGTGTTCACTACTGCGGAGATGACGAGTCAGCATCATCAACTTCATCTCTGCAGCCTGAAAACACAGAAAACATGCTCAATAAATGATTAAAATGTTAAAACAGTCTCCTTGCTGTTTTTTCACGACACGTTCATAATCATTACTTTTGCTGGTGTGCTGTGGCATGCTTTATGCGTGTGCTTGAGCGCTGATTAGGCTATGTAATATATGTAGGCAATTACAGGCTCATTATTATGATTTATATGGCTAATTAATATACACGTGCGATTAGTCGACTAATCACTTAAATGCACTAGTGTTGTCAAAAGTACCGACTTCGGTACCAAGTCGGGAATGACATTTTAAAAAGGTGACAATACCAACATTTCCCTTTATCATTTTGAGCGCTGTTAAACAGATTAGTAAACACCTCTGATTGGCCATTGTGTTCACGTGCTCAACAGATATGTCTGTGATTGGCTACAATGATCAACACTTTAAAAGACATCTTTGAGGGCCGAAGGTCAATCAGAGAGCCTATGATGACCCCTGTCCATCGGTGAAAGCACCTACAAGCACCTTTGGGCAGTTGTGGCCTAATGGTTAGAGAGTTGTAACCCGAAGGATGTGGTTTTGAGTCTCGGTACCGGCAGGAAATGTACAAACCCGATTCCAAAAAAGTTGGGACACTGTAGAAATTGTGAATAAAAACAGAATGCAATGATGTGTAAGTTTCAAATTTCAATATTTTATTCAGAATACAACATAGATGACATATCAAATGTTTAAACTGAGAAAATGTATCATTTTAAGGGAAAAATAAGTTGATTTTAAATTTCATGGCATCAACACATCTCAAAAAAGTTGGGACAAGGCCATGTTTACCACTGTGTGGCATCCCCTCTTCTTTTTATAACAGTCTGCAAACGTCTGGGGACTGAGGAGACAAGTTGCTCAAGTTTAGGAATAGGAATGTTGTCCCATTCTTGTCTAATACAGGCTTCTAGTTGCTCAACTGTCTTAGGTCTTCTTTGTCGCATCTTCCTCTTTATGATGCGCCAAATGTTTTCTATGGGTGAAAGATCTGGACTGCAGGCTGGCCATTTCAGTACCCGGATCCTTCTTCTACACAGCCATGATGTTGTAATTGATGCAGTATGTGGTCTGGCATTGGCATGTTGGAAAATGCAAGGTCTTCCCTGAAAGAGACAACGTCTGGATGGGAGCATATGTTGTTCTAGAACTTGAATATACCTTTCAGCATTGATGGTGCCTTTCCAGATGTGTAAGCTGCCCATGCCACACGCACTCATGCAACCCCATACCATCAGAGATGCAGGCTTCTGAACTGAGCGCTGGTAACAACTTGGGTTGTCCTTGTCCTCTTTAGTCCGGATGACATGGCGTCCCAGTTTTCCAAAAAGAACTTCAAATTTTGATTCGTCTGACCACAGAACAGTTTTCCACTTTGCCACAGTCCATTTTAAATGAGCCTTGGCCCAGAGAAATCATGTTTAGATATGGCTTCTTTTTTGACCTATAGAGTTTTAGCCGGCAACGGCGAATGGCACGGTGGATTGTGTTCACCGACAATGTTTTCTGGAAGTATTCCTGAGCCCATGTTGTGATTTCCATTACAGTAGCATTCCTGTATGTGATGCAGTGCCGTCTAAGGGCCGAAGATCACGGGCATCCAGTATGGTTTTCCGGCCTTGACCCTTACGCACAGAGATTGTTCCAGATTCTCTCAATCTTTGGATGATATTATGCACTGTAGATGATGATAACTTCAAACTCTTTGCAGTTTTTCTCTGAGAAACTCCTTTCTGATATTGCTCCACTATTTTTGCCGCAGCATTGGGGGAATTGGTGATCCTCTGCCCATCTTGACTTCTGAGAGACACTGCCACTCTGAGAGGCTCTTTTTATACCCAATCATGTTGCCAATTGACCTAATAAGTTGCAAATTGGTCCTCCAGCTGTTCCTTACATGTACATTTAACTTTTCCGGCCTCTTATTGCTACCTGTCCCAACTTTTTTGGAATGTGTAGCTCTCATGAAATCCAAAATGAGCCAATATTTGGCATGACATTTCAAAATGTCTCACTTTCAACATTTGATATGTTATCTATATTCTATTGTGAATAAAATATACGTTTATGAGATTTGTAAATTATTGCGTTCCTTTTTTATACACAATTTGTACAGTGTCCCAACTTTTTTGGAATCGGGTTTGTAGGTGTGGGAATTAGAATCAGAACCAGAAAATTTCTCCCAACTCCCAACCTTACCTAAACATCGTTGCAGACCAGGTGGACACTGCAGAAGTCATATGAGGCAATAAATAATCATTCTGTTGCATTAAAACTGCCCAACCCAGTCTGATTAATGGAGAAATCACTCCTTTGGTCTCTTTTTTAAGAGGACACTCGGATTATTGCAGAAGTGAAAGCAGCTTCAAAAAAACGAAAGTGTAAAAGAGTTATAGAAGTTTACTGTAAAGCAGATGTACTTAATTTTTAAGTTAACAAATAATACCTAATTAATGATGATTACTAAAAATGTGAAAGGGAAGAAAGGCCATAAATATAGCGAGCCAAGGAATAGTGAAAGTTAACAGGCTAGTGAAGTAATCAGACTTAACTCCACTTCCTTAAGAATTCACTCATTTCCTCACAATTCCCATCTGCACCTCTGAACTTCCCCAGCATGAGGAAGAGGTTAGACAGGAGCCCGTCTGCTTTCCTCAGCTCGTCTCTCTGAAGGTTACTTTCTGTTGCTCTCTGCTGTGACGAAGCGTTTTCTCTCAGCGACGGCATGATGAATTACGGGCAAACCTGAGAGGAATTCATTCACCGCTCGCTCTCTCTCTCTGTCAGTCAATGTCGTAGGATTTCCCTTTTCATAAAGTGACTAAATATTCATGTCATTTTGTTTGTCTGTGAGTTTTTTGTGTGTACAGTATATGTCCTTGTCAACGTGTGTGTTTGTCTGTTTACTGCAGAAACACACACACACACACACACACACACACACACACACAGTGACGCGGTGGGTGAAATTGAATTCTAGGAAAACTGCCAAACCTCAACAAAACTTGCTGTGTGTGAGTGTTTGCTGACGAAGCCTTAGCAAAGGGTGAAAGATGAATGGAAGGATGAATCTCTGAATTAACTTGTGTTGAGAGAGAGAGAGAGAGAGAGAGAGAGAGAGAGAGAGAGAGAATATATTCATTGATCTGTTTGTTTGAATCTGACATGTCAAATTCTGACTCAACTGATCACATTAGGGGCGGGGCCATCTGTTTGACTGATCAATGATAGACAGGGGAAGGGTTTTAATACTCTGATTATTTTTGCAGCGGCATAGAAATTGAGTTTGTTTTTTGTGAAATTAATTAATTACTTATTTCCTTACAGGTTCATGCTTGTTAGTGCTGGTTTAATGCTGGTCATCCGAGTTATTCAGATGCAGCTGGTTGACCAAAAAGTTTTTATTTTTATTATTATTATTATGCTTTTGCGTTTTTGCTATTTTATTTTATTTTTTTATCTAATGCAATTTAATTTAATTTAATGTTATTTTATGTTGCACCTATTGAGATTTTAATTGTTATTTTGCTTTATTTTGTTTCACTTTTATTGAACTTTATTTATTTTGCGCCTATTGAAGATTTCAATTACTTTGCATCTATTGAAATTAATTTTGCTTTTTTTTTTTGTTATTTTTATCTTATTCTATTTTGCACCTATTGAGTTTTATGTTATTTTGCTTTATTTTATTTTAGTTATTTTATTTTAATTGTTATTTTACTTTTATTTTATTTTAGTTTTGCTTTTATTTTTTGTATTTTTTATATTATTATTTTGCTTTTGTGTTTTTGCTATTTTATTTTTTAATCTAATTTAATTTACTGTTATTTTATTTTGCACCTATTGCGATTTTAATTGATATTTTGCTTTATTTTGTTTCACTTTTAGTTTTATCTTATTCTATTTTGCGCCAATTGAGATTTTAATTATTTTGCTTTATTTTATCTGCTTGCACTATTTTTATTTTACTTTATTGTACTTATTTTGCAATTTCACATTGTACGCAGATGTACACTTCTGTGGTACAAATATAGTTTTTGTCCTGCAATTAAACCATAGAAACAGCGAGAGCTTTAATTAGCTAATTGCCTCTATAACTCAATCACCACACATATGTGAGCATGTCTGGACAGAGCTGTGTGTGATATGAGCTGCTCAGCAGTGGTGAGGTCACTTCTTGCTCTCTGCGGACACTACTATGATGTCATAACAATTTCAGATTTAGGCGGTGTTCTATTTCGAATGACCTGTCAATCAAATGTGGGTTCTATGTGGCAGCCAATAAGAAGAATCTATCATCCTGTCTCCACAGTGACACATCACACCCTCTGCTACATTTGTTCAAATTACTGCAGTGCCTAGCAACCAATATGTGTGATCTAGTTATAAATGATGCATGTAATTTCTTTAATTGTATGTGTTTTTATCAGGGGTGGCAGAGCAGTTTGCCATTGCGGAGGCAAAGCTTCGTGCCTGGTCTTCAGTGGATGGTGACGAGTCTAACGACGATTCTTACGATGAAGATTTTCTACCTGCAAATGATCCCGTTACACAGAGCACAGGTACGCAGACACAAACACACTCTAAAATCTGATCGGCTGATCAAAGTCAGTGTTCAAAAACACATGCACACCTCTTCATGGATTTGACGTCTATATTGATGCACCAAGTTGCTATTTATTTCAATATTGTTAATGGATGTAATGATTTATTGATTTGTTATAGCATCTAATTAATATTCTTGAGTTTTGTTTTTTTTAATTAAGGCTAATGGTGCGTTTTTCTTTTTCTCCCCCCCCAAACTAAACGCAGAAACGCAGCACAGACATTATTGTCCTAGTGCCCTACTTTCATTCAGAAAACATCTCTTCCCCCCTCCCCCCCCCTTTAGTTTTGCTCTCCGCCGCTATTTGATATCCCAGCATTCATTTCTCCTGCAAGTTTAATGTGTTCTGCTGCGGCAGACCGTAGAGAGAGAGAGAGATTGAAGGGAATAAAGTTGTACCACATCCAGCTTGTTTCTTTGTACAGCTACAGTTTGCAAGTTAAAACAAAGTTTCATGGTACAAAACATTTCCAGTGCTAATTAAAGGATGAAAAAAATTGTCATCAATTATTTACGCTCATGATGTTCCAAACCCATAAGATTTTAATGAAATCTGAGAGATTCCTGTCCCTCCATTGACAGTCCACGCAACTATCACTTTGTCTCTTCAAAATCTTAAAACTAATCCATATGAATCAAGTGATTTAGTTCAAATTTTCTGAAGAGACTCGATTGCTTTATATGATGAACCAATTAAATTTTGGCTTTTATTCACATATAAACATTGATCAGCGAACATAAACGGATGCGTAACACGAGAATGAACCTCCATTGGTTCTCACTGAAGCTCAAACGTTCTGCGTAACACCAGAATGAACCTCATTGGTTCTTGCTGAAGCTCAAACGTGCTGCGTAACACCAGAATGAACCTCATTGGTTCTCGCGGAAGCTCAAACGTGCTTCGTAACACGAGAATGAACCTCATTGGTTCTTGCTGAAGCTCAAACGTGCTGCGTAACACCAGAATGAACCTCATTGGTTCTCGCGGAAGCTCAAACGTGCTTCGTAACACGAGAATGAACCTCATTGGTTCTTGCTGAAGCTCAAACGTGCTGTGTAACACCAGAATGAACCTCATTGGTTCTCGCGGAAGCTCAAACGTGCTTCGTAACACCAGAATGAACCTCATTGGTTCTTGCTGAAGCTCAAACGTGCTGCGTAACACCAGAATGAACCTCATTGGTTCTCGCGGAAGCTCAAACGTGCTTCGTAACACGAGAATGAACCTCATTGGTTCTTGCGGAAGCTCAAACGTGCTGCGTAACACCAGAATGAACCTCATTGGTTCTTGCTGAAGCTCAAACGTGCTGCGTAACACCAGAATGAACCTCATTGGTTCTCGCGGAAGCTCAAACGTGCTTCGTAACACGAGAATTAACCTCATTGGTTCTTGCTGAAGCTCAAACGTGCTGCGTAACACGAAAATGAACCTCATTGGTTCTTGCTGAAACTCAAACGTGCTGCGTAACACGAGAATTAACCTCATTGGTTCTTGCTGAAGCTCAAACGTGCTGCGTAACACCAGAGTGAACCTCATTGGTTCTTGCTGAAGCTCAAACGTGCTTCGTAACACGAGAATGAACCTCATTGGTTCTTGCTGAAGCTCAAACGTGCTGCGTAACACGAGAATGAACCTCATTGGTTCTTGCTGAAGCTCAAACGTGCTTCGTAACACGAGAATGAACCTCATTGGTTCTTGCTGAAGCTCAAACGTGCTTCATAACACGAGAATTAACCTCATTGGTTCTTGCTGAAGCTCAAACGTGCTGCGTAACACGAGAATGAACCTCACTGGTTCTTGCTGAAGCTCAAACGTGCTTCGTAACACCAGAATGAACCTCATTGGTTCTTGCTGAAGCTCAAACGTGCTGCGTAACACGAGAATGAACCTCACTGGTTCTTGCTGAAGCTCAAACGTGCTTCGTAACACCAGAATGAACCTCATTGGTTCTTGCTGAAGCTCAAACGTGCTGCGTAACACCAGAATGAACCTCATTGGTTCTCGCGGAAGCTCAAACGTGCTGCGTAACACCAGAATGAACCTCATTGGTTCTTGCTGAAGCTCAAACGCGCTGCGTAATACCAGAATGAACCTCATTGGTTCTCGCTGAAGCTCAAACGTGCTGCGTAACACGAGAATGAACCTCCATTGGTTCTCACTGAAGCTCAAACGTTCTGCGTAACACGAGAATGAACCTCCATTGGTTCTCGCGGAAGCTCAAACGTGCTGCGTAACACGAGAATGAACCTCATTGGTTCTCGCGGAAGCTCAAACGTGCTTCGTAACACGAGAATGAACCTCACTGGTTCTCGCGGAAGCTCAAACGTGCTGCGTAACACCAGAATGAACCTCATTGGTTCTTGCTGAAGCTCAAACGTGCTGCGTAACACGAGAATGAACCTTATTGGTTCTTGCTGAAGCTCAAACGTGCTGCGTAACACCAGAATGAACCTCATTGGTTCTCGCGGAAGCTCAAACGTGCTTCGTAACACGAGAATGAACCTCATTGGTTCTTGCTGAAGCTCAAACGTGCTGCGTAACACCAGAATGAACCTCATTGGTTCTCGCGGAAGCTCAAACGTGCTGCGTAACACCAGAATGAACCTCATTGGTTCTCGCGGAAGCTCAAACGTGCTGCGTAACACCAGAATGAACCTTATTGGTTCTTGCTGAAGCTCAAACGTGCTGCGTAACACCAGAATGAACCTCATTGGTTCTCGCGGAAGCTCAAACGTGCTTCGTAACACGAGAATGAACCTCATTGGTTCTTGCTGAAGCTCAAACGTGCTGCGTAACACCAGAATGAACCTCATTGGTTCTCGCGGAAGCTCAAACGTGCTTCGTAACACGAGAATGAACCTCATTGGTTCTTGCTGAAGCTCAAACGTGCTGCGTAACACCAGAATGAACCTCATTGGTTCTCGCGGAAGCTCAAACGTGCTTCGTAACACCAGAATGAACCTCATTGGTTCTTGCTGAAGCTCAAACGTGCTGCGTAACACCAGAATGAACCTCACTGGTTCTTGCTGAAGTTCAAACGTGCTGCGTAACACGAGAATGAACCTCATTGGTTCTTGCTGAAGCTCAAACGTGCTGCGTAACACGAGAATGAACCTCATTGGTTCTCGCTGAAGCTCATACGTGCTGCGTAACACGAGAATGAACCTCATTGGTTCTTGCTGAAGCTCAAACGTGCTGCGTAACACGAGAATGAACCTCATTGGTTCTTGCTGAAGCTCAAACGTGCTGCGTAACACGAGAATGAACCTCATTGGTTCTCGCTGAAGCTCATACGTGCTGCGTAACACGAGAATGAACCTCATTGGTTCTCACACGACAAGCAAACATGATTGAGCTTCCATTTACCACAACTGATGTGTGAGTTTATTAAATCAAAATTAAATCAATTTAAATTAAATTAAATTAAATCTGTTCATCATATAAAGCGATTGAGTCTCTTCAGAAAATTTGGACTAAACCGCTCAATTTATATGGATTCGTTTTTGAAGCGTAAAAGTGGAGTTGCGTAGCTGTCAATGGAGGGACAGAAATCTCTCTGATTTCGATAAAATATCTTAATTTGTTTCGAAGATGAATGAAAGTCTTACAGGTTTGGAATGACATGAGAGTGAATAAATGATGACAGAATTTTAATTTTTGGGTGAACATAAAACAATGATAATCTATTTGCCAGTCGGGTGAGGAAAAATTAACTTTTTTTTCTCTGAAAGTCTTGCTATTTTACCACGTTGCTTCCCAATACAAACATATAAACATTCTTAAAACAAACATATTGATTAAAATCTTTGCAGTGCTTTGATTCTAACACACCTGTTGTCTCCTCAGATCTGTCCTCGTACCCTCATTACCTGAGGGATCTCTTACAAACTCAGGTGTGTCAGGCTCACCTGCGGGGTCGAGGTCTGTGTGAGGCCGAGAGCGGGGTGGGAGCTGACCTTTCACCTCCCGTGGGTTCACCGGGGTCGCCGTCGGAAACGCTCTGCTCCAGCATGTACAGCTTGGACGAGAGACACCCGTTGCTGCGGGACCTCGGCCGCCACGTGGACTCGCCCGCCGCCGACCTCACCGCCAAGATTCTCGGTGCTCTTCAGGGAGGGGAGGAGCTACTGTTGGCCCGCCTACACAGGGCGGGGCACAGACGAGGCCACTCCCCCTGTTGCTTGGAAACATACTCCGAGACATTCGAAGACGAAGACACGCCTTGTAAGGACTGTGGAGGCGGAGTCTGCCTTCCGCCTGAATATTCCACGCGTAGAAAGGTGTCGGACGTGGCCTCGTCTGGCATCGTCTCGCTCGACGAGGAAGACGTGGACGCGGAGGAAGAAGAGCAAGAGGAACAGTGACGTCTCTCAGCCTGACGTGACGTGCATGTTTATTTTGGACTCCGCCCACTAATTTGCATTTTGCTCCGGGCGTCACTTGCTCTCGTGGTTTGAACTTTTAACTCTGTTTTTTCGTTATTGACTTTCAACGCGAGACTGAATTTTGGTTCTCAGGCTCTCAAAAAAAAATGCATCTTGATGAACTAAAAAACAAAAACTTATGAGGTTTCGCAAAAAGGAGGAACATAAGACTGACGTCGACCTAATTATCGCTGCATGTATTGCAAGTGCCGAACTGAACTTAAAATCATAAATGTTTGGATCTGGACGTCCAGTTGTTTAGCACGGTTTGTGGATTTGGCTGTTGTATAATCCTGCTCCTTATGTGACATCAGGCCCCATTGCATTCTGGGTCTTGATCACATGACGCCTGTTCCCTGGTCCCCGGTTGCATCTTTTGGGCATGGCTTGCTGATTACGTCAAACTCACTATCTGATCTGTCACTGTCGCTTATGAAGCGACGCACGAATGCAGAATGTTTATACCGTGACAGAAAGATGTATTTCAAAACATAGAATGCGTAAGAATACTGACGATCAAGTTATGCTTTTTTTCTATTATTATTATTATTATTATTATTATTATTATTAGGTAACACTTTATTTTACAGTATCCTTGTTACACGTGTTACATGTACTTATTATAGTAATAACAGTAAATTATGCATGATTACATGCAACTAACCCTAAACCTATAGTAAGTACATGTCATTAGTTATTATTAATCAGTACTTAATTTTATACTTAAACTGAAACAAGGACACCTCAAAATAAAGTGTAACCTATTATTATTATTATTATTATTATATTAAATTTGATTCATAGACTTGAATGGAACTTTTTCACGTTTGGTTTTATTTCTAAAAGCATTATTGTCTTAAGACGAACACAATGAATGTTTAGGAGTTGATCCAGTGTTGTGGAATCGATGTGAGTTTCGCGCCGTTTGAAGGACTTTCGGAGAGTTGCTCTATTTTTGTACTGTGTGGTTTTTGCGGTGAATTGCCTATTTGGACTAAGTGAGTAACGCTGTGGTTTGTTCACAAGATGCTTGTTGATTGCTTTCTTTCTTTCTTTCTTTATTTCTCTCTCTCTTTCCGTCTCTGAATTATCACTGTGTGATATTGTCTACATCAGGAAAAAAAAATAATACTAATGTGAAAAAGAAACAAATGGCCCTTTTTCTTTATTTGTCTCTGGAGAGGGAGTTTGTGTGCTGTATAATTTTGTTACCGTCGTACGTCCTTGTTTTGTTCTTTGCGTTCGGTAAATGTCAAGCACTCGCTCTTTTTCTATAAGGGCCACTTTTATTCTCAGACATTCTCTTGTTACCATGGAGATCCATGATTCACAAAGAAATTATGGTTATAGTCAATCAGACAATTCTGACAATCTAATTAGCCCACTCACACACACACACACACACACACACACACACACACACACACACACACACACACACACACACACACACACACACACACACAGAATATCACAGCAAAGACGCATGTTTCTTGCACTCCTGCCCTGAGTTTCCCTAAGCAGGTTTTTTTTGTTAGTTTGTGTGTAGAGTGTTTGTATAAGATTTCTCCCATTTACTCACCCTCTTTTTTCTTTCTGTAGAACACAAAAGGCTGTTTAGCTGAATGTTCATGCTGCTCTTTTCCATGCAACAATCACATTACAGTGACCAGGGGCCGTCAAACTCCAATATTTAGTGCATTATATTCAAACAAATACAAGTCATTAATAACTGAACGGCAGCTCTCAAATCTCATTAGTGTTTACATATTCAAATATAGAGCATGTCTGCCGGGTAGGTCATCACTTAACACTCTAAAAATTGGCTGAGCGTAAAACAAAAAGTAAGACTTTATTATGTTTTTATCTTAAGAAATATTTATAGTAAACATATTCAGTTCAATGCATCATAAAAGCAAATTTTTTACCCTGGCTAAACTGTGTTGTTAACTAAAACTAGATAAAATCAAAGAAAATATAAATATTAATTGAAGACTTTAAACTCAATTAACTAGCATACTGGTAACACTTTACAATAAGGTCTCCTTTGTTAACACATGAACTTACTCTGAACAATATATTTTCATAGGATTTATTAAACTCTGGTAATGTTAGTTAATTAAAATACATTGTCATGTTAGCTCATGGTGCATTAACTAATGTTAACACAGCCTATAATTAAAAACATTTATATTAACACATTTTAAAATAAATTTAAACTCTTTTCCTGAGATTTCCACTGAATTTTCCATTATTTATGACGCAACGCTTCCCCATTTACAGGATTTTCTGACAATCCGTGTTTTCACTGTTATATGCTAGGGGGTGCTATTACACATCTTCTGAAAGACAACAGAATCTCCAGATCAAAACACAGGCAAAGAAGAAGCAGAAACAAGCGATAGAAGCATTGCTGACGCACATAAATGACTGTGTAAAATGTTTTTTTTATTAAACACATTCAAGTGTTGATACATACTTATCTTGACTTGCGTAAGGCCATTTGCCGGAAGGTAGTTATTATAGTTTATAAAGTTATAAATATGGATATCTTTCTTACAAAACCCTCATCACTTCACTTCAGAAGGCCTTTATTAACCCCCTGGAGTCGTATAGATTACTTTTACGATGTATGGATGCGCTACTGTAAAGTGTTATTCTTAAATTAAACCTAAATAGAAATACAAAAAAAAAAAAAAAAAAAAAAAAAGAGAAACTAAAACTTAAACTAAATTATAATGAAAACTGAAAATATAAAAATAGAAGTCAAAATATAATTGCATAAAAAACTACTAAAATATAGCCAACTGTAATAATGGAAGTTTGAAGGCTGCATTGGGGGTAATAATGACTTAAATATTAATTAATCATATGAACTACTGTTAGGGGACTGAAAGCTTCAGTAATCATGGAAAAGAGCAGCCTGGACGATCAACAAAGTTTCACCTTTTGTGTTGCACTGAAGAAAGAAGATCATACGAGTTTGCAACAACATAAGGTGAGAAAATGAGGGAAATTTGGAGGGGAAATTATTTTTTTGACTCAAACCCGTTCCTGAAAAGATGGGCTAATGATAATCAAAGATCTGGCCACAGTCCTCTCACACTAAATGGATCTTTTGCAGTGGCTGTAAATGATGTTCAAATCCAAGACTGCACCATCTAAAACTCATTACATCACTTCCCCCCTACGGCCCAGCCACTTCCTGTCTTATGCCACATAGGGTGTTTCCATAGCAACAGCAGAGGACACAGCTGCTCATTTTGAAGACAAGAATAGTACCAGGCAAGAATGTTGTGCACGTTTGTTTTAATGGTGATATTTACCACATTTTAGTGGAATTATTGTATCTGACAGTTCAGTCTTTGAACATTAACATGAGCTAATAATCAGCAGTTGAGTTTTTATTAACTAACATTAATAAAGATTAATAATTATTATGTTCACGTTAATGCACTAACTAATGTTAACTAATGGGACCTTACTGTAAACTGTTGCCATTATTAATATTTTGAATTAATTTTTATGTTGTTTTGATAAAAATTGATATTGCAAGAAAACATCTAAGGTGTTCAAAATGTTTTTATCACGTTGCTATGCAGTTGCTAAGGGTGGTTAGAACACTATAGAGTGCAACAGTCGGGTTCCAGAAGTAACTCCATTTTCTCCATAGAAAAATAGATTTTTAATGGTAACTTAAAAACCTTTGAAGACAGCTTAATTATGAGCTACGAGGTTGTTAATTGATGGTATTTGCTTCTGAAGCCGTCAGCCTGGATTATTTCAAGTTATTTTTTAAAATAATTGTGTTTAACAGCAAAATTTGTGGTGAAAAACTACATTACCCATGATGCTGTACAGAAAATTACATCAATCAGAGTCAAAACAAGCAAAAAAATATAGCTTTTGGCACTCTCATTATGTGAATGATGTAAGCAAGATGATCTCCCTAAACTCTCAATATATATATATATTATATATATACCACCCCTCCTGTTCAGACTGCCCGCTCTAAGCGGGACGGCACGGGAGTCGGCACTCTAACAAGGAGGCTAAAGAACGCAGTCTCTAATGCACCTCTTGAGATCAAGGAAGTGAGGTTTACACGCACAGCTCTTACTGGCCTACATCCGTTACACTCTCCCCCTGAACCTTACTCCCATCCGGGTCACGGCACCAACGTAACCCCTTCTGTTCGAAGTGCCTGCTCTAAGCGGGACTCGAACCCAGGTCTGCTGGCATGGGAGTCGGGCGCTCTAATAAGGAGGCTAAAAAACACAGTCTGTAGTGCGCCTCTTGAGATCAGGGCAATGAAGTTTACATGCACAGCTCATCCGTTACACTCTCCCCCCGAACCTTACTCCCATCCGGGTCACGGCACCAACGCAACCCCTCCTGTTTGAACTACCCGCTCTATGGGAGTCAGGCGCTCAAACAAGGAGGCTAAAAGACCGCAGTCTCTAATGTCAGTCACCTCTTGAGATCAGGGAAGTGAGGTTTACATGCACAGCTCTTACTGGCCTACATCCGGTTCGGAGTTTTTTTAACTCGATTATGCTGTTCATGGGAATGTAGTTCTTTCCCTCACTAAAGCCGTTAAATTCACAGTCTTGTATCTTTGTATCAAATACTTTTTTGCTTTCAATCAAAGTTGTAATGTTGTGATTAGTCTTGTAGCTGATTGGCTTGGTTCAAGGCTTTTTTTTAAAATCCCTATGGGAGAAATGAATGAAATAAATATTTCCAGAATCAACTCTGCTGAAAAAGTGGACGGGCGCTGTTGCGCTTTATAGCAGCTGCATCACAATGCACTCAAATGTATGATTGTAGTGGTGAGCTTTGCGCTTGTCTTTTATGGGATTTTGTGCCTGGCGTCCAAACTGATGTGATGATCAATATCTCCCTCTCACCGCAGGACTCGGTTATGTAACGCACTGGATGCTCCATTTGCCAACAGGCTCTTACAGTCTGATTATGAATCATCCCTTGGACTCCATTTCAAACACAACAAGTGTCTTGCTGTTTTTCTGTTTCATCCTCCATTTGGTCTTTTTTTCCCTCAGCGTTTCACCTTCCAACTCTTTAATCTCACTGTTTCTCCTTGTGTAGCCTACTGTACGTCCTTTACCCCAACGCCTTTCTCTCTCTCTCGGCAAAGATTAGCTCTTTTTTAAGGTTAAATTTTATAAAAAGCGTCTTAAATTTCGGCCACACCATGCTCTGATTGGCCGGATGCTTCCTATTGTGACGTACGTTTACCCGTCCAATCGTGTCGATGGGCTCCTGTGGCCACTTTCCCGCGGCCAGAGACGACATTGAGATGTGTGTGAGTTTAAGCGTATATAAATAGACATTGACCTCCTGTCTAAAATCAGCAGTCAGGAAGTCATTATGCAAGAGCGAGCTGTTCTGTGTGTGTGTTCGTTTTGGGGTCGGAGTGTGTTAAACATGCATTTGTCTCTCTGCTGTTACACTCTTAATTAGAGCGGTTCATGGGCCTCCAAAGGTTTCGGTTCTGGAAATGACACTCGCTGGGGACGTGAAGTGTCAGTCAGCGTTTAATTAGACTGTTCATTCCCTTGATAATGAAATGTACGCGTGTGTGTGGGCGCTCAGACATGTTACAGGTATAACCTTACGCTTTCATTTTCTTTTGTATGTCTTTCTTATGAATATCGGACTGCTGCTTATTTTAATATCAAAGTGATTGTTTTTGCATCTTGCTTGGGTTCTAAATAAAATCGATTAAAGTTGCTGTGGATATTTACTGCTTTAAAATAATGTTATAAAACATCACCACTGAACACTGAAACTGATATATTAAAACATATATTAAACTTTGTAGGTTTAATGTTGAAAAGTTGAAAAGTATGTTCTATATAGTGTGACCTCCCAGATAGCAATATAGTGTCGGCCCAGATCCGGCCCACATGTCGTCCGCATATAATCCACATGTATCAGATGTGGGCCGGATCTGGGCCACAATATGTTGCTGCCTGGGCTTCCAGCGTCAGTTGCGTCGCTTCAGTGGCATTCATAAATCCTTTCCCATGGCGTCATAGGATAGTAAAGTGTTCATCGAATGCACACTTCAGAAAGACACTTTTCGCCTACTACTTTTTGAATTCGAACATACTACTCTTACGTTTTACTGTTTTTCGCATGCTATATGGTCTGTTTATTATAAGCATGCGCTGCAGTTTTATCTTCTGCCACTTCAAATACTCAAACTCTTTAAAGCAGGATGCACTCTGATTGGCTGTCAATGTTTTTGTTGTTCAATAACAAAAAAAATCATCCTGAAAGTGATTCCAACGATATCGTGTCTCTGTGCCTTTATCGTTATAGTTGTGTGGACTTTGCTATTCTTTTATATTTGCTTTACTCGTTACATCAAAAAGTAATCTGATTACGTAATGCATGTTACTTGTAACGCATTACTTTACTCGTTACATCAAAAAAGTAATCTGATTATTTAATGTAAGTTACTTGTAATATTTTACTCGTTACATCAAAAAATAATCTGATTACATAATGCTTGTTTCTTGTAATGCACCACTGTACTTGTTACATCAAAAAAGTAATCTTATTATGTAATGCATGTTACTTTTAATGCATTACTTTACTCGAGTCGTTAGATCAAAAAAGTAACCTGATTATTTAATGTATGTTACTTGTAATACTTTACTCGTTACATCAAAACATAATCTGATTATGTAATGCATATTACTTGTAATGCATCACTGTACTTGTTACATCAAAAAAGTAATCTTATTATGTAATGCATGTTACTTGTAATGCATTACTTTACTCGAGTCGTTAGATCAAAAAAGTAACCTCATTATTTAATGTATGTTACTTGCAATACTTTACTCGTTACATCAAAAAGTAATCTGATTACATAATGCTTGTTTCTTGTAATGCATTACTTTACTCGAGTTGTTAGATCAAAAAAGTAACCTGATTATTTAATGTATGTTACTTGTAATACTTTACTCATTACATCAAAACATAATCTGATTATGTAATGCATATTACTTGTAATGCATCACTGTACTTGTTACATCAAAAAAGTAATCTTATTATGTAATGCATGTTACTTGTAATGCATTACTTTACTCGAGTCGTTAGATCAAAAAAGTAACCTCATTATTTTATGTATGTTACTTGTAATACTTTACTCATTACATCAAAATGTAATCTGATTATGTAATGCACATTACTTGTAATGCAAAAAAAGTAACCTGGTTATTGTAATGCATTACTTGTAACATCGAAAAAATTATCTGATTACATAATACATGCTACTTGCTGTCAATGTTTTTATCGTTAAAAAAAAAAACGTTCTGAAAGTGATTCCAACGATATCGCGTCTCTGTGCCGTTATCGTTATAATTGTATGGACTTTGCTATTATTTTATATTTATTTATCATAGTTGTCATCTTTAGTGTGATCAGGTCTTAATAGATAATAGTTCTATCATATATTAGTTTTATTGACATGCTCAAAGAATGATAAAACAATGTAGGCATCAAATTTTCTACAGTTCTATTTATTTATTTAGCTCTAACGTGACACTGACTGGATTTAATTGTAGTTGATTAATAATAAAAAATAATAATATGTAACTTATCCCTTTCACAAGGGGGGGTTACGGTACCCTTATGTCACGAATAATGTTGGCCACTTTTTACTTGAACCACAAGACATTTGAGATTATCAGGACCCACAAATATTCCCCCACTGCATTATTATGCATTATATTCAACATTATGTATAGTAGGTTAATGTAGTACTGACTCTAAAACTCTGTAAACTTGACACATTAATTTTCAATTATACACAATACAGATTTCCACGATATATGTTGTTGCATTTTTGTATTGTGATATATTGATACACACCCCTACCTTTCATGCATAGGGTTACTACAGAGGACAGCTATTCAAAAAGCCATTTCTTGCATATGCATGGGTTTTGAATGCAAAGTTGCACATCCCCCTCTACAATGGACACTAGTACATCATCCTATACATTGCCACCAAGTGACAAGCCGTTGTACTGTATGTGGGATTGTTTTTCCTCCAAATCAAGATGGGAACAGACAGTTAGAAATGGCAGATTACTCTGGAATATTCATTTTTCTATCCTAGGAAACTCTTGCAGGTAAAAAAAAAAAAAATGTTACATCAAGTATCATCTAAGGAGTCACATAATTGTTACATTTTCCAAGTATTAATTTTAGATTGGTTGGAAATTCTGATCAAATATCTAAATTGGACATCATGCATCACTAGCTATATTTCAGCTACAATTAATGCTATTACTGTGACTGTTGTTCTTGAAAATACTTCATCTGCAGTCACTTTTTTGTTTACTAAATGTATTAAATAAATGCATTTGTGTAATGCGTTACTTCACTCATAACATCAAAAAGTAATCTGATTACATAATGCATGTTTCTTGCATTGCGTTACTTGTTACATTAAAAAGTAATCTGATTACGTAATGCATGTTACATGTAATGTGTTACTTTACTGGTTACATCAAAAAAGTAACCTGATTACATAATGTTACTTCTAATGCTTTACTCGTTACATCAAAATGTAATCTGATTACGTAATGCACATTACTTGTAATGTTACTTTACTCGTTAAATCAAAAAATGAATCTGTTTATGTAATGCATGTTACTTGTAATGTGTAACTCCCAACACTGCTCATTTCAGATGAGACTGAAAACACCTGATCGCTAGTTTTTCCACAGACTGAAAACATCAATAGATCAATGTAGATTTCAGTCTGAGGTTTTCATAGAGAGAAGAGCTATGGTAGAAATCTGTTCATTTTGAACATAATCAGAAATATCAGCCAATACGGGTAAATCGATGTACTCTGTTAGACTGGATGGAGTGTGAGCGTTTTCTACATAGTCTGAGTTGTATCTCCACCAGATCTTTGATGGAATCACATCCTCATGTTCTGATATCAGACACACAATGTTCAACTTGTATGAAGTTCTTCTCCTGCTAATCGAACAGGAACAAACTCAATTGCGTTTGCAATAATTAAAACTGTATTATATTTTTTTGTATATATTTTATAGTTTTCACATGATTTTTTTAATAATTTTATTCATTGGTTTGTTAATTATACACAGTATTACTGTTATTACTGTATAATGTTTAAACAACAAAAAAAAGTTCAGATCTTGTTTTTCATGCCGTAAGAACAATAAAAACACAGGGAAAAATCTTGATTGATGTTGTCATAATTCATGCATGAGAGGGTTAAACACAAGCATCTATTTATTCATTTATTGGTCTTGATTAGGTTTACTTGTAATTGATAAATACACTTTTAGTGTTTAAAAGTTACAAATTATTTGATTACTATTTATTTATTTATTTATTTATTTATTTGCAGTTTTTCGATCAGTGGGATTCTGTGGGTCTTTCTGATAACACTGTCTCCCGCTCATTTGGAGAAGTTTTCCATGTCTTATCTCGTTGACCGTTATTCCAGGAGTGGATTCCAGAGCAAAGGCCTTTTATGGAGTGGTCAGGGTGTCCAGCTGACCCATAATGCACTGCGTCTGCTCTCTAAATGAGACCCGCTCACAGCAGAGACGGTCTTCTCCTCCGTCCGTGAGCCCATGGCTTCTCTGAGCACTTCTTCAGCCTCGTCGTTCCAGCGCTCGTCACGGTACAGCACGAGCACCGTCAGGTCCTTCAACACCGACTCCCTCCACCCGAGACTTCACAGTCGGTTTGGAGAAGAAACATCCATCAGCTCCATCACAAACGGGTTCGAACCCGAGTCCTTCAGCCGTTGCCATGGTGATGCACAGGATGAGTCATCGTGGGGTGACTCCTTTGGAGGGTATCAAGGTGATCAACTGTTTAATAGGTCACCACAGAGATCAAGAGTCTTTTATGGGTTACCAAGGTAAACAAGTGTTTTATAGGTTACCAAGGTGACCGAGAGTCTTTTGGAGGTTACCGTGGGGACCAACAGTACCAGAACACCCAAGGAGGAAACCAGGACAACTGGATCCTTGGAGATGACATACAGTGTAAGTGAGGAGAACCCATTTTTAATGCATAATGTAAAGTTCACCTGGCAATAGGAAAACATTGGAATTAAAGAGCATGCAGGTACTGTAAACTGATCTCAGTTCATTTATTCTCTGAGAATTGTTAGAGTTTATTTCATTATGAGACTTGAGCCCTTGGAAACAACTGAGATATTAAAAAGTTTTGATTTGTTTCATTTCAATGTTCTTTCCGATGAGTTTGGAGTAGAGTGAGTAACAAAACACACTAGAGAGCATTAACCAGCACTAACCAGGAAAAAACTTGTAAAAAACACTGATGTACAGCTGCTGTGAGACCTCAGAAATGAGAAATCAAAATTATATTGTGCACTGTAAGAAAAGAAAAAAAAAAAACCTGAAGAAAAATGGAAAAGGTACAGGTAATTTTCTGCCAGGACATAATCTATGAAGTTTACAGACATTTCCTTTAACCATAAAACACAATACAATTCATAATCCACAATATGGGTAAAACACCTGTGAACACTTAAAAAACTTTCTCTGCAAACTTTTGTTAACTCCTTATGTACTTGAAAAGTATCATTTTTTAAATAAAAACTGTACTTGCAAGCAGTATTAAGTAAAAGTTCACTTAAGTGCACTTAAAGTGAGTACACTTTTGATGACGGTTTCTTAGCAGTGCACTTAAAGCAAATACACTTTCTTAGCACACTCAAGTGCACTTAAACGAGTACTTTTTTTAGCACATGTAAGTGCACTTAAAGTGAGTACACTTTTGTTGACTGTTAGCATGTTTAAGTGCACTTAAAGCGAGTTCACTTTCTTAGCACACTCAAGTGCACTTAAAGCTAGTACACTTTCACAACTTTTTCTTAACATACTTAAATGCACTTACAGCAAGTACACTTAACAAACTTAAGTACACTTAAAGCGAGCACACTTACGTGCACTTAAAGCGAGTACTCTCACAACTTTTTCTTAGCATGCTTGAGTGCACTTACAGAAAGTACACTTAACACACTTAAGTGTATTTAAACCGAACACACTTTCACGATTGTTTCTTAGCACACTTAAGTGCACTTCAAATGAGCACATTTTCTTTGCACACTTAAGTACACTTTTAAAAAGTGCTCTTTGAAATGTCAATTTAAGTTTTATTTTGAAGTACATTTTAAATCATTACATTTTAATAATCTTTTGTTGTGCATTAATGAAATACACTTATTTTGATCTTGACTAACATAATAAAGCACATGTGAAGTACACTTTTGATGACGGTTTCTTAGCACACTTAAGTGCACTTAAACAAGTAAATTTTTTAGCACATGTAAGTGCACTTAAAGTGAGTACACTTTTGTTGACTGTTAGCATGTTTAAGTGCACTTAAAGCGAGTTCACTTTCTTAGCACACTCAAGTGCACTTAAAGCTAGCACACTTTCACAACCGAACACACTTTCATGATTGTTTCTTAGCATACTTAAGTGCACTTAAAGCGAGTACTCTTTCACAAATGTTTCTTAGCACACTTAAGTGCTCTTAAAGCAAGCAAACTTTCTTAGCACACTTAAGTGTACTTAAAGCAAGCACACTTGGTAACTGTTTGTTATCACACTTAAGTGGACTTAAAGCGAGTACACTTTCACGATTGTTTATTAGCACATTTAAGTGCACTTCAAATGAGCACATTTTCTTTGCACACCTAAGTACACTTTTAAAAAGTGCTCTTTGTAATGTCAATTTAAGTTTTATTTGAAGTACATTTTAAATCATTACATTTTAATAATCTTTTGTTGTGCATTAATGAAATACACTTATTTGGATCTTGACTAACATAATAAAGCACATGTGAAGTACACTTTTGATGACGGTTTCTTAGCACACTTAAGTGCACTTAAACGAGTACATTTTTTAGCACATGTAAGTGCACTTAAAGTGAGTACACTTTTGTTGACTGTTAATATGTTTAAGTGCACTTAAAGCGAGTTCACTTTCTTAGCACACTCAAGTTCACTGTTTTGTTGTGCATTAAAGAAATACACTTATTTCTTTAATGCACAAATATACAGTACTTAAAAACATGACATCACAACCAAAATCAATATGCAAAACACCAACATATTTTGTGTGTTTTAAAACCACTGGATCGACCAATCAGCATCCACAACCACAACTATCTGTTTTATAGAATTATCAAGCCTGTTGAGTAAAGCTACACATTTGTAAAATTTCCTAAGAGACTTCATTTAATGAGCCTCAGCATGTAGGCTACAGCTCATATTTATTTCTCATCAGTGTCTTTATTTCAGCTGGCGGCTCTGGCGTGGGCGTGGTCCGGGCGATGGGGAACAGCTACTTCCTGTCTGCAGATGTCAGCGGGTTCGAGCCTCATGAAGTGGTTGTGGTGGCGTATAATCAGAGTGTGGTTATTCATGCGGAGAAGGTGTGTGTAATATACAGCCCTTGTATTAAAGAAGTGTGCTTAATGTGTACTTGTAGTGTACTTCAAATCTTAAAAGTATATTTTTATAAAACTGTAATTGCAGATAACATAATATTTATGAAATTAAGTGCACTTAGAGAGTATACTTTCATGACTGTTTCACTTAAATACACTTTTAAAAACTTAACTTTGTAATAATCTCATGTTAAAAGTCTTTTAAAGTTACTAGTTTATTGAAGTTAACTTTTGTCATGTTTTTAAAAAGTACACTTATTTTGATGTTACATACTAAAGCACATGTAAAGTACTTGATTGTAATTGTAACTGTAGTTCTGTATTAAATTGAAAGTTAATATATTTTAAATGTACTAAATTGCAACTTTATTAAAATTTTGTGATTACAAATTTATTTAAAAAATGACTTAAAAGTTTCAATAGAAATTACATAAAAGCTTATTTTTGTTGAACATAAATGCTTGTCAGTTCATGCAGCTGTAGCTTACACTTTAACCATATTTCAAAGACTTTAAAGAAATTAAAGAAGTCCTACTTAAGTGGGTCCAAAGTTCTTAAGTTCAACTAATTGCATTTAATATTAATTTAATCGTTTTCTTTTAATTACAAATAACAATATCAAATAACAAATTGTTCTTTTGAACTATCTTTACATGAAAGAATCCTGAAAAATAAAATGTATCACAGTTTTCACAAAATATGAACTGTTTTCTACATTGATAATAATCAGAACTGTTTCTTGAGCAGCAAATCATCATATTAGGATGATTTCTGAAGGATCATGTGATACTGAAGACTGGAGTAATGATGCTGAAAATCACAGGAATAAATTACATTTTAAAATATATTCACATAGAAAACAGTTATTTTAAATTGTAATAATATTTCACAATTTTTACTGTATTTTTGATCAAATAAATGCAGCCATGGAGAGCAGAAGAGACTCTTTCAAAAACTTTTAAAAATCCCAGACATTTGAACCAGATTGTCTTTTCCATCCCTGGTTTCAGATCGGAGCAGATGGGAGTGTTGCGGGCAAGTTTACCCATAAGTCTGTGCTGCCAGCAGACATGGACCCTCTGTCTGTGAGCAGTAAGCTGACCGCAGAGAGGATGTTGATCATCAGCATCGGCCGGATCCGTGACCCCTGTCTTCAGCTTTGAGCTTTGACCTCTGACCTTCTGTGATCTCAACACTTCAGAGAAGAGGAACATCTCTCAGTCTGTTCTACAGACTCAAACTCCCCCAGAGTCAAAACACGAGGTCAGGGAGGATGTGTGCTAAAGCTCAGTTTAGTACGATTTATTAATAAGTTAATCACTCTTAGAAGACCGTCAGGTGCTTCATATATAGAAGCTTCCATCATGGGATCATTTTATGTATTGTTTTAATTTTTTTATTTTAATTACATTTTATGAATTAAACAGCTCGTAAACATACTTTATCACTAGAAAAATTGAAGTAACCCATTAAACATGAAAGTATTATGCAATCATGTGAGATTTCTCTTTATATAGAACCTGTTTGGTATAAAGAGTTCTTTAGAATTCTATTTAGAACCTTTTTTCTAAGAGTGACACTCTGATTTCTACTGTTTACACAAGGAATGTTTCTAACAGTGTTTTCAGTAAGCAGTGAGAAATAAAGATGATCACAAACAGAAGATGATGTTCATCTGAGGACAACATAAACACTGCAGTTATTTGTGACTCTATTGTGTGTTCACATATCACATGCATATTTCTCGAAAAGGCTTTAGTTGACACCAAAAACATTTGGTTTTCACATAATGAACCTGAACTTGAATTTACAAACTCTTCCATGAGTGGATCTTTCTTGAGAGTTTCTTCCCTGATGTTTTCACAGTTTTGTGTAACAGGTATAAAATACATCTAAACCTTGAGATACATGCACTGGAAAAAATATTTTTCAATGATTAGAGTATGTTTTACAAGAAAACACCATTTTGTTTTGTTTTTCTGCTTCAGAATTTCATGTTTAATTCCATGTGTTACTTGCTGTTTCTTTGTAATTATGTGTGAAATTTACTAACAATTTCTGAGTAAAGATTGTTTCTACAATTTTGTTTTCAGTGTGAGTCACATACAGTATGTTTGTGAGTGGAAAATCAATATTTAGACCATTCAAAATATCATTCTCTTTCTCTAAAATGATTAAGAGATGTCATAAATCATGAGATGTGATTTTGGATTACTAAGGCAAAATTCACTCATATTAACACTAACTATATCAAAATGAAGCGAGGTTATGCTTAAAACAATAAAATATCTGTCAGTAAGGAATGAAAAACAATCTTGTTTTCCCTTTGAATTAAATGTATTCATTTACAGATATTTTGTCTAAGCTATTAAAGGATTAGTTTCAGATGTCTTGATAATTTACTCACCCCCATGTCATCCAAGATGTTCATGTCTTTCTTTCTTCAGTGGAAAAGAAATGAAGGTTTTTGAGGAAAACATTCCAGGATTTTTCTCCATATAGTGGACTTCACTGGGGTTCAACGGGTTGAAGGTCCAAATGTCAGTTTCAGTGCAGCTTCAAAGAGCTCTACATGATCCCAGACGAGGAATAAGAGTCTTATCTAGAGAAACCATCAGCCATTTTCTGAAAAAAATTATAATTATATACTTTTTAACTTCAAATGCTCGTCTTGCACTGCTCTGAGATGCTCCACGCATTACATAATCATGTTGGAAAGGTCACAGAAGTACCGATCCAGTGTCTACAAAACGAATATGCAAAGACTAAGTCAAACGGCCTTTACAGAAAAAGGTAAAATAACGATGTCGGACGATTTTGAAGTTGGAGGAGAAAATGAGATGGAGTTTTTCACTCTACCTACGTCACTTGTGAGCTTTCCAACGTGATTACGTCATGCGTGGCACATCTCAGAGCAGTGCAAGACGAGCATTTGTGGTTAAAAAGTATATTATTTTTATTTTTTTTAGAAAATGGCCGATGGTTTCTCTAGATAAGACTCTTATTCCTCGTCTGGGATCATGTAGAGCTCTTTGAAGCTGCACTGAAACTGATATTTAATCCTTTAATCCTTGTTTTCTTAAAAATTCAAGTCATTTTGCTTCTCTTGATTTAAGAATGTTTAGATATTTGAAACAAGACAAAAATACTAAATCTTTTTTTTGCAGTGTAACTTTAAGGGTTAATGACAGTCTCTCTCACATTGCTAATCACTAAAGAAGACATTTCTAATGATATTGAGATTTGTTGCTCATTTATGACAGATGGGATATTCCTCTGAGTGAACAAGCGTCCCGCACCTGAAACTCACTCGGGGGCTTCATAACCTACTTAACAGAGCGACAGCCAATCACACGATCGAAGAACAACACAACCAATCAGAACGCAGACGCATAAAACTACGAGAGAAAACAGCTCTGAGAGCCAGAGCACATGCTGTTTATCTGGAAACACACAAGACAGAGAGTGGAAAAATGTGTCAAATTCACAGCAGTCTGAATGTCCTCATGTTAAAATCTCTTTATTTATCCCTGATGTACAAAAACTTTTTGTTCTATTGCAGAGCTTGATTTCTCTCTCTCTGAAAACAGCAGGAGTTTTGCTGTTGTAGTTCAACGCTTGCTAAAAATTCCAGAAACTCTGAGAACGGGCCGGATCTGAAGAGTTACACTGTAAACTGAATGTGAATGTTAATATTTCTTACGAGTTTTTGAACGAACACTGTTTTTTTGTGGCAATGGAATGTTTTTGGCCCTCGCAGAGTTTCTAGAGCTCTACACTGTGAAAAATGATTGGCTTAGTTTGTATTTTTGTCTCGTTCTTAAATCAAGATACATTTACTGAAGAAGCAAAATGATTTGAGATATTAAGTCTTGTTTACTAAAAAAATGGATCAAAATGAAGTGAGTTTGTGCTTAAAACAAGGAAAATATCTGCCATCGGGCTCAGAACAATAACCTTGTTTTCCTTTTGAAGTTTATTTTTCTGAGCCCAACACTGACATTTATTTTTTTCTAAGCACAAACTCTATTTTTCAGTAAACAAGACTTAATATCTTAAGTCACTGTGCTTCTACAATAAATGATCTTGATTTAAGAATGTTTAGATGTTTGTACTGAAAACAAGACAAAAATACTGAGCAAGAACAACATTTTTCGCAGTGTAAAAACATCAGCAGACATTAGGAAACTCTATCAGACATACAGCTCAGCTCTTTTCTTTAGAAAAATATGGTTATCTCCCCACAAAGTCATTAATTCTGGTTACTAATGGAAAAAAAAAGAAAAAAAAAATGTTATTGCACAAATACATTATCTTCCAATTACTGAAAATAATGACAATAATATCAAAAATAAAATCACTTGATCTACTTTGATGATCACATGTAAGATTGTTAATAAATATGATTCTCAGAACAACATATTCTAACACATGAAATGAAATGGACCACCACAACATGAAATAAAAACAGAAGAGATCATGATTTGCTCTTTTGGTCCAGATTCAGGAGGAAAAACAAGCCACTTACGGAGATAAAGGAGTGTTTCTGACAGTACTAGATAAAAGTCATTTCAGAGATGATACTGGCACCATTTTGTAGACTCCATACGTCCATCAACACAAAACAATCCCACGTTTCCAGTTCAGTCCAACCATTACATATTGGTGAAAAGAGTCTGAATTTTGCATCTTTATATCACACAACAGGAGCAGGAGGCAAAATGACAAAATAAAAGAACAAATAAATGGCAAAAAGAAGAAAATATTTAAGTTAACATGATATTATAAATATATTAAAATCTGTAAATCTACATGAATCAACACAAAAATAAGCCTCTCCCTCCAGCGGCGAACAGATTAAAGCTTATTGGTCAAATGCGTCAGTTAAGAATCAGAATTAAATAAATTCAATTCAACGATCAGCTAACGAAACACTTAGAAATCACAACAAACATCTACAACAGTGAATAACACACTCTCAGATTCACTTCTTGTTCTGTTCGGCTGTTGTTCGTGGAAACGCATGAATACATTTGCAGGTGAATCTGACAAAACCTGTCAAGAGCACGACTGTGTCTCATTAAAAGAGAAATATGAAATTATGCACTATAAAAGGTATTTATAATGTATGTTACAATGCATTATATCTTTTCATGAATAATTGTGATCAAAATTAAAATGCATTATAATATTTGCAGATTCCATGTTACATCTGTAACGTTTGTTTTAATGCATTATACTTTCAATTAATAAATATGCATTATAATGTTTTATACCCATGTTTACAATTATTCATGACATCATACAATGCATTATAAGGCATAAATAATGCATTCAAAATACTTTTATAATGCATTATATATAAAGGCTTTATGTATATAATATTTTGCATAAATAAAATGTATCCTACTTTAAGGACCATTAAGATTTTTTTGCATTAAAAATAATTATACACCAAATTATTTGTATTTTTTTTAATGCATTTTTTGGTATTTTTTATTATTCTCATTTAAATTCTCATTACAGAAATTTGTATTTGTTATTTTTGATGCACTTTGTTACTTTTTTTTAATTATCTTTCATGGTTAGCAATGACTATTTTAACTTAAATTCTCATTACAAAAAGTGTGTAATTATTTTTTTTTTTATGTACTTTGTATCTTTTATTATTATCAGTGATGATTTTCATTTAAATTCTCATTAGAAAAAACAAAAAACGACAACAAAAAAGAAAGTACATTAAAAAAAATTACAACTACAGTATAGTGTATAAATACTTATTTCTTGGTAATGAGAATATTTATGAAAATCATCATTGAGAATTACAAAAAACACAAACATATCCAAACATATTGCAATAAAAATTTAGAGGAAAAACATGAAATTTCAAAATCTCACAACACTAAAAAAATCGTAATGGTCAATTGCTGAAAACATTATTTGGTGTTGAACACGAGCTGATCTTGAGAGGTTTTGTGAAATTCACCATCAGTCATCATAGATGCTTTAAAAAAACAAAGTTTCTGCCAGAGAGAAAGATTGAGACGGAGAGAGATTTGACAGTCTGACGTGTGGAAGATGTGACGTGGTTTCTCATAAACAGATAAAATAGTGTTCTCATCTATCGCAACACGAATCACATGGGTTCCTGCGGCTTTAAGTGCTAAACCGTTTACGTTCTCCTGGATCAATGGAAAACAGTGGGAAGGACAAAACATATCAAAAATTAGTGGTTATTGCAAAGCAAATATTGTTAAGTTCTCACATCACAAACTCTCACCGTTAGTTTGCATGAATAACAATATCGTCAGTTCAAATGCTATGGTGGAGTTCTGACTGTGACTGATTTCATAGTGCAAACATGCTAAAGAGAAACGGTGCCAAATCCATCAGAAAGGCACGTTAGTGTCATTTTCAACACAGAAACCCATAAAAAGTGCGCATTCTTACATAAGAGTATCAAACCGTAATGAGTCGGTTCTGCTGCGTTGGCGAGATTTGCTGCTTGTGACCAGATAACATACAAACACTTTGGCTTGAAACAGAAACTAAACCTCCTTTTGAGGAAGAACAGAGGCCAACGGCAAAAGAGAGTTTTCAAAAAGTGAAAAGAAATCACTCCCACTCCGTCTCGTTCTCTCCATCACTCTTTCTCTCTGCCCCCTCCTGCGCTCCGCCTACACCGCTCACATCCGCTCTTTATTTAGAGGAGAATTTAATGCCCACAGACATGAAAGACGACAGATGAAGCGTCCAAACAGATCTCGTGTATCACATCTTTTTGGTAACACTTTACAATAAGCTTTCATGTGCTAACATTAGTTAGAACTCACATTAACAAAGGTTAATAAATGCTGTGAAAATGCACTGCTGTTGTTAACAAAAGAAACCTTACTGTAAAGTGTTATCACATTTTTAAAAAAGTGACCGAAAGGTAACATATGGATCTGTCTCACAAACACGCATATAAACACACACTGTACAGGCACACACACACAAGTCTATTTGGTCCCCGATTCTCCAAATCTAGTGTAGGAAGTAAAGACAGGAAGACCTGAAAGCGAGCGGAGAATCCGGCCAATAAAAAGACTGTTTTGGATGCGTCTCTATAAATAGTTTCCGCGCGGTCACTGGGACTTGTCGTCGGAGTCGGAGGTGTTTGGTTGGTGTTCTCTGGGCAGCGTGAGGCTGGTGTGACGGTCCCACAGTTTGTGGAGTTCGGTGGCTTCGCTTTCACTGCTCGTGCCGCTCGTCCCGCTGTCTCTGAAGCTGGCCAGAGGGGGGCGCACTTTCACGCCCTTCACCGTCATGGAGCCCTCGATGGCTTTGCGCAGCTACGACACAAACGAGAGCTGGTTAACGACTGTTCAGAAGTACCATACATTTATTCAGCAGTGTTATTTTACTATACACTTGCGGAGGACTGCGCATGACGTGGACAGAAAATACGTATACTGTGGCCACAAATGAACAATTCTTTCCATGACTTATCAATACATCAGCATGTTTTACAAATCCGTTTCATCGTTTTAATAAATCGTATGCATGATACAATTCCTTCCTTCGTTTTACGAAATCGTGCACACAATATAATTCGTTCCCTAGTTTTACTAAATCGTTCTCACCATATAATAATTTGTTTCCATCCTTTTACTAAATCGTGCGTACAATATAACAATTTGTTCCCTTGTTTTACTAAATTGTGTGCACTATATAATAATTCATTCACCGTTTTTACTAAATTGTGTGCAAAATAACAATTTGTTCTCGTTTTACTAAATCGTTCTCGTGATATAATAATTTGTTCCCTCGTTTTACTAAATTGTTCTCGCGACATAATAATTTGTTCCCTCGTTTTACTAAATTGTTCTCGCGACATAATAATTTGTTCCCTCGTTTTACTAAATTGTGCGCACTATATAATTAATTTACCGTTTTTACTAAATTGTGCGCACTATATAATAATTCGTTCTCTTGTTTTACTAAATTGTTCTCGCGATATAATAATTTGTTCCCTCGTTTTACTAAATTGTGCGCACTATATAATAATTTGTTCTCTTGCTTTACTTAATTGTTCTCGTGATATAATAATGTGTTCCCTCGTTATACTAAATTGTGCGCACTATATAATTAATTTACCGTTTTTACTAAATTGTGTGCACTATATAATAATTCGTTCTCTTGTTTTACTAAATTGTTCTCGTGATATAATAATTTGTTCTCTTGTTTTACTAAATTGTTCTCGCGACATAATAATGTGTTCCCTCGTTTTACTAAATTGTGCGCACTATATAATTAATTTACCATTTTTACTAAATTGTGCGCACTATATAATTAATTTACCATTTTTACTAAATTGTGCGCACTATATAATAATTTGTTCTCTTGTTTACTAAATTGTTCTCGTGATAGTCTCGTGATATAATAATTTGTTGTCTTGTTTTACTAAATTGTTCTCGCGATATAATAATTTGTTCTCTTGTTTTACTAAATTGTTCTCGCAATATAATAATTTGTTCTCGTTTTACTAAATTGTTCTCACAATATAATAATTTGTTCCCTCGTTTTACTAAATTGTGCGCACTATATAATAATTTGTTGTCTTGTTTTACGAAATTGTTTTCACAATATAATAATTTATTGTCTTGTTTTACTAAATTGTTCTCACAATATAATAATTTGTTGTCGTTTTACTAAATTGTTTTCGCAATATAATAATTTGTTCCCTCGTTTTACTAAATTGTGCGCACTATATAATAATTTGTTATCTTGTTTTACTAAATTGTTTTCGCGATATAATAATTTGTTCGCTTGTTTTACTAAATTGTGCACAATATATAATAATTCGTTCTCTTGTTTTACTAAATTGTTCTCGCGATATAATAATTTGTTCCCTCGTTTTACTAAATTGTGCGCACTATATAATTAATTTACCGTTTTTACTAAATTGTGCGCACTATATAATAATTCGTTCTCTTGTTTTACTAAATTGTTCTCGCGATATAATAATGTGTTCCCTCGTTTTACTAAATTGTGCGCACTATATAATTAATTTACTGTTTTTACTAAATTGTGCGCACTATATAATAATTCGTTCTCTTGTTTACTAAATTGTTCTCGTGATAGTCTCGTGATATAATAATTTGTTGTCTTGTTTTACTAAATTGTTCTCGCGATATAATAATTTGTTCTCTTGTTTTACTAAATTGTTCTCGCGACATAATAATGTGTTCCCTCGTTTTACTAAATTGTGCGCACTATATAATTAATTTACCGTTTTTACTAAATTGTGCGCACTATATAATAATTTGTTCTCTTGTTTACTAAATTGTTCTCGTGATATAATAATTTGTTGTCTTGTTTTACTAAATTGTTCTCGCGATATAATAATTTGTTCTCTTGTTTTACTAAATTGTTCTCGCAATATAATAATTTGTTCTCGTTTTACTAAATTGTTCTCGCAATATAATAATTTGTTCCCTCGTTTTACTAAATTGTGCGCACTATATAATAATTTGTTGTCTTGTTTTACGAAATTGTTTTCACAATATAATAATTTATTGTCTTGTTTTACTAAATTGTTTTCGCAATATAATAATTTGTTCCCTTGTTTTACTAAATTGTGCGCACTATATAATAATTTGTTCTCTTGTTTTACTAAATTGTTCTCGCGATATAATAATTTGTTCTCGTTTTACTAAATTGTTCTCGCAATATAATAATTTGTTCCCTCGTTTTACTAAATTGTGCGCACTATATAATAATTTGTTGTCTTGTTTTACGAAATTGTTTTCACAATATAATAATTTATTGTCTTGTTTTACTAAATTGTTTTCGCAATATAATAATTTGTTCCCTTGTTTTACTAAATTGTGCGCACTATATAATAATTTGTTGTTTTGTTTTACTAAATTGTTCTCACAATATAATAATTTGTTGTCGTTTTACTAAATTGTGCGCACTATATAATAATTTGTTGTCTTGTTTTACGAAATTGTTTTCACAATATAATAATTTATTGTCTTGTTTTACTAAATTGTTTTCGCAATATAATAATTTGTTCCCTTGTTTTACTAAATTGTGCGCACTATATAATAATTTGTTCTCTTGTTTTACTAAATTGTTCTCGCGATATAATAATTTGTTCTCGTTTTACTAAATTGTTCTCGCAATATAATAATTTGTTCCCTCGTTTTACTAAATTGTGCGCACTATATAATAATTTGTTGTCTTGTTTTACGAAATTGTTTTCACAATATAATAATTTATTGTCTTGTTTTACTAAATTGTTTTCGCAATATAATAATTTGTTCCCTTGTTTTACTAAATTGTGCGCACTATATAATAATTTGTTGTTTTGTTTTACTAAATTGTTCTCACAATATAATAATTTGTTGTCGTTTTACTAAATTGTTTTTGCAATATAATAATTTGTTCCCTCGTTTTACTAAATTGTGCGCACTATGTAATAATTTGTTGTCTTGTTTTACTAAATTGTTCTCACAATATAATAATTTGTTCGCTTGTTTTACTAAATTGTGCACAATATATAATAATTCGTTCTCTTGTTTTACTAAATTGTTTTCGCGATATAATAATTTGTTCCCTCATTTTACTAAATTGTTCTCGCGATATAATAATTTGTTCCCTTGTTTTACTAAATCGTGGTCACAATATAACAATTCAAAAAATAAAAATAAAATCTGAAAAATAAAATGTATCATAGTTTCCACAAAAATATGAAGCAGCACAACTGTTTTCAAAATTAATAATAATAAATGTTTCTTGAGCAGCAAATCATAATATTAGAATGATTTCTGAAGGATCATGTGACACTGAAGACTGGAGTAATGATGCTGAAAATTCAGCTTTGATCACAGGAATAAATTACACTTTACTATATATTCACATAGAAAACTTAAATTGTGATAATATTTCACAATATTATTGTTTTTATTGTATTTTTGATCAAATAAATGCAACCTTTTATAAAAGAGATATAATATTTTCAGCTCAAACTCTCATATGGTGTTTTTGTGTGGCTGCTGAACTCTCACCTCTCTCAGCGAAACAACTCCAATAAGCCGTCCGATACTGGTGACGTAAGCGTGATCCAGACCCAACAGAGAGAAGATGGTGTGAGTCTGTCAGAGGCAAAGAAGTTCATTATGAAACATGATTTTTTTTTAAATTTTATTTCTGTCTTTTAAAATAAATGAGTTTAATATCCTCTAAACCACAGGGATGCAACCCAAACACCTTCAGCTCTTAGAATTAAAGGCCCATTTTTACAGTAGGAATCATTCACTATACCTGTAGCACCAGTACAAGCCACAATAAAACAAACCAAAAATATGCTTGTCTCGAATTAAGCAGAAAGAAAAATCAATCTCAAATTTCACTAAGGAGATTGAACTTGCATTTCTGTAGAGAAATCAATATGCTATTAACAATATTAAATGATGAAATTATATTGTGCATTTTATACAGTATATAATCATAACAGGAAGTTAAATGGTTGATATTTCAGTTATGTTATCTGAAATGCATCACTTATTAATACTAAAAGCTTAAAAGTAAATCTGCATAGGACAAGAATTGATGATTACTACTTGGCTTGGTTCATGAATGAAGATATTAAAAATAATTCTTCTTTCCTGCATTTCACCACTGCTCTGGCTTGTTTCCTAATCTTGCTTTCTAATAAACCTGGCATCATATACTATGAATATCACTGGCACTGTAATAAACAGATTGCTGTGTTCCTCATTCGTAAGCTGCTTCAGATAAAAGAACGTGAATAAATGTAAATGAATATAAATTAGGTCATGTGACTGGACAGTATAGGAAGCATGTTACCTGGCAAACAAAATCAGCACCAAAAATAAATAAATAAAAATAAATAAAAAGGTTTGCTACAATTTTTTTTAACATATTTTGCAGCGCATAGCTAACTTGCATGTGAAATTAAGAACAAATTTCTGGCAACACTGCAGCACATTTGCCACAAGGAAGAAAACATGTGAACAAAACAGACAAGCAATAAATAAATAAATAAAAGTTTACATGTACATAAGCGCTAGTGTTTTCATGAAAAATGTTTTTGGTGCATGACATTGCAAGTGGAAAACATTACATTAATTGGAAAACTTACATTGATAACAAAATTCTGACCACAGATTTAGTAAGTTTTTCACTTGAAATGTTCCCCAAAGTCTCATGCACCATGGACACAAAACATGTAAATTCACTGGAAAAATTATTAAATTTACTGGAAAACTAACTAAATTTAAAACTAAGTTTTGACCACAGAATTAAGTTTTAAATTTAGCAAGTTTTTCACTTGAAACGTTCCCCAAAGTCTCATGCACCATGGACACAAAACATGTAAATTCACTAGAAAAATTATTACATTTACTGGAAAACTGGAAAACTGTAAATCATAGTTTCTCTGGCCATAACAAATGTGCTCTAAAAACACAAAGTTGGAGCAGCCAGAGATAAATTAATCTTAATAATTAGAGTCAAGAGCCCGACTAAAGGAAATGCTTTTCACCATCATGGTGACTTCAAACTAAACTTTCATTAAAACATTAACATCTAAACATCTGTTAATTCTCAATAAGAACTTTTGTTGATGTATGACAGAAATCAAATCAAACTGGTTAATAATAAGTGTAATAATGTTTAATGGCTGGAAGTCAGTTGTAGTTGTTGTGTCTCTCTCTTTTTCTCTTGTTGTTTCTTCAGCGATTCTGCTTATTATCATCAGGTGTCTCCACTAATTGTCAATCATCACTCAATCATCAATCAATTATCTCATTAACTTTAACACTGCTTCAGTGTTACTTTTTAACACCCGGCAAGATGGACTCATATGTACACTTTGGGTGTTAATTTAACACTGGGGATTTTGCTGTGCACAAAACATGTAAATTCACTGGAAAAATTATTACATTTACTGGAAAACTAACTAAATTTAAAACTAAATTGTGACCACAGAATTAAGTTTTTAATGTAGTAAGTTTTCCACTTTGTTACCAAAAAAAAAAAAAAAAAAAAAAAAAAAAAAAGTCAAGCACCATGCACACAAAACATGTTAACTCAAATATGAAGTGGCAAAATGCACAAAAAAAACATGTAAATTCACAGGAAAACTTACTAAACTTAAACCTTAATTCTGATCACACATTTCAAGTTTTCCACTAAGTAAGTTTAGTAAGTTTTTCACTTGAAATGTTCCCCAAAGTCTCATGCACCATGGACACAAAACATGTAAATTCACTAGAAAAATTATTACATTTACTGGAAAACTAACTAAATTTAAAACTAAATTGTGACCACAGAATTAAGTTTTTAATGTAGTAAGTTTTCCACTTTGTTACCAAAAAAAAAAAAAAAAATGTCAAGCACCATGCACACAAAACATGTTAACTCAAATATGAAGTGGCAAAATGCACAAAAAAAAAAACATGTAAATTCACTGGACAGCTTATTAAATTTAAAACAAAATTCTAACCAAAAATGTAGTAGTTTTTCCACTTGAAATGTTACCCAAAATGTCAAGCACTGTGCACACAAAACGTGTAAACTCAAATATGAAGCAACAAAATGCACATAAAACATGTGAATTCACTGGACAACTTACTAAACTTAAAACTTAATTCTGATCACACATTTCAAGTTTTCCACTGAGTAAGTTTAGTAAGTTTTCCACTTGAATTGTTACCCAAGTGTCATGCACCATGCACACAAAACATGTAAATAACTAAATGAGTAAATGAGAGAAATAAAGGAGAGTGTGCATGCAAGTGTGGCAATGTGTAGGTGTATATGAGAATGAATGGACCACATTAAGTACATTCACCGCTGCCGGCAGGAGAGAATGATGCATGTGTGTGTGTGTGTGTGTGTACCACTGCAGAGCGAGTCTTAATAAACACTTCTCTGCTCTTGCCACAAGTGAGTTTGCAAAAGCAGAAGATAAATCCAGTGTAAGCATGCGTGTGTGTGTGTGTGCCGCACAAAACCCTTTATTAAAAACGTCAGCTCATATTCATATAGATCCTGAATGCGCGCACACACACACACACACACTAGAGTGTGCAGCGTTTCACTTTAACACGCATTCTGACCTTGTGCAGTGAAGTGCGTTCCACCAGCTGGAAGGGGGCGGGGTCAATCTTGCAGTTGTTGAAGTTCACCTGCTCGTCAAGCTGTTGCTCCTCCCACTCCTCAATCTGCATTCAGAAATATTTACTTGTACTTACTTTTTTTGTATTCTTTAAGGTCATCCGTTTTATATTTCTGGTAGCACTTTACAATAAGTAAATTTGTTAATATATTAACTATAATGATCTAACAATGAGCGATATATTTTACAGTATTTATTAACCGTTGTGTAAATTAATAAATAATACAAATCGTATAATGTTAGTTAATAAATGTTCATCTTCATGTTAGTTCAACTAATGTTAACACAACGTTTGATGTTAAAATGTATTAGTAAATGCTGAGATTAACATTAAGATTGATAAACACTGTAGAAGTATTGATTGTTAGTTCATGTTAACTAATGTTAACAAATAAACATATTTTACAGTGTTACCATATATTTTTGTCATTATATTTTTTTCTTAATTTATTTCATGTTGCTTTGCACTATTTTAAATTTTTCTCATTATTTACATAAAAAAATTAGCAAAAATGATTAAATAGACAATATAAAGTACATTCATTTTTTTATATTCTCATTAAATTAAAAAAAGTAACACTAGTTAACAGTTATCTAGTTGTGGAAACACTATTTATTGATTTTTTTTATTCAACTGGTTTTAAAAGGTAATGCAAAAATCTACTATGACAACTTGCACTTGTGAAAAAGTTCATAAAACACCTTCAACTGAAACAGGTATCATAATTATCATAAACTTATTATGAAAGCTGCTCTGCATCTACAGATTTTCCTCAGAACTGAAATCGGGTTTGATTTATTCGGATTGTTTATATGAACCCCAAACTTTGCAATCTGATTCACATATTCGTTTACATGTGCATCACAAACAAGTAACAAGTAGCAGCATTAAGAACCGAATAAAGCGATAACGTCACCAGAGCTACTGTGAGCCTTTCATTTGTTCACATATCTAAAAGTAAGCTGACAAATATTCGCAAGTTTGCAGATCTTATAAAAGGGTAAACATACACATCACAGCACTGCATGTTTGCAAGGCAATGGGTATTGAATCTGATTGAGAAGATTCAAGCGTTTACAAGCTTAATTTTCAGATTATTTCAGATCTGCACCATCCCTTCCAATCCGACTCAGACTGAGCAGAATCGGATCGACTGAGGTGTTTACATGAAGGCTTTTCAATCAGACTGAGCCATCAAACCAGCTACTAATGGATCATTTGAGTGCATGTAAATGTATCTATAGGATTTCACTAATCGGTCTGCATGTTAAAATGTCCTCACCTCTCCAAGAGTCATGTCATCCTCTGCGTCTGGATCCTCCTGAAGAGAAACACACACACGTTTGTCACTTCAAAATTTCACATTTAATTTAGTGTGCTACTTACTGCTTCTATGGAATTTGATGAAGTTTGCATCAATGATTCTGTTATTTTCCTGTTTATTACCGAGAAGCTGCTCTGAAACATTTTTTTGAGTATGCATTTTGAGTTTAATATAGGGCTGTGTTTAGATGATTTGTAATGCTAATATGTAGTGTCACTGGAAACACAAACATCTGATCCATCGCTCCGAGCGCTGATTTGGCAGTCGACAGATTATAGTTCATCTCACGGATACTAAATTGAATCGATGAGATCACCCTGCAGTTGCACTTTTTCACAGAAAAGAAGTACATTACACACACGCATATTGGCGAATATATCTTTGCAGCACTCTCTGCGCATTAATAAAACATCCATCCATTAGCGCTGGTTTTTGTAGAAATGTGAGCGTAATCTAATGAGCAGACCGAAGGCCTGCGGGTCAGGATCATTCTCTCGCGCACATACAGCCATTTACTGCGCGAGTACCTGAGAAAGAGATGTGTGTCTGAGAGATGTATGAGTCTATCATGTGGGTTTGTGGCCATTAGATGTATTTGAAAATCATGCCTGCAGAAACAATCAATGCAAAACAACTAGAACACACATAATTCAGTTCTTTTTGACAGTAAAATGAGCAAGAACCATATAATACAGATTTCCCTTGCCGTCACAGATCTGCATGATGAAGGTCCAGGTTTATCATTATGTAGCCGTTATGATACGTTCATCATGCTGAAAAGTGCGCAAGTGTTTTTCCATAGCAACATGTCTGACATCACTAATGACATACTAGTTCAGCTTTCAGAAATATATTTGGTTTGGTTTACAGAAGATGTGGGTCATTCAATAGCTGCAGTGACAGATGCTATAAATGGACATCATTCCATGAAATCTAGGTAACGTACAATGAGCAGTGCATTTTACAGTTTTTATTCATCTTTGTTAATGTTAGTTGAAAAAAATACAACTGTTGACTGTTAGTTCACAGTAGTTCAGGTCCATTAAATCAAATTAACAGATTATTTTAATAATGTATCATTAACTGTTGAAATTAACATTAATTAAACTTAATAAATGCTGTAGAAGTATTTTTCATTATTAGTTTATTTTAACTAATATAGTTAACAAATGGAACCTTATTGTAAATTTTTAGCGAAAACTATTTATGAAAACATTAACTTAAAAATAAGTTATAATATAATATAGAAGTTTTAGAATTTTTTTTCACTAAAATGATTGTACTATATTTTAGTTTGATAGCGTTTTTTATTTATACAGTAGTTATAATCCATTTATTCACTTTTTAAGCATATGTGAAAATAAAATGTCCAACTTAATTAAATAATTTGCCCCTAATAAATAACATAAATCTTAAATGTTTTGGAGCACAGAGTGAAGATTACAGTCTTTTTAAAGATGACACTTGGCAGATTATTGCGAAAGTGAAAAAAAAAGTTTAAAGAAAGTGAACTTAAAGTTATAAAAGTTTTTATATTTGTTTTTTTTATACATTTTTTCAATTTCTATATGAATTATATATTTTCCAAAACACTTTTTACTTTAAAACTCTGAGAAAATCAAAGACATACATCTAAACAAGTTGTGTTCCAAATTTGAGTTTGATATCTCAAAAAATGAGCTTTCAGTAAGAATTTGTTTGGGTGCAGTACCAAACGCCTCCACTAGATGAAATTCATCTCCCTTTCATTTCCAATGCACTTATTCTTGACTGAGTAGTACAAGAGTGTCTTTTTTAGGACCATTTAACCTTTTCGAATCATGCCTATGATTATTTTGTGCTCACAAGGCAAATAGCAAAAACTTTACATTTTGTAAATACTGTTTCCTTAAAGTTTTGTACCATTCCAATGAAGTAAAAAAATTCTAAAAAACAAAATGTAAAATATCTGGTCAAAAATGACCAAACAGTTCAAAACGTTAGGATTAAGTTATTTATGTTTTCATAAATAGATTTTAAAACTTTACAATAAGGTTGAATTTGTTGACATTACTTTATTAAAATAAATATAATATTTAGCCATTCATTTCAAAAGGACTTTGAAAACTCAAGGAAAATAGACAAAAAACAACACCGGACCCCACTGACTTTCATTGCATGGACAAAAAACAAAAAAAACACCACTCATACAGAATTGGAATGACATAAAGGAGAGTAAATGATGACAGAATGATCATTTTAGGTGAAAATACTAAGATCTAAAATCTACAACAGTATTGAGCTTTACATTGGGTGAGTAAGACGAGTCTTTCATTCATTGGCTCCACCCACTTTTTATGGAACTCGCACTGATTGGGCAGTTCTGATGTCATGCTGATGATTGACAGCTACGCATGCTTGGTCGTCTCCCTTGTTCTTGCTAGTGTTAGTGTGATTGATTGATTGATTACACTGACCTTTGAACCCTGCTCCAGTGCAGCCCGATCAAAACAATGAAACTGTGCTGTGTAATGTCAATAGTACAATAAGAAATAATAACGACTCAGAATTTTGGCAAGTAAATCTGTTACTATAAATTCCAGTGAATCTTTATTTGCGAGACAGGTCAAAGGTCAGGAGCAGGTACGAGGGAGACGTTTATGACAACAACATGATGATAGATGATGACGCGATGATTTGACGAGCCAGTGTTTTATCGTGGCTCTTACCAAGACCGAAATCCTCACACGCTTGGGCGGCCTGAAGTCAGGAGCCACTGTGTGCTCCACGTTATTATTCTTGCGTAAGGAAAAAGGGAAGGAAAACATAACAGACACACAAAAAAATGATTACCCTTATATTGCACACACATACGATTACCCTCATTTTAAATAAAACGGAGTAAAATATCACTACAACACCAGTAGATGAAACGGACGACTCGCAGCTACAGTGATGAGATTTACCTCTAGCAGGTGTGTGTGTGTGTGTGAGTCTCACCTCCATTGCATCTGTCTGAGGTCGAGCACACAACAGATTCTTTAAGCCAAGGCCAGAATCATGAGGACCTGACAAACAGAGAAAAGATGGCCAATTTACATACTTCTGATATGAATATAATACAATATAATTTAAGTTTCCACTCAATATTAGAAGGTATCTTCACTAGTGGCAATTTATTTTCAAATGAGTACATTTTAACTCTTTCCCTGCCATTGACAGACAGTCCATGTTTTTGCTGTTATACGGTAGGGGGCGCTGTTACGCATCTTCTGAAAGAGCACAGAATCTCCGGATCAAAACACAGGCGAAGAAGCAGAAACAAGTGATAGAAGGATTGTAAAATAACACGATCATCAATCATTAAACAGCATTAAATCAAAAGTGGGGTGTTGATGGACTCGATCTAATCCATCTATGTTTTAAACATCATTCTGTATCCAATCTGGATGAAGTCTGACAAAAATGAATTTTTTTGTTCAAAACGTTGCTTTTTTTTTAATGAAACTTACCCACATACAAGTGTTGATAAAAAAGAATGCATGAAGCTATTCTTGTTTTGTTTTGTTTTAAAGACTTCCTTGATTATAATTTCACTTTTTTAACTTTAGTTAGTGTGTAATGTTGCTGTTTGATCATAAACAACATCTGCAAAGTTACGACGCTCTAAGTTCAATGCAAAGGGAGATATTTTCTTTTACAGAAATCGCTTTTTAAGGACTACAACAAACAGCTGGTAGGGACTACAACGAGCTTCTTCCTGGGTTAGTGACATCACAAACCCTAAAATTTACATAAACCATGTTGGGCTGCTTTAGAGAAGAGGAAGAGTTGTTGTAGTAGAGTGTTGTTGACATGCCGTCATTTTACGCCGGACTGCTTCACAAACGAGGGTCAATTCAACACAAAAGATGAACATGACGGCACATGCTAGTGGATGAGTTGAATCAACTCCACAGCAACTACATACACTTATCCAGTAACCATTCAGAAACGTCTAAAAGTTGTAACTTCTTCCTGAGTCTCTCCATCAGTGTCGACTCCGGTTTGAACAATGTAAGGCTGAACACCAGAGACTCATTACATCTTGTAAAAGGGGCATTATTGGTCCCCTTTAAAGCAGAGGCTTTTGATATATTGTTGTTGATATAAATGTTCAGATATTCATACAACAAAATATTCTGGAGGCCGTTAAATTTTTATGGAAATGACAAAAATGCTGGCGCTGGCTGGGAACTTTAAAAAAAATTACCCCCATTAACTTCAACAGTATTTGGTACCGTATTCTTCATCATATAAATTACATTCTACACAGTATTTTTCTTTTACTCATATAGTTGGGAAAGCAATCGGGTAGAAAGCACTATTTTCACTGTATAATTTAGAGGTTGGGCTAAAGTGTAGCTTTTATAATTAGCTTCATTATAAAATCAACATGAAATCAAAACTGGCCCCATTTATTTTAGCAATAAATGTTCCTGGTACAATAAACCATAAACATTTATCATAATGTAAGCATTTTCACAGCCTCTGAATTAACATTTCTGTGGACATAACCAATGCTGCAAATAATATTATTAAAAATATAACTTAAAGTCAACCAATAATAATGATGCCCACTTTTCAAAATCCAACCAATTAAATAATGATATTTACAAAGTTTCACTGAACACTATTTTAACATTTGGTTTTGCTCAGATATACATTATATTACTAAAGTTCAATGCACTGAGATTCACTTCATGTCTTCAAGAACAAGTATAATACAGTATATACAAGTAAATACAGTGGTGCACAGTAAAATCCCCAGAGTTAAATCAACTCTGCTCAGAGTGCATACGGTCCCTCTCTAAATAGTGTTAAAATAACACTGAAGCAGAGTTAAAATTAATGAGATAATTAAGCAATTAATAAGGCTGTGACTGAAGTCAGTTGTAGTTCTTGTGTTTCTCTTTTCTTCAGCGATTCTGCTTGTTAACAGCAGGTGTTCATCACTAATGCACAATCATCACTTCATTAATTGTTTAATTATCTCATTAACTTTAACTCTGCTTCAGTGTTATTTTAACACTATTTAGAGAGGGACCATATGTACTCTGAGCAGAGTTGATTTAACTTTGGAGATTTTGCTGTGTGGCCAAAAAGGGGATAATTGTTTTTATTGACTCTATACTCTATAAGAATTGCGTGTGTGGTATTACTTGTAGGGATCTCTATGTTCTTCTCAGCCACAGACGTCCTCTTCAGTGCAGGTTTGAGAGGTTTAGGAGAGATGGGACGGGCGGGTGTGAACGATGACTCTTCTGTGGAGATCTACAATTTACACACACAAACATTCAAGATCATGCCTCAAAGATCTGAAACAAAGTTGAAAAAGTTAAGTCAAATAAATGCTGGCACTCTGACCTGGAAGCGAACCTCGTGGTTGACCTTTTGACCCCCCTCCTCGCTGCTGGGCGTGCTGACAACAGACACGCGCTTCCTCTCTGCATCCGCACGCTCTCGTATGAACTCCAGCCGCCGCTGACGACTGAGATGCTGCGACAGGAGAGCCTGTAACTGAGCGCGCTCAATAGAGCCCAGCAGGATCATAGACTCTGAGAGAGAGGCATTATTAGGAGGGAAATTAATACTTTCATTCAGCAAGATCAAAATTGACAGCAAAGACATTTATAATGTTGCAAATGATTTCTATTTCAAATGAATGCTGTTCTTTCGAAATTTATTTTCATCAAAGAATCCTGAAAAATAAAATGTATTGCAGTTTTTGCAAAAATATGAATGGTTTTTAACATTGATAATAATCATAAATGTTAGAATGATTTCTGAAGGATCATGTGACACTGAAGACTGGAGTAATAATGCTGAAAATTCAGCTTTGATCACAGGAATAAATTACATTTTAATATAAATTCACATAGAAAATGTTCTATGGAAGGACAGATTTCATCAAAAACATCTTAATTTGTGTTCTGAAGATCTGTTTTTTTAATTTATTCATTTACTCCAAATACGTATGTGATTGTACCTGCAGACTCCACCAGCGCCAGTGTTTTGAGGTTTCCTGCCATGAGGATGTCGTGAAGATCTCTGTAGGTGGAGTTCAGTGTGATGTAGCGAACATTTCTGACCATGATGTCCTCCACACGGATATTATACTTCCTGCAGACAGAGTTTCCCACAGTTACGCAATCACTGCAGCAGAATTCACAGCTGTTTGATTTATTATTAGCGGTGTTTGTGAAGTCAAGCAGCACTGCTACTACTGCTCATACTAGAGTTTGAGATCTGAACAAACACTTAACAGGTGTAACAGCATCAGAAGTGGCTTGTTTCAAATTTCTGTTGTAAATGTTAATATTACTACAACAATAATATTGTTATTTTAATTTGACCACATTTTATTTTTTCAGTTTTTACACATATACTGTCATCCAGACTCAAGCATTCAACCTTGTTACAGTGTTATTTCAGTATCGAGATACTATTACAGTCTTTATCAACATGTTGAATCAGTTTTTATTTTTAGATTTTCATTTTAGTTTAAGTTTTAGTAATTTCGCTGTGTGTTAAGTCTTTTTTTTTTAATATGTCTATCTATAGTTTTAATTGATTTCTGTTTCAGTTTTAGTTATTTTAGTACAAGTTAAACTAAATTAAAAGGAGAAATGTTGCTTTGGCAATTGGCTCAAATAAATTGGCAATTGGCTCATTTCAAGAGACAAAAAATGTTTTTTTTATTGTTTTAGTTTTAAGTTTGTCACCAAAGTTTTTATAGGAAACAAGCACACCAAATTTTTTATTTTATTAATAGAAAATATGTATTTATCAATTTCTACGAAATAAACATTTGGTTCTGGAAAAAGTGCAATCTAGAGAAACTGCAAACCGCAAACAGCACTCACATTTACTTCAGAAAATGCACAAATATATTTAAAATGAACACACGCCAAATTTATCCTTTGCGATTATTTCAGGCGATGGCGACAATTGTGAAGACGCCAACTTTGGACCAACGTTCAAAACTTCTCACATTTATCCTTATATTGTAATCATTACGAGTACAAGTTGTAATTGCTGCCTGACACGTTCATTATGTTGATGTTACTCACATCACATATTATATTATAGCTGTGTATTACTGTCATATGGACATTACGTTGATACAGTCATCTGATAACAGAATACTTCCTACATTGTAACGCTGAAATGAGTATTTTCTGAAAGCTGCTTTGAAACAAAATGTATTGTTTCAAACTTGAATTTAATAGTTTTTTGTTGGCATACAAGACATATTTTGTTCCTGTATTGAGTGACATTTTGGCAGTATTGTGTATTGTGAATGAAAATGAAGTGACAGAGAGAGAGGAAGAGATACAGAGCAGTGAATGTCAATGAGTGTGTGTGTGTGTGTGTGTGTGTGTGTGTGTGTGTGTGTGTGTGTGTGTGTGTGTGTGTGTGTGTGTGTGTGTGTGTGTGTGTGTGTGTGTGTGAGTCCGTCCTGCTGAGAAGTGAGTTTTCTGTAGATTCTAACTCAGCAAAAATCTAGCTTCCGTCACACACACACACACACACACACACACACACACACACACACACACACACACACACACACACACACACACACAGTTATGTAATTGTTCTCTTGACAGGTATAAATGCGTCTCTGAGATGCTGCAGATGAGTTTGACACCAGGGCAGAAACACAATCATTCAGAGCAAAAGACCTGTGTGTGTGTGTGTGTGTGTGTGTGTGCTCTGCATCATTGCTCCCATTTCAAACTTTGAAATCCTGAACATCTGAAAAAAAAAGATTTGTGTGTGTGTGTTGCACAGTTTGCCATTAGTCTGCGTTGCACGGGACAGTGTGTGTGTGTGTTTGTGTGTTGTGTAACTTTAGACCCTATTTGCAAACAGATTGGCCATTTACACTAATTAAGAGAAAATGCCATCTCTGTCTGGAGGATTATAAGTGCCACTCAATTAAATGAAGGAAAAATTAATGCCCAAGAACAAAATGTAAATCACTTTTCAAATTAGCAACGTCAAAATATAGATTTAAAGTAAATTTGTTAATGTAGTTAAATGTAAAGATAAAATAATAATTTTAACTTTTAATTGCATTAAAAAAAACATTTGCCAATTACTTTATTTCTTTAGTCATTACAAAGGTTCAGTTGTTAGCTCTGAAACCCAGAAGTGAATTAACATTTACGCCACAAGTTCCTTCAGGACTCTGTGTTTTAAAAAACACAGATTTGAAATTATGATTACACTGTAAAAAATAATTTTCTTACTTTTGTTATTTTTGTCTTGTTTTCCAGAACAAATATCTAAATATTCTTAAATCAAGATACATTTACTTGAGAACCAAAATGACTTAAGATTTTATAATTCAACTTCTATTTCATTTGAATTAAGTTTATTTTTTTGACCCCACTGGTAGATATTTATTTCTTGTTTTAAACACAAACTCATTTAATTTTGATGAGAAAAAGTCATATCCTAAGTCATTTTGCTTCTCAAGAAAATGTAAGAATATTTAGATATTTGTACTAGAAATCAAGACAAAAATAACAAAAGTAAAAAAAATCATTTTTTGCAGTGTAATCATGATTATTATTATTATTATTATAGTTTTTAAAATGTTTTGCATTAATTATTTTTGTATTTTCTGTTTTAATTATAAAGTTGTATTAATTTTGTTGTATGCTTTTGTCATATTTATTATTGTTTTTTAATGTTTATATAGTCTTTATTTTATTTCAGATTTAGTTTTACTTATTTTAGCACATTAAGTTAAAACTAAATGAAAAAATGAAAAATGTTGCTTTAATAACAAAGTAAAATAAAGTTTGTTTTATATTTTATTTTATTTCAAGAAAGCAAACTGTTTTAGTATTATTTAACTATACTAACCCTGACACAGCCAGACTTAAAAGATGAATTTTGAAGTTGTTGTATTTTTTTAATAATGCAAGTTGTAAAATGTAAATGTAACTAGCTGCAAATGAAGGCAATGACTGTGATTGACTGAGATAAAAGAGTCTTCTGCAGTAGTTACTGAATCCATCAAACAAAAACAATATGGTAGCAGAAACTGGACGGACAGACAGAGAAACTCACTCGTGGTGACCCCAGCCGAGCTCGGGCAGGTAAGGCAGTTTCTTAATGCGTATTATGGAGTCGTAGATGGATGGCTGAAGACTCTGAGCGACGGCGTTGGCGAGAATCACAGCGATCATGATGGGCAGAATGTGACTTATCTGACCAGTCAACTCAAACACAATCACGGCCGTGGAAACGGTGTGTGTGACCGCTCCGGATAACGCCGCTGCTCCTAAACAGAGAGAGAGAGTTTTTAAGGCAAGCTACTACAGGTAAAACCAGTGTTTTTTCACACACTAGTCAATTATGGTTTATTTTGCTTCCATAACATGTCTTTCAGGATAGTGTAAAAGAAAACATCTAAAATCCACAGTTAAGTGTTTATTTTATTGCACTTCATCTGTTTGCGTCCTAGATTTCAATTACAATAGATATCTTTAAAAGCTGTGAGTTTTTTTTCTCCACTTCAGCAGAACTTACATAAACCAAAACTTACAGTTTTATTCCTATCTATATTCTGAAGGTTTTTACTGAGGGGATTGTTCATACATCATTCATCTTATTTTTTACAACATTATGTTTCTAAAAACATGGTGAAAATGTGTTTTTCTGGTTGTTGATAGTATTTTCTGGTTTATGGAGTGATAAAAAGTTCCAAATCCCCATTGTAAAAACTCCACTATGTCAACAAGAGAGAGAGTTTTAACAAAATAAATTAAAAACATTGGTGGTTCGCTTTAATTTAATAAAGCAAAATGAAGAGCAACAGTACCAAATGAACATAAACATAAACCAATTCAACTCATGCTCATCTTATTCAAACTCATGAATAGACAAGAGGAATATACTGAATTAAAATTCAAAGAAATTCAGCGGTCACACATGCACAACACTGATGTAAACTTATAAACAGTCAGTAAATATAAATTAAAAAATATCTACACTTCTAGTTATACCTTAATTTTTTTGAGAAACATTTTTAGTATTGCTATTTTTCAATATATTTATTTGACACATACACAGTAACACAACTTGCAGTAAGATATAAACATGGTAAGCTGTGTAAATTATTCATTAAATATAAATAAATAATAGGCAAAAAGTATCCAAAATGTATACATTTTACAATAAGGTTTCATTTGTTAACATTAGTTAAAATATTAGCTAAGATGAACTAAAAATTAGCAATATATTTTTACAGCATTTATTAATCTATGTTAATGTTAATTGGCAAAAATTGTTAATTGTTTGTTCATATTAGCTAATGTTTTAACTAATGTTAACAAATACAACCTCTGATTTTAATAATGTATTACTAAACGTTGAGATTAACATTAACTAAGATTAATAAATGCTGTAGAAGTATTGGTTATTGTTAGCTCATGTTAACAAATGAAACCTTATTGTAAAGTGTTACCAATTCATTAAATCAAAAATATTCTATTAAAGGGCAATTGTTTGTCAACATCCTACACTTCTCTAAAACCTTCTATTGTCTATTAAACTATAAATAAAATAAATATTCCAGAGGGGTTATTGTTATTTCATAATTAAATCTAGTGGCTACTAATCAAAGACTTCATCTTACTAACAATGAAAACAAACAATCCCCAACCCAACACAACAAAACTAAATCAATGCCTCTCAAAATCACTATGGCAACACTGAGGCAATTTCTATAAAAGGTAATCATCTGTGATGAACGTGTGTGTGAACATGTCTGTTAAAGCATATCATGTGTGTTTGTTTCTCACCCACTACAGCGTATCCTCCAGGCACTATGGGATAGATGGTTCCGTCTGTATTAATGCCCTCTGGAAACCATGCGGCCATACTTTCACCCACCAAACGGCCAAATGCAGCACCTGAAACACACACATTCCCAGGTCACATTTTAATGTCTCCATCATTTTTGTTTACACACATCACATACAATATTTTGAAAATGTAATATTTCAAGGCAAGATACTACAGGTTTTTTTCATGCACTGGTCAATTTTGAAACATCTTCTTTCAGATAAAATCCACATTTAAGTGTTTATTTTATTGCACTTTATCTATTTGCGTCTGTAGATTTCAATTACAATAGATATCTTTAAGGGTTGTGAGTTTTTTTCTCCACTTCAGCAGCACTTACATACACCAAAATTTACAGTTTTATTCCTGTCTATATACTGAAGGTTTTTACTGAGGGGTTTGTTCATATAACATTCACCTGATAAATATTCAACATTTTATTCCTAAAACATGGTGAAAATGCTTTTTCTTGGTTGTTTACAGTATTTTCTGATTTATGGAGTGATAAAAAGAGAAATCCAAAATCCCCTCTGTGAAAACCTTTAACTCTAATAGGTCAACAAAATGAAAGAAGAATTTTTAATCTGGCTTTAGCCAATGTTCATTCAGATTTATGTTCTGGAAATATATGCAAATTAAATAAATAATAATCAGATGAAACATATGCAAATTATTTATTATACATTTTAATTTGATAATGCCTTATTTGCATATTTAAAACTGTCTTAATCTACTGCGATTAATCAACTAGGGAATTATGGTGAGAAGTTTTTTTAACCTATTCACCTGGGGCGTCTTGCCTTAAAAAGCAATATTTTAAAAGAAAACCATACGCACACTTACCAATGACAAAAACAGGCATGAAGGCTCCACAAGGTACAGGAAGAGTTGTGGCTAAAGCAGACATCCAGAACTGCACGAGAGACAACAGTAACTCTCATTTAAACACAAACACTTTTTTGTAATATTTCACCAAAATCCAATACCTCTGCAACAACTTTTCTGCTGCTGTAACCAAGGAGAGAGGAGAATATTAGCCAATAATACCATCAGTGTTGAGGGATTAACTAACTAAAAGTGGTAAAGCTATTATCTTGGTAGAATTCATTTTTCACTAGCATGACAGTAATTCAGTTTTTTTCCATTAACAAGCTACTTCTTCCAACATGTAGCGTAGTGTGACAAAATTACATTGTTACAGAACAATGGCAGTGACACACCCGTATGAAATTGAAACTCAAAATAGCCCAGAGCAAAAACAAAAAAGCGATTTAAATGTAACACATTCAAAGTGAGAATTCCAATTCGGAACTTTCAAACAGTTTGTTTGGATCAGTGAGTATGCGAGGAGGAGACTGCAGCTCACGTATCAGGCCTGTCTGCGTGCCTGCAGACGACTGTCTCTCCACACACAATAGCCTGCCATATGACAAACCAGAGGGGTGTGATATTCACACATGCGCCCTGTGTGCGTCACAACATATCAAAATCCACAAATATCCTTACAGATCAACCATTCGTTTTACATCTGACGCAAAATCTGTCATGCCTGTCATCTGCATGACATTTCATGCGTAGATTGTATGATTTCCTCATCACACTAAAATAGAAAATTAAATAAATGTCAGATGTAAATGTGTAAATATAAAAGAATCATGAAAACCACTCAGTTTACATCCAGCAAAACAAAAAGCTACTTCTGTCAGTTTTATCCTCAATCGTGTCAAAGATCAGCACATTACAAGACAAGAAATAAATAATCAGTTAAAGAATAATTTCTAGAAATTAAAAATTAGAATTATTTATAATTAAAATTTTACATTATATTTTCAAAATACATTTAACGGCAAGGAAACACAGGGCTCAATGCTAAGAATGTTTGGCCCTACCAATAAATAAATACTTTTTTTTTTTTTTTTTCCCAATAAATAAGCCATCAAACTTTTTTATAAATTTCACAATTCTTGATTGATTTCAATTTCGATACCACACCAAAAACGACTAGCCTAACTAATATAAAGTTCAAACATTATTGAAGATAAGTGAGTCTTTAATAATAAAATAAGAACAAACAAACAAATTACAAGCAACTGCTCCAATAATTACAACATAAAGATGCAAATGAAATAAACTGTGCTTTAAGTTTTTTAGATAAGTCTGTCTAACAGTATTCAGGTACAGTAATTTAATAATCAAATGTAAAATGACGCTGCATAGTATTCTGTATAAATTAAATATGTTAAAGCTACAAAAGTTGTTCAGTCAAGATCAGTGAGTGGATTTCTCATTGTCTTTTGTTGTTTGGTTAACAATAATGGCACAGAAGGCAGCAGGAATATTAGGCTGCTGTCACTTTAAGACCAAATGCACGGATCCAATATACTGTTGGATGCGTGTTTTCTTTCTCATCTGTTTATGTTCAGTATTTTTTCGGCCAAGCAGAAGAAAACACGAACGAGAACTCAATTCAGTACTCACACACTGTTTTCGATGTGCACAGAAAGTGCTTTCGCATCTTCTTGCAATTGAATCTGAATGGTTAAAAAAAAAAATCACTTGAATGTTTAAATTGACGATACTTAAAAACACGTGCAAAATGATAAACTTCCATGACCGACTGGGCTAGTGACAGTTCTGTCAACTGTCCCGAGCGTTTTTTATACTGACCCCAGGCTATTGGGCAGTCCTTACTGCCCTGAAACAGAACTTTGACAAAACTTCTTTGTAAAAGAACAAAATGATAAAAGTGTGTATTGTGCGTGGGATCTCATTAGTGAACACCACAAGAAAATGAAAGTCACCTTTCATTTTAATAATACTTTTTTTGAGACAGATAAATTAATTATATGAGGCAAATGGCAACACACAAACACGCCAAATCACACAAAATCAACAATTTTGAACTTTTGTTCCAATCTGGAAATAGAATATCGGATGATTTGTTAATTAGACATATGAACACACACACAGAGATAAAGGTAAAACACACACCCACTTGTCACTTGGTACTGAATGTGAGGTGAATCCTGAAATGAACTGTGTGTAATTAGAAAAACAATCTAATTGGCTGATTCACACACCAGCAACAGAAGTTAATTAAGAGAGAAAGTCACGCACTAAAGCAGACACAAGAACAAACACACACGCGGAGCACAATCAATGGTTCCTGCGAGAACAGAACAGCTCCTGGTGGAGGTTGAGGTGGGATAGAGTGAGAATGTTACATAAGTGTTTTGTGAGTTATGCTGGAGAGCGTTTGAAAGCTGTGGGTGGATAGAGAGATCATTGCATAATATTCTCTCTTTCCTTCCTTTCTTTCTCTCAGATGCTCTCTCTCTTGGCACTGAAAACTGGAGAGATACTGCCGAAATCTGCTCTTCTCTTTCTCTCCACCTGCCCTGGTATTCCTTCAGTGATTATATCCAGGGCATAATATATACATATATATATATATCTGAAGGAATGATGGGGCAGGTGGAGAGAAGAGCATATATATATACAGTCAAACCAAAATGTATTCCGACACCTTGAACATTTCATCAATTATTTCAGTTTATTCACTATAGTTTAAAAAATGGTGATAAAAAATGAGTTAAACTGTGTAAGAAAAACATTAATCTTAATTATGTCAGATAACACTTAAGCAAAACATGGTCAGGTCAAAGTGTCTGAATAATTGTGTGTGTGTAATAATATTTTATATATACATATATAATTTAGAAAGTTTTGATACATTATACATGTCTTTACTGTCACTTTTGAACAATATATTGCATCCTTGCTACTATATATATTAATGAGGAATTGTTTTTTATTCATCTATTTTTAATTACTAGCGAGTAACCCAAAGATTAAACCTACCCATAAAAAACTTTTTTTTATTTTATTCTAGTATAAAACTAGAATTTTAGAATTTAAAAAAATAGAATTTAATTAGTTATATCTTTCTTCTAAAGTGTACTTCCAAAGGGAGGTTTTGTCAGATTTTGCGGTCTTCTAGGGACAAATCTGCCCCAAACTTTATCCAAGATTAAACCACACCGGTTAAGTCAAAGGTTCCTGTTCAGAAAAAAGGACACACAGGGAGGGCACTTGTCCCCATGGCAACGCTGACGACATCACTTCCTGTGCTGTGACAGGTTTCGACTGGGTTCTGATGAGGTTGCCAGGGCGACACACTTAGCGAGCGATCCAAGTCTTCACAAACACACTCTTGTTTTCCTTAGCCAGTGACTTATATGGCTGGGAGCATGGAACGGATTTTGTTTTGTTTTTTGAGGATATTGAAATCTCCTGTCGCTCAAATCAGTGCCAGTGTAAACGCCCCTTCTATACGTACAGTACGTGTGATTGGCTAATGTAACTCACACGGTCATTCATCAGGGCGGCTGAAGCTGCTAAATGCTGAATGGATGTTGATTTGTTAATGAGCTCATGAATAATCATTTTAGCACCAACAGATGTTCTGGAGAAGAGTTCTGAAAGTTACGGAATGTTTTCATAGAACATCAAAATTCTGTTCAAATTATGTGAGCCCTTTAAAACAAACAATCAAAAGACAGATTTCTGAATAAAAAATTAGTGTTTACATGTGTTTATGTACCTTCATAACGATGAAGATGACGAGGATCACAAAGACATTAGCCTGCGGGTGTTTCCAGGCGACCGAGTGACTGTCATAATTAAAGTCTTCTGTGATTCCTTGCTTTGTCCAAGTGCGATTGTCAAAAAATGAAACCAGGGTGTCCTTTTGTGTAAGCTAGAAAGAAAAATGCATGTTATTAACAGAAGGCTTAGTATTCACTTGCTTATTTTAAACATAAACCTCACAATATTACTGTTAGATTTATGCTGAAACAAATTAAATGTATATATATATATGCGCCAATAAGGTAAACAGGTAAGACAAAAATCGACTGAAGAAGATATATTATCTGAAATCAAGATTTATTATCATACACCAGGATTTCCCAAACAGGAGTTTGTGGGTTGATGAAAATCTAATAATCAATTCAATCGTAAAAATGTACAATTTATAGATAAAACACTTACTGAAGGAAGAAATATTTACATGCAAATGTGTTGTTAAAATACTGAAATATTAACTTAACTTAAGGGAGTTGACAAAACAAAATTCCCATCTTAATTTTTTTTTCTCAAGAAAACATCATGGGTAACACTTTACAAAAACATGAATTAACAACGAACAATATTTTTACAGCATTTATTAATCTTACTTACTGTTATTCTCAGAATTTATTCAAACCTTTTTTAAGATCAAAAGTTGTATGTGTTAACATTAGTCAATGCACTGTGAACTAAAATTAACATGAACATTTTCAACTAGAATTAACAAAGTTAATAAATGCTGTAAGAATATATTGCTCATTGTTAGTTAATGCAATGATAACACATGAAACATTATTGTAAAGTGTTTCCACTTCCTTTTTACAGATGTTTAGATATCTTACTATAAAACAAGATGAAAATACAGACTGAAAAAAAAGTGCAGTCATACGCTGCTAATGGTGTATTTTATTGCCATATTCTGTATTTTATATGAGTGTGTGTGTGTGTGTGTGTGTGTGTGTGTGTGAGATTGTGAGTTGATGCCTTATTCTGTATTTTATACGAGTGTGTGCTGTTAAGATTGATTAATGAACGCCTCATGTTTCTCTCAACTGTCTCATTAAGGTTATTAACAGGATGGATTTAACAGCCTGGGGAACAAACACATATTGTGTAGAGGGGGTGTGTGTGTGTGTGTGTGTGTGTGTGTGTGTGTGTGTATGTGTGTGCACGAGTGTGTGTGTGTGTGTGTTACCTGTCCGGCCATGAACTGCCCAAAGCCCGGAGGGAAAGTAAGCGTTGAAATCAGTAGTGTGACCAGGGCGGGATACAACAGACGCCTGCACACGAATCAGACACACAAACACTTGTGATATTATACTTGTCAATAGACCTTCACTGTTCTGAAATTAAGATAATTGTAATATAATAACTGCAGTCTAATTCGATCGCTTTCAGCAAGCTTTGGGGAATTTTAGAAGTGCCCATATTATGGCATTTTAAAGATTCCTAATCTTGTTGTGTCTCCTACAACAAGTTTACATTCATCCAAGGTCAAAAACATTTTTATTTTCTCATAATATCCACTGCAGCATCAGCTCTTTTCTCTCAGTGTCTGAAACGGTTCGATCAAGGATTCAGTTTTTCTAAACCCTGCCTTTCTGAGAGCCCACTCTGCTCTGATTGGTCAGAAGGCCCTGTCTATTTTGATTGGTCGGAAACCAAATGCTCATTACCATATCTGAATTTCAGATCTTCCTCAGCACTTGATTCACAGTGATACGAAAAGTAATGATGTTACGATGTTAAAGGGTTAGTTCATCCAAAAATGAAAATAATGTCATTAATTACTCACCCTCATGTCGTTCCACACCCATAAGACCTTCATTCATCTTCAGAACACAAATTAAGATATTTTTGATGAAATCTGATGGCTCCGTGAGGCCTGCATAGCCAGCAATGACATTTCCTCTCTCAAGATCCATTAATGTACTAAAAACATATTTAAATCAGTTCATGTGAGTACAGTGGTTCAATATTAATATTATAAAGCCACGAGAATATTTTTGGTGCGCCAAAAAAACAGAATAACGACTTATATAGTGATGGCTGATTTCAAAACACTGCTTCAGGAAGCATCGGAGCATAATGAATCAGCGTGTCGAATCAGCGGTTCGGAGCGCCAAAGTCACATGATTTCAGCAATTTGCCGTTTTGACACGTGATCCGAATCATGATTCGACACACTGATTCATAACGCTCTGAAGCTTCCTGAAGCAGTGTTTTGAAATCGGCCATCACTAAATAAGTCGTTATTTTGTTTTTTTTGGTGCACCAAAAATATTCTCGTCACTTTATAATATTAATATTGAACCACTGTACTCACATGAACTGATTTAAATATGTTTTTAGTACATTAATGGATCTTGAGAGAGGAAATGTCATTGCTGGATACGCAGGCTTCACTGAGACATCGGATTTCATCAAAAATATCTTAATTTGTGTTCTTAAGATGAACGATGGTCTTACAGGTGTGGAACGACACGAGGTTGAGTAATTAATGACATTATTTACATTATTTACACACTGCATGAAAGGTTAATATCCCAAAAAGCACAATAGGGGCTCTTCAAGATATTTTATAACTAGTACAAAAATAACACCAGTAAGAGGTTCAACTACACTATCAGTTAAAAAGGATTTTTAAAAAAGCATCCCTGGATGTATATTTTCAGACATTCTGCACTCACAATTACAGAGAAACAAGCAGACACACAGGAAACACTCACTTCTTCATGAGGAACTTGTTAATAGTTTTCTGTTTTCGCATAAACTGAACAATTAGCCTGTTCAAATACACAAATAACGCTCCACCAAACCCGCTGGCGATTCTGCAGAGAGAGAGAGAAAATGATGAGTGACATCATGCATATTCATTATGAACGGGACAAACATGCTCATGAATAAATCATTCATAATACAGTTCATTACAAGATTGTGTGTGCTTTCATCAAATATCTGTTGGGTACAAAGTGTCTAAAACATGTACATGAACAATTAGATGGAGACATTTCTTCACGCTTTATAATACTTACGGTTTACTCTAACAATTACTTAAAGTAACGAAGATTAATAAATGCTGTAGAAGTGTTGTTCATCGTTAGTTCATTTTAACTAATGTTAACAAATGAAGCATTACATAAATGTAAGCATTTAAGTTCAGCACTGAGCATCAAAATAAACAGATGCTGAATAAATCACAGATTCTTAAATATTAACAAAAGTTCTTCAAGTGGACTCTGGGTAATGTTACTTAACCAATCTGACACAGCTGTTGAACATTTCTGATGTAACTGATGAGAAATGTGTTTATCAAACACTTCTTAAAGGGGTCATGAACTGCATTTTTGTACATTTTATAATGTTCCACTTTTAATGTTATCAAGGTTTTTACATCAAAAAACACCCTAATTTCATCCTATTTTCTGTCCTGTTTTTGAAACACTCTGTTTTGATGGGCGTGTCTCATTCAAGAGTTGGAAGTAAACGCCCACTGCTGTGATTGGCTAACAGTTTTGCATATTAAAATAATTTTCAACATCCCTGCCATTACATTGTTTTGAAAACTTCCAATGTCTCGTTACATAGTTGAAAATGAAACATGCGTATTACATATGCTTGGTTGTGGCAAATAAAGTTTAAATACTTAGTGTTAAAAGTTATAGATGACAAATGATAACTTGAATTATGAATGAATGCACCATTGTTTGACACACTGTTGTTCTTATAAGCTATTCTTAGTTCATGCTTTTTGATAAAGTGAAAATCGTACATTGTCATTTGCAGTTTTAAATAAAATTAAATGTGTTTTAATGTCTTACTGATGACAAAACAGAAGATGTCACTCACTGAAGCTTTAATTCAGGATTACAGCGAATCACAGATTAAAACAACAACAAAAACAGGCTTCTCTATGTGCTTTCATCTGTATACACTGATCTACAAAAGTTTGGAAACGCCCTCGAAAAGTGGGGTTTTGGACAATATTGGCATGAATCCTTTTTTAATTTGTGATAATTTTGCACTGATGAGGGACAACACAAACTACGAAACATATTTTATTACATAAACAGTTTATAAATAGAAAAAACTTCATCAAAATATCCAGCATTAGCAGCTATCTGACCTAAACTGGGCTCTGATTGGTTCATTGTATTCTAAACTTAATTGGCAATCAATTGTTGAAGATATTAAGGTGTGCTGACCCAAAAACCTGGACCAAGATTAAACCAGTAACCAGGCATCACAGCTGGCGAAGTCTGACTTTGACATGTATATATTGCCATTATTATGTAATCAAAATGAAAATTATTTATGCTGGTCTTCAATGATAATGTCAAATAATGTATTTGCATCAAAAAAATGATAATGATTTATGCTGATATCGTCCAAAATCACACTTTGCCAGGGGTGTTTCCAAACTTTTGGAGGGCAGTGTATGATAACCCCAAAAATGCTGAAGCAAAGGAAAGAACAGCACATCACCAGTATTCAGTTTGACTGCGGCGCTACAGAATAAAAAAAAAAAAATTGTACATCAAGCGATCTGTATCAGACAAAGCAATAGTGACACATGGTAAAAACACTGTTACTCACACTTGTGTGTCGTGGATCCAATATAGTCGGCACTGCATCATCTTTTATTCTCGGTCTCTCTGAAAAGCCTGCGCACAACTGTGTTTTGTTAAAAAAAAACTAACACGAAGTAAAATGAAGCGAACAAACGAACAGTGTCTGACTGGAACGTCGTTAAAAATAAAGTTCATCCACGCTTTCTTAATGTTAGGATGCAACTTGCCACTTGTAATCCTCAGAGGCGTCTCTATGGTTTTTGTGTCTGTCTCGTATTAACTACTATGTTATGTGTGAATTGGTGGGCGGGGCTAAAGACGTGATGATGTAGAAGTGGGCGTCGATCATCTTCAGCAGAGGCGCACTATGACATAATAAATCTGAAACGAGTCATTTTCTGAGAGTTGAGTCTGAAGTTTTGAGCTCTGGATGTTTTTAATAGTACAGTGACATCTAATATACGTCAAAACATCAAGGAAAAGTTGATTTCTCAATTCATGACCCCTTTAACTTTTTATCCTTTAACTTAGTTTCTTTACAAAATGTATGTGTTATCGTTTAGATATTTCTACTGGAAACCCAGAAAGATATACTAAGAAAATTATTAAGAGCTGGTACACGAGAAATGAAGAAACAAGAACAAAAGAGGCAGAACTGACCCGATGACAGCAAAGGCTGGAAGCTCCTGGAGGTCAAAAGGGAAGTCCAGCCTGAACCGTGTTTTAAAGAGAGCCGTGATCGTCTCTGAGAGAGAGAGAGAGAAGATTCCTTTAACACTCAACATAATACAAGTACATAATGTGTGTTTTAAAGCATATAAAGAGCCCCTTTTATGCTTTTTGGTATATTCTCTTTCATGCAGTGTGTAACGGAGATGTTTCTGAATGTTAAAGGTCTGCAAAGTTTCAAAGATCAAAGTTGAGATTAAGAGTTTTTGTCTCCCAAAAGAAAGAATCGATTCTGAACTGAAAGGAGTCGTCAGTAATTCAGTCTCACTTCCTGCTGAATCTACCTAGGTTTGTAACTCATTTGCATAAATCCAGCCTGTGGTTTTCATTGGCTGCTCTGAACAGTGTCTCTTTGCCCCGCCCTCAATCACTGTAGTTGTATCTGAGATTGGAAGAGTTTGGTTCGTGTTGTTCATGTCGAGAAGACGCTGTTTTCTGCTGCCAAAGCAAATCCACTTTGATGAGGTTGATACGGTAAACCCGACGCCATCGTTACTGTTCGTATCACTGTGAATCAAGAGCTCAGATTCAGATATGCTAATGGAAGTTTGGTTTCTGACCAATCAGAGCAGAGCAGGATCTTAGAAAGGCGGGGTTTAGACACAGAATCTTCAAACGAACCGTTTCAGACACTGAGAGAAAAGAGCTGATGCTGCAATGAATATTATGAGAAAATAAAAGTGTTTTTTGACCTTGGATGCATGTAAACCTGTTGTAGGAGAAATCAAAACAAAACTAGCAACCTTTAAAGTAGCATATAACACACAGCACTTTATAACACACACCTTCATCTCTGTTCCACACTGCCAGGACTCTGAAGATAAAGGCACTGAACGTAGCAGCGAAGAATCCACGCCAGTAGTTTCGTACGGCGAAAAATGTGGAGGTGACCTCGATGCTGAATAATACACCTGAAACACACACACATATTTAATATTATTTTTATATATATTTTTTGTTCAGTTTTGCTTTAGGGACATTTGTAGATCTTTTATCCCAAATAAATCACAGTTTTCACCTCCAATAGGAGCGGCAAAGCAGCATCCGACTCCGACAGCACAGGCAGCTGCAAGCATCTCAATGTTTCTGGACTCATTCTGTTCAACACACACACAATAGAAAATTTAATATACGACAACAGACTACTTGGCTGGTTTTGTTTAACACACACAAACACACACACACCACATACAAATAGAAGTATACACACACACCAGCACAATCTAGGACCATTTAATACACCAACACAATCACAATAAAAAAATCTAATTACAAAAACTCACTTACGGAACACACACCATCTATCACACTATCTACAAACCGATACACACATATAGACACACACCTGTATTTGGTAAATCTATTCAGAGATGGATATCGCTGTTAGTTTTATCCTCACAAAAGGAAAACTTCATCAAGAGAAATACGAAAATAAACACATTTTAGATTCATTTCGAACACACACACACACACACACACACACACACACACACACACACACACACACACAAACTCTCTCTTCCCAGAAATAAATATTAAGGGTTTCACAAGGTAAGAAGGACTGTCATTTTCCCTAATGTACAATACAAATCAAATATTTTTGGTTAAAATTGAATAAATAAACAAATAAAAATAAAACAACATATACACTTGACTTTGGTGGATCTGTTAAACCTCTGTTCATCTTCTAATTAGAAACTGGAATAACAAAACCGTTTTTAAATTTAACCAAACTTTACATCAGCAGCAGTTACCCATGATGATTAAAAAGTCTAACGAGAGGCATTATTGGACAAATGTTTCTCTTAAGTCCACTTATGTCAAATGCAAAACCCTTTATTTCTATGGACGTATAGGATTTTTTCAGTGATGTGCCTAAAATGTCTTAATTTCAGTGTTTTTCAATATTAATATACTGCATTATATTCATGTCGCGCAAAAGACGTTTCTTCAGCACCGCAAAAATATGATGCCTTCTTTACTGCTGTGTTCACAAACTTGCGCATGAAAACGTCACATACTCGTCATGAGAACATTTGGTCATTTTGTGTGGAATTGATGCCAGTAAAGGTGCCGTAGAATGAAAAATTGAATTTACCTTGGCATAGTTGAACAACAAGAGTTCAGTACATGGAAATGACATACACTGAGTTTCAAACTCCATTGTTTCCTCCTTCTTATATAAATCTCATTTTTTTAAAAGACCTCCGAAAAACAGGCGAATCGCAACATAACACCGACTGTTACGTAACAGTCGGGATCATTAATATGTACACCCCCAATATTTGCATATGCCAGCCCATGATCAAGCATTAGACAAGGGCAGCCAGTATTAACGTCTGGATCTGTGCACAGCTGAATCATCAGACTAGGTAAGCAAGCAAGAACAATAGTGAAAAATGGCAGATGAGGCAATAATAACTGACATGATCCATGATATCATGATATTTTTAGTGATATTTGTGAATTGTCTTTCTAAATGTTTCGTTGGCATGTTGCTAATGTACTGTTAAATGTGGTTAAAGTTACCATCGTTTATTACTGTATTCACAGAGATAAGACTGTCATTATTTTCATTATTAAACACTTGCAGTCTGTATAATTCATAAACACAACTCCATTCTTTATAAATCTCTCCAACAGTGTGTAATGTTAGCTTTAGCCACAGAGCACTATCAAACTCATTCAGAATCAAATGTAAACATCCAAATAAATACTATACTTACGTGATTAGACATGCTGCATGATGAACACTTTGTAAAGATCCATTTGAGGGTTATATTAGCTGTGTGAACTTTGTTTAGGCTGTTTAAGGCAAGCGCGAGCTTGGGGGGCGGGGAGCACAAGAATTTAAAGGGGCCGCAGCCTGAATCGGCGCATATTTAATGATGTCCCAAAATAGGCAGTTAAAAAAATGAATAAAAAAAAATAAATCTATGGGGTATTTTGAGCTGAAACTTCAGACACATTCAGGGGACACCTTAGACTTATATTACATCTTTTGAAAACACATTCTACGGCACCTTTAAAGTGTTTACATGCCTGTTTATGGCGATTAAAAATGGCATATGCCATATATTTTACCATTATTATGGCTACGATTATGAGGTTAATTGCATAAATTTTATCAAACTAATGTGTTTACATGAGGTAAAGTTTATTTGCAATATTGCCTAAATTTCATTATAATTGCATTATGAGGGTGCATGTAAATGTAGTCACTGATAGTCAATGTGTCTTGCACCAAAATAGTTGCATTTAAGTTTTTTTTGGTATTTTTTTTTTTCCATTTGATTTTCTTTACTGTAATGGTGGATTTATTTACTGGATTTCAGTTAAAAACACTATAATGCAATGTTTTATTTATACAGCATGGATAAAAGACAGCATTCAAACTTTGAATGCATTTTAATGAAATTATCTTTATGGTGCTGCATGGCAAAACTTACTTGTTCAAATGGCTTTATCGATTTTAGTTTAGAGAAATATGTCTAATTAAAGAACATTCACACAAATGAACTAAACAGGAGCCAATAGTTCAATAAATCTGTTGGGTACATCCATAATTATTGTCTAAGTACATGTTTTTACATTGCACTTATTTAAAAAATACCTGAATGTAATTCACAGTTGTAATTAATCTCTGGAATTACATACTAATTACAACTTAGTATGCACCCTTAAACCTACCCATACCACCAAACCTGTCCTAACCTTACCCGTATCCACCTCAATAGCAGCACAAGTGTTCTGCAATACAACATCTGCTCAATAATAACAATTATTTTATGTTTTTTGACATGCATAGTAGTTAAAGACACCTAATATAAAGTGATCAATACTTCACTTTGATACAAAATATGACCAAAGATCCTTAAAACCAATTTTATGTGTACTCCATTTAGTACTATTAGAGGATTCAGCTTAAAATTGCAGGCTATGAAACTTTGTTTTAATTACCTCATAAATTCCACCAAAGAAAGACATGAATTTGCAGAGAAGAGCAGCACACAAACTGGCAATGTGCACAAACGGACCCTACAGGATAGAAAACACACACACTTAAGGCTTGTGATGAATCCAAAACAAAGCAGGGACACTACAACAACACCGAGGGCAGGTAAATTAGATCTCAAGCTAAAAACACATTGATCACATATGAAAAATACATATGTTCACCTCCTTGCCCAGAGGCAAACCACTGCCCAGCGCACAGGTCAGTCCAACCACTTTGGCCACAAATGTTTTCAATGTGAGATATTCCTTCAGCACCACTCCTCTGAGAATCGTCTTCATTTCAGGAATACCAGACCCTGATTGAGACACAAACGCTGAATTATGAAGAAGAACGGAAACCTCTTATGAGTGTGTGAATGTAAGTGTGTCTCACCAGCGGCCTGAGGTGCTACTATGTGTGTGAAGCCTGCAGAGAAACTGATGAGAACCACAGGATACGTGACCCAAGCCAAATACTGCAGGACAACGTTACTGTCCAAACCACCGTACATCCACTTCTGTGCTGTAGAAAGCAGAACACACAAGTAGAAACTTACAGGATGCGTGTATGTACTGTAAAATTTTAATTAGATAAATGACAAAGCATCTACAATGCAAAAAAAAAATTTTTTGTTTTCCATTAAAAAGATCTAAACATTCTTAACCCTTGTGCAGTTTCGTTTGGGAAGTATTTGGGGTCTCCACAGACCAGGCAAAAAAATGTAATTTTGTAACAAAATAATTTTTTTCATTTTACTCTGTTTATTAAAATTATTAACTCTACATATGTGCAGTTTTTGGAGAATTTATCATATTTTTTTAAATGTATATAAATAAATAAAAAAAATATTTTGTTGAGTAGGTTTTTATACAAAAACAGTTTATGTAAAATTCACTTTATAAAAGACCCACATTTCTAAATTTCATTCATGAGGATAACATGGATAATTTGACATGGTTTAGTGTAAGATTTTTGTCCATCTTTTGGAAAATGCAGTTTTAAAAGTAAAAAAAATATCATTTTTACCAGTAGATGCTGCAGAGCTCCACTATTTGCTGTTTGACTGACTGAAAGACATCTTTTCACAAGTTTTTTCACTTAGATTCATATCTAAATATTATAAAATCACAATTATGACAATAAAAGCTACTTTTTTGATCAAAATCAACATTTTTGAAAAACCTAAAAAAAAAAAAAAAGTTAAACTTTGACAAAAAAGTAATTTTTATTGTCATAATTGTGATTTCATAATATTTAGATATGAATCCAACAGAAAAATACTTGTGAAAAGATGTCTTTCAGTCAGTCAAATAGCACATAGTTGAGCTGTGGAGCCATCTACTGGTAAAAGTGATTTTTTTTTACTTTTAAAACTGAATTTTCCAAAAGATGGGCAAAAAATCGTACACTAAACCATGTCAAATTATCCATGTTATCCCCATGAATGAAAGTTTGAAAGTTAAAAATGTGGGTCTTTTATAAAGTGAATTTTACATTTAAAAAAATATTTATTTATTAGGATTTAATACAAATCCTCCAAAAACTGCACAAATATGAAGCAAAAACATTAATAAACAGAGTAAAATTACATTTGTTTTTTTTAAAAACAATTAGTTTGTTACTAAAAAGACCCCAAAGACCCTATAAGGGTTAAATCAAGATACATTCACTTGAGAAGCAAAATGATATAAGATATTAAGTCTTGTTTTCTGAAAAAAATATCATTAAAATGTAGCGTGTTTGTGCTTAAAATACAGAAAATATAGCTGCAAGCAGCAATTAAGGTGCCAAGCACTTTGGGGCCAAGGCATTTGGAGATGATTTTAAGCAGAATGGTTGAAAACCCATAAACACAATCACTTTCAATGTAATATAATTCCTTATTACTTTTGACCAATAGGTGGCGCTGACACCAAATTTATTTGGTGTGGTCAGTGTTGGATGGCAATGAGACGCACCAAATTTGGTGTCAATATGCCAAAGCCTTGCAGAGATACAGCTTCAGATGAAGTTTGGCATCATGCATCAAATTCGTTGATGCGGTAAATGAAAATGGTTTCGTCTATCGACACAAAATCCATACATTTTTGCTAGCATAGTCAAATTAGTCAGAGTCTAATTTGGTGAAAATCGGACCAACGGTCTAGGAGGAGTTTGAAAAAGTAGGATTTCAAATGAATCAAAATGGCAGACAGGAAGTTTGGCCAATTATGGCATGATTTGGTATTGATGTTTTCGGCAAGATCCAAAGGATCTATCAAGACCACTCATGACAATAGGCTCAACTAATTAACTTTTTTTTTCAAAAATTTTATAATTTGTGAACACAATGCCTCAAAACTTTTTGAGTACATTCAGGACATTGTGTCGAAGACATATACCGAGTTTCGTAACGTTATCCAAATGCATTCGTAAAATATAGCATTTCATGACAAAATTAAAAATGGCCGATGCCCAAAAAGGCTGACATGGGAAAAATGGGTATTGTTTGACTCGGTATGCTGAAAGAGATTTGAGTATGGTGATTTTTGGCCAAACTGTTCAGAAATGATAAGCAAAGACAGCCATTTTTCATATCTCCTGACCAATAGGTGGCACTGCGCTGAAACTGTGCAGGTGTCATCAAGTCAAGGAATCAGAGGGGAAAAAAAGAGTTTTGTTTCTTACGATCCAAAAGTTATTAACAAAAACATGAGTGTCAACTTTGGACAGTTGGTGTCTCCACTGTCCAAAGTTCTCCTCTATCAGTGAGTCAGTGGTCTCTAAATGAATTATAGAGCAACTCCAAAAAAAAACAGATACAGCCAATAATCATGACAATTCCTGACATCTTCACCTCACACACATACACTCACCTTGTAATAGGAGGGCGATGCAGAAATCCATAACAAAGCTGACCAGCGCCATGACGAGTCCCAGCAAGATGAGGAAGATCCAGTCCTCGCCGACCCGCAACATGAGGAACCGCTGACAGTGCACTGCACAGACTCCACAGAGAAAGACTACATTACCCACAATGCATCAATGCACACCTAGCAAAAAACAGTCTGCACTACCTACAAAGTACCCACAATTCCTAAAGCACAGCAAGGTGTCAATAGCTATGATTCCATCCACCTATGTTTATGCGAATTTTGGGATATTGCATAAATTCTAAAAATGCGCATAAAAAGTTATCCACTCAATTGAGGCAAATTTATTGATCAAAATGATTGAGATATTTACAGAAGAAATCCCTTGATGCTCAACAAAATTACTTGCGTGACTTTGCCTCAGTAGAGGCTATGATTGGATAACTGGACTAACCAGCGGACCAATCGCATTGCAGCATCTCAAATGTTGGTTTGGTGGCTCTGAAATGCCTGAGTTAAAGTCTGTCATCTGAAAGATTTGTTTTAATTTCATCCAGAAGCGTTCCCAAACATCAGCATCCGAACGCAAGATCACATGACAGCATTTTTTGTGTTTCGTCTGATGCTCCGAGACGAAACTTGTTTATGATGGAGGAAAAAAAAACCCCGATTGCAGCAACTTACATTTTTATTACTGATATTTTACACCAATTTCCCACAAAGTGACAATTTTGTTCTTTTGAACACATGGGATGGAAAAAGTACTACAAAAACTAACTTTATACACCGCAAAAAAAAAAAAAAAAAAAAGAAAAGAAAAATCTAACCCCTTAAAAAATGCAGCAGTTGGGTTAAATGTTTGACCCAACCTGCTGGGTAGTTTTATTTAACTCAAGTATTGTTTAAAAATATGACTGGCTTAAAATGAACTCAAAATATGTTGGAAATTAAAAATTAGACACATAATTACTAGAGGCAACAATAATAATCAAAAGGTGAACATTTATTAATAAGCAATTTAATAAATGTTCATTTATTAAACATATTAATAAATGTTAATTTGCAACATTCTTTGGGTTCATTTTAAGCAAGAAATATAGTCATTTTTAAACAATGGTTGAGTTAAATAAAACTACCCAGCAGGTTGGGCAAACATTTAACCCAACCGCTGGGTTTGTCCATTTTCAACCCAACTTGGGTTGTTTTTAACCCAACATTTTTGGGTGTCTCTTACATTTTGCAACAATATAAAACAATGAAGCAGTTGAGATTTGCTATATAGTATACATATCTTTTTATGCACACTTTACATATGCGGATAAAGTTGGATATTCAATTTATATGGATGTACTTTATATACAGAGCTGGGCGCTAATATAGTTACATTTTGCAATGAAATAATAAAATCAGTCAGGCGTGTACGTTCTTGAGTGCAACTGCAGGAACGCAGTCCATTAAACTCAATAACAGCATTTCTGCAGTCATTTTGGAAACATTAATTCTTTATTCTTCTCATAAACAACAGGTCTGGAAAAGCATCTCCGTCATCCATAACACAAACACACGGCTGCTGTTAGTATCCACGGCAACCTCGATAAGAGCCAATGATGACTCACCAAATGATGGAGCGAGAAGCAGCGAATGTGAACATGTACGAGACAGGTGGCGTAGGAGTGACAATGTGGACGTGTCTTCAAACACACTTAATGCTCTTAAAATGACTTCTAAGGCAATGTTTCCAGACGTCTTTGAAATGCAGCCACCAACTTTAGACAAAAATGAGACATGAAAGCATAAGCATGAAAGAATGAGATGAACACACACACACACACACACACACACACTGAGGCCTGTGTGAGAAGCGGAACCTCTAAATGTCTTGTTTATGCAGATGTAATGAGGGTGAAGGGTTTATGTAAGAGTGTGTGTGTCACTGCTGGCTTCTGCTTTATAACACCACTCAATCAAAACAAAGTCATTAGCTCGCATTTCTCTCGCTCTTCTTCATTTAACCCCTTGCTTTCTGTTCATAGAACTGAAATTACCTTCTGTTAGCCCATCCAGATTCACTTGTGAGCAGCCGAATGCGTGTTTCTCGCAGAAAATTTAGGGATGTGATAATTACTTTTATACAATCTATATCGAATCTGATTGGCTGAGAGGTCTTTCCAGCCATGCTTCATCTCGGCTAGTCCTTTGGGAATTTGCCGCTAGATAATGTTTAAACATGAGATATAATTAATTTTGGGCAATCTTTGGTTTTATGAATCTATAACATATTCCAGATGCAAATCGATTTAGATTAAGTCCTATATTAAGCTTAATAACTTTATATTTACATTGAACTTAAATTCTGTACTAGCGCTGCTATTGTATGTTTGACTGAACTGTTTGCTTGTTTATTTTCTATTGTACAAACTTCTTATTGTTATATGCCTATTGTTGTTCATTTAAATATTATTGTTTAATAAATAATGTTTTACATAAATAACATGCTGTATTTGGTATGGAGAAAATCTGTGATTGTGGTTTCGACTTTAGTGAAAGTTACATTGATACACCATTAGATGGCGGCAAAGTCTGTATGAGTGAATGAATCAGTCACAAATACTTTTATTTTGAAAGGGACTGAAACAAGGGAGTTGTTTTTACTTTAAACAACATCTTACAAAAGCAACTGACAAATGCATTATCTAGCGCTGACATGGGAAATCCCCTTAACTGTTAAAAGGACAAAGACAAAGATATCGCTTTCCTCAGCGGATATTCAAATTGATTTTGTGATTATGAATATAAGATTGACATGAAGAATATCAGCTAGATGCAGGTAATTCACTCGCTTTAAGTCGATCTCTCTCTCTCTCATAATACTCTACGTATGAGCAATATCACACAAGTAGCCGTGCGATATGGCTGTATATCAGCACAGCTGCGATTACCTACAGCCGAATCATATCGCACTGCCATATCACACAGCTACTCATGTGATATTGCTTATTTGCATTATATCAAAATGTTGAATTAAGGGCTATATTAAGTTTCATAACTTTATATTTACATTTAACCTAAATTCTGTACTAGAGCGCTGCTTTTGTACGTTTCACTGAACTGTTTGCTTGTTTATTTCCTACTGTATAAACTTCTTACTGTTATATGGCTATTGTTGTTCATTTAAATATTCTTGTTCAATAAAAATTGTTTTATATAAATAACATGCTGTATTTGGTATTGAGAAAGAGTCTGTTAGTGTCAGTGACTGTGGTTTCGACTTTAGTGAAAGTTACATTAATACTAGTCTTTATTAATAATAGTCTTTATTAGTGAGTCAGTCAATCGCAAAGACGCAAAGAATGGACTGAAACAAGGACATAGTTTTTACTTTAAACAACATTTTACAAGATGCAACAGAAAAAATGCATTGTTTAACACTGTCATGGGAAATCCCCTTAACTGTTAAAAGGACAAAGACAAAGACAATCAAACTGATTTTGTGATTATGAATATAAGATTGACCTATATTTGAATATCAGCTAGATGCAGGTAAAACAGTCACTTTAAGTCAATGTCTCTCATAATACTCTACATATGAACAATATCACACAAGTAGCCGTGCGATATGGCTGTATATCAGCACAGCCGTGATTCGTTCGTAGGTAATCACAGCGTGCTGATATATAGGTAGGAGTGCTGTTATCACTAGAATATCGTACAGCTCTCAGCCAATCAGATTTGAGATCCAGAAAGAACTGTTGTATAAAATACAATAAGCTCCAATGAAGCGACTCAGCGTTCCTTCGTAACTAGTCCTAAAGTGACGTTTCAGAATTAGTAACAGAGGCTTGGACTCATTTGTTAAGCTGTCAACTTGAGATTTGAATCCGTGGCAGAAGGAAGTAGTTCTGCACAAAAGAGTTGTTCTTATTTATTTAAACAGTCGTGCTGTCGAACTGTTGTATAAACGCAATATCACACTCGTAGCCGTGCGATATGGCTGTATATCAGCACGCTGTGATTACCTACAGCCGAAACACATCTGTGTTGATATACAGCCATATCGCATGGCTACGAGTGTGATATTGCGTATTTGCATTATATCACTTAAACATAAATGCAAAAACAAAGTCAAAATGTTGAATCGAGTTTAATTATTGCCTCAATTAAACCAGTGTTTGTTATGATACACCCCTCGTATCTTCTTATTGGAAAAACTGCACTGTTTAAAAACCATGAGCTACTGGTGTGTTACTGATGAATGTAGTTATTACGGCAGCATCCGAGCATCAGGACTTTTATTTAGCTGCTCCCAAGAACTGTTAATGTATTTCCCAGTACTGTATATGTCAGAAAAACTAAGAGTACAAACACATTAAAGAATCAGTTCATCAATGGATCAGAGACTGATGGTGACGATGTTTTATTGAGGAGTTTAGTTTATATTAAGTACATATGTTAGAAGTGATGAGTTAATAAACAACAACTTAATTTTTATTGGTTTAAACGGATGCATTTAAATTGTATTTTTACCAGAAAAAAAGTC